>NC_133600.1:3734072-4108870 GCF_964106895.1 Numenius arquata | reverse complement strand
TGCTCTTGGTGTATTTTAAACTGTTTGATCTTACACTGAGATTTGCGAGACCTTTTTGCCCAGGCCCTTTGTTCCCTACAAAATCTAGCGGAAATCCTGCACGTCCCTGTTGATCGAAGTAGAATTTCCCAGCTGACGGTCCTGTGTGTGGTTGATTTATTGCAGTGAAGGCTGGGAGCAGAACGGACTGTACGAATTCTTCAGAGCTAAAATGAGAGCAAGGCGGAGGAAAGGTCAGGAGAAGAGAAATAGGTGAGAGATGCTGTTTGCTGCCCTCTGATGCTCTCGGTTTGGGAAGTGCTAGGAATACCTTGGGCTAAATGCAGAGAGAAGGTCTGTTCAGCAACACGCTGATGGAATAACTGAGTTTCAACTTGCTGGAATTTCTCTGATCTGCAAAAATAGTTTTTGCCACGCAAGTTCTCACTGGATTGTCTGCAGAAATACAGTGTTTGTGTGTAATTTGAATTTGATTAGAAGTATATTTGCATTTCTCGTGCTTCTCCCAGGAGTTTCACTGGAGTTTCTATGCTTTTATCTCTACAGTGGGCCTTCTCGGTCTCGCAGTCGGTCTAAAAGCCGAGGTCGCTCATCCTCCCGGTCCAATTCGCGATCTTCAAAATCATCTGGCTCCTATTCGAGGTCACGATCTCGATCTTGCTCTCGATCGCGATCCTATTCCCGCTCTCAGTCCAGGTAAAGGGCAATGGGGCTGGATCTGGGGAACTGGGGCGTGGGAAAACCCCAACCCCCAGGGCTGAGTGAGGAACCCTGGATGTTGCTCCAGTAACTCGTGCCTCTGCTCTCCCTCTCCAGAAGCCGGAGCAGGTCCCGCTCTTCTCACAGCCGCTCACGATCACGGTCACGATCAAGATCGAAATCATACTCCCCAGGAAGGCGGCGCCGGTCCCGGTCTCGCAGCCCCACTCCTCCGTAAGCTTTTGGGGTTTTATTTCTCTTTTTAGCTGAGTTGTTTGGACAAGTACCAACATGGGTGCTTTCTCATACACTGGGTATATTAAGCATTTCAACAAATAGCAGAAAAGAAGATGGAGAGCAGGTTTAGAAACGATTTATCTGCTATGTGTGTTTCTAGGGAGAATATTCCTCTGTTGTGGTGGCTTTTTGTTATGAAAAAACACTGCAACTCTGAAGGCCTCGCGACACCTTCCTGGGAAGCAGGAGGAGTCCTCTGAGTACCCTGTGTTAGGAAGACTGTGGTGTTTGCTTTCCCTTGGAGTGAGAAGCACTTAGGGTGTTTCTGGCACCTTTATAACTCCATAATCTAACAGCTTTATAAAAGAATAGCTTAGTAGAGTGGACGGGATTATACTGGGTGTTAATGTTTAACAGAATATAAATGACCTTGCCTTGTGTCGGAACAGGATCGCTTGTTCTTCACTTGTTCTTTTTCTTCCCTTAGTTCTTCTGCTGGTTTGGGCTCCAGTTCTGGGCCTCCTATACCAGAATCGAGACTTGGAGAAGAAAATAAAGGCCATCAAATGCTTGTGAAAATGGGTAAGATGCTGTTCTGGGGTCTTACACGAGCCAGGAAACAAAATCAGGCACCCAACTCTTGGATAGAATTAATTAATGTGTGTTCGTAAGTAGCTATCCCTTGTTATGCCAAGGTCAGCAGTGCAGATCAGCAGGGTTGACTGGACACGCTGGGCTTGTACTGGCTTTCCCCTTTGCCCCCTTCAGAGTTCTCAGGGACAGTGCTGATGTCTGTCAGCTCCCAGAGTATCTCCATATTAATGCTTTTCAATAAATAGGACAGTTCACGTTGTTTCAGGCTGGCTGTTACCATCCTGCTGTATTTCTTTGGTGGTTCTTAAATAAATGTCTGTTCTCAGAATTCTAGTAATAAAAAAGATAGATACAGGATTACAATTTTGTGTCCTTTTTGTAGGATGGAGCGGGTCCGGCGGATTGGGAGCCAAGGAACAAGGAATTCAGGATCCAATTAAGGGAGGGGACATCCGAGACAAATGGGATCAATACAAAGGAGTGGGAGTTGCGTTAGATGACCCTTACGAAAACTACCGAAGAAATAAAAGTTACTCGTTTATCGCGCGCATGAAGGCCAGAGATGAATGTAAGTGAATGTTTCTAAGCAATTTAAAAACCTGGGCAGACTCGATAAGAGATTTTGTCCTATTTACTGTAGATTGTAAACCCAAATCAAAAGACTAGTAACTCTTAATTCTTTCTAATGTAACGGATACAATAAAACAACAGGTAAGTAGACACATACTCTGATTGCTCAGCATCTTTTCCTTTTTAGTTGTGTTGTGTTGTGTTTTAATTCCTGAAACACTAATTAATCAGCCTGTTGTGTAAGCCCCTTGCTGGCTGCAATGCCAAAGGCCTGCACCTCTGAGTGTTGCCCCTCAGAAACCCGGAGCAGCTCCTGAGGTAGAGGAGGGAGCCAGAGCCGTGCCCAGGGGGGATGGTGCTGGCGCAGGGAGGGCTTCCTGCTTGGAACTCTCCAGTTTCTGACAATTAGTGCCCTCTTCTGCCCAAGCCAGAACTGGGAGTGCAGGAAGGGTTCGGAAAACGTGGAGGTGCTTCTTAAGACATAAAAACAATTACCCAAACGATAGATTTTTGCAGAGAGTCTGTGTTGCGTAGAACAACTGCACTTGCCAATGATTAAAAGGAAACAAAATTGGCATGTTCAATGAAAAGTCACTTCTGCCTATGGCTGCAGTAGATTTCTGTAATAAAATGGGCTCAAATAAAGCCCAAAAGGAAAACCTCCTTATTAATAGAGCCCTCAGCCCGTGAAGCATTTCAGACAGCTTAGGTAACTGCAGAATGTGTAAGAACTCTTTTCCCTATTGTTTCAGTGAAGCGTGAAACGCAAGACCCTCCACCACCTGAATAAGACTCTCTGAAGAAAGATGTCTTGCATCTTCTACAAAACATTAAACTTGTATAAATCCGGATTAAAGTCTGGAGGAAGTGACAAATGAATTACTTTAAAACTATGGTGAAAAATGGAAAGCTATGACATGTACTTCAGCACTTGTCGTTTAGTGTTTAAAAAAGGCCAGTCGTAACTATGACATGTCTTAGCAAGTTTAAGAATTTCCATTTATTTTCCAAATTTTTTTAAATTAGTTTCCCATTTTATACTAGAATTAAACCCCCGTCGAGCTCTCCCTGGTGCAGGAGTGTGATTCATTCATTCCCGGGGAATACAGACGTTATCTGATTACGGTTGTGTGTTCTCTAGTTCCATAATGTATGTTTATTTCTCTCAAAAGGTTAATTCTATTTGAAGTGGAGGGGTGCTGCCTTGGGATCAAGTCAGACTGATGCTGAGCAGTGTATCCTAATGTCTAAATGGGGAATGAAGCATCTAGTTCCAGTACAGGTGACCTATGAGCACTGGTTGCGAGCTTGTTAGAACCTACCCTCCAACTTAACGCCCCTCCACACCAGCCGCTGCAGTCCCAACTCTGCTCAGAACACGAGGGTTTCACTGTTGTAGCTTTTCAAGCGCTCTGAGGGATGTTCAATGCTTTGTAACGGAAGACATTCTTTAAGCTTTTTATATTTTTGTATATACCCTTTAATAAAAGCTAATTAGTTGAATAGAAGAAGAGAATGGAATTTTCTCTGCTCTGCAAGTTTCTAACAATGAAACGTTCTTGGAAACTTCCTTTAATCTAAATGAGAAAAAAAAAAAAAAACCAAACCAAAACCATTTTGTAACTGTTTCCAGAGACCACCAGCTGAAGATGTTAGGCCCTTACACTGCACTTCTACTCCCCAGCTCCGCGTGGTGGTAACCTCTTCCAGAGTCATTTGTTTGTATAAGCAGAAACCCTCTTCAAAGCAGTCAATTAATATGGTGAAATATCAGTTTGTTCTAGATCTGCTGTAGTTGTGGAACTGTAACTGTCTGTGAATCAGCATACACCACCTGTATGTTATCAACTTGTGAATTTTATTGTTTTGCCTTCCAATAAACACTTTTTTTTTTTTAATAAAAATAAAATGGCGGCTCATATTTCAGAGTGGATTCCCGTAACTGGCTATAAGCCTTCCTTGTCTTGAGTTTATCTTAACTTTCCATATGTTTGGTTTTGTAGTAACCTGACAAGGCTAATTATATATAAACACTATTTAAATATGGCACTAAAGTCGGGATATGGTATTGTTCTACTGTGCCCATAGTCCTCAGGCGCTGCAGTACAGACTCACACTTCTCTGTGACCACACATCACGCGATCCACATGATAAATACCTGTGTCGCCATGATTTCTGCACTGCCTTCAGAGAGAACTGGTTGCTGGGTTTCTTTTTTTTGCTGAACACTGACACACTCTGGCTGAAGGTTCCTACCTCTCCCTCTGTTGTGTACAGCCTACCAATATCTGAAGGGAGCTACTGGAGAGCCGGAGAGGGACTCTTTGTCAGGAAGTGTAGTGACAGGACAAGGGGTAATGGTTTTAAATTGGAAGAGGGGAGATTTACATTAGATATTAGGAAGAAATTCTTTACCATGAGGGTGGTGAAGCACTGGAACAGGTTGCCCAGGGAAGTTGTGGATGCCCCATCCCTGGAAATGTTTAAGAGTCAGGCTGGACGGGGCTTTGAGCAACCTGCTCTAGTGGAGGTGTCCCTGCCCAGGGCAGGGGGGTTGGAACTCGATGATCCTTAAGGTCCCTTCCAACTCTAACCATTCTATGATTAGTAAAAAATTCAGATGTAGGAAAATAAATTATTTATAATAAGATCATAGCAGTTAGGATAAATCCTTCCGCTACATAGTTTAAAACTTATCTGTACAATCTGGAAGGGTTTCTTGTTCCAGCTTGAGATCTGTAAATGTAGATTTTTACTTAAAATTCGAAGAGTCAAAGCAGTTTTTCCTCCTGTGCTTTCCGAATTTCTTCACGTGCTTGTTCAATTGTTAGAGGTGGGGATTTGTGATTCTTGATGTACTGCAAAAAAAAAAAAAGTTAATGTACACATTTCTTTCTTATGTAGATAAATACTTTCTACTATTTAATAAACCTTCATGTCAAGATACCTGCACTTTTCTATACTGGCACCAGAAACTGATTCTTCTGTTGCAATATTAGAAAGATCCTTGCTGGTCTGAGGACAGGTAAATGCTACAGCAGAAAGTTTATTCTTTCAAAACTACAGCCTCCAGTAAGACTTTAGGTTTTTTTTTTTACTGTATAAACTCCTGACTTGTTATTAATAGGGGCACAAGCATTATAGTATTCTTCTATGAAGTAATATATTCAATGATTATATGAACTTTATCTGATTAATGAATAATACACCAAGAAAATCTGTTTACTGCAAATACTAGAAGTGTTTGGAAAGGAATAAACACTTATCTATGATAGACTGGGCAGCAGCCTAGAGAAATACCTCTTTAGCCTCTTCCAGGGTGTGGTAGTGGAACCTCTCCTGCTCCAGCGACTCCACAAGGGAGAAGTGAAGGTGGTGAATGTTCTCTACAAACTGCTGGGTCAGCATCAGGTGCTGTTTCAACATGGCGTTTAAAACCAGAACTGAGGGGCTGTACGCTGTCAGGGCTGCAAAGAACAGAGGGAGCGTTCTTTAGTGACACGTTACAGGCAGACAGTAAGGGCTGAGCAACCCAAGCAGGGGTTAGATGCATAAAATACAGTAAAATACAACAGTAAGAAACATGGTTTTTTTCAGTACCTTCTACTGCGTCCGTGCTGATGACGTGGCTGGCAATAGGTATGGGATCGATGTAGCTGTTTCCTACAGGCGGGTCCAGAACTGCAGAGGTGTTTGCTGGGTACGGGAAAACAGAGTTACTGGGTCTGGAGGGTGGGAGGGTTTAGCGCTAGAACTCAGATCATCTTCAGCAGTCTCTTGGGACATCAGCTGCTGTAGAGGCTAACGGGGAATTCTATCAGCCAAAAACATGCTGAAATAGCTCTATGACCTCCACAGTGTCTGTATTCTTACGTTCACAACACGTGCCATGGCGGAAGGCATCTTTTCTAACCCTAGACAGAGTAAAAATAAAGGCTTTTGTACTTGAAGGAAGCTCCTGTTTTCCAGATCACCTGAGTTTCTATTTTCTCCTCCTCGAATGTGGCAAGAAGTGACTCTTAATCGCTTTTTCCTTTCAGTAACGAGAGCTAGGGAAGGAGCCACCCCTCAGAAACAGGAATAGTCGGTCTTGTCTAAGTGGGGCCATAGTGCTTTCCCAAGAAATAAATACAATGCAAAAAAGAACTCTACAATGGGTGATCACTTTAGTAACACCACAGTAGTATTGTTTACAATAGTAAAGATACAAGAGAAATGTTGAATTCTGTTTGAGAATAGTACTCTCACTAACACTAGCTCATCCACCCAGAGTTCCTGTTGTGGGTTGTTTGCTTTTTTAAAGCAAAAAACCAGTTCCAAGTTCTTATTCTGTTATCCAATCCCAACTTTTTCCACAGACAGCACATCAATGTGTTGGGCTTTAGAAAGATTTTAATTGACTGTCAGCTCAGGGAAGCTAGTGCTGAAACTAAGAACTCTACCAATGCTGATTAGGCTGGCGTATAAAATAATGTAAAAATTGCCTGAATAGGGCGATATCTTGTGAACTCACTCTTTGCCCAGCTGTAGGTGAATGGAGGATCCACTGTCTGAACCGCAGTTTCTCTGACAGTTACTCCCTGTGCCTGGTCACGCCTCTCTCTGCTAAATAAAGGTGACGATGCTGAAGGTGAGTGTTTTCCAGAATACGTGCAGCTCTCGGAGTATTCCTCTGGCATTTTTGATCCAGATTGCCCATCTGTTGTAGACAGAGACCTTTCAAAGTCTTCAGAATATTCTGAATTAAGAGTTGTCTCATCATGATCAAGATAATCCTGCTTGTGTCTAGGAAAATCTGCAGAAACTCCACTTAAATGCTCAGAGATTTCAGCTTCAGTCACAGTTTTTTCAGTATCCCCTTCAGAAGCATCACTCACACCAGTCACTGCGCTTGTCATTTTAACAGAAGTTTGGTCTTTTTCCACCAGGAGAGAATCTTTTTTTGGATTTCTGTTTGATTCTTGAGTAATTTGGATGTCTGTCCCCTGTAAACCGAAACAGCTGTATATTAGGAGAATCAACAAAATATAACCTAGAATATACCTCCATTACTCTTCATCTCTTCTGCTGTGGATTACCAAGAGTTAGCTACTACTTTATTAGGAAATAAAAATGTTGCTCTTTTGTGTCACCGTGCCAACTGTGCAGTGCTGTTACAAGTGTGAGTAAGGAAATGCAGGCACTAAAGAAAGAATTTGGTCAAGTTTCAGTACTGTAAAATCCTGCTCTAACCCTTATAGCTAGCGAGACGTGCCCACCTCGGGTGGCTGTGAGTAGAAGTATTCATTTCAGAATGGCCACCCTCCACCGAACAGCGGCAGAAGGGAACTATGTGCTCGTGGGGAATTTCTACTTACATTCTGCTTGAAGTCTGCTGCCTCACTGGTGATATTTGGTGCCAAATCATCAAGGCTCAAGATATTCAGTCTGAAATCTGCAATCAAATGACAAATCGTCATGAGAATTTGCATGAAAACTACAGTTCACTTTCCCTTAAGTGAGAAAAGTGGGGAAAAAATAAACATTCCTTGTTTAAAGCGTAATACTAAAAAGTAATAGCTGTCAATCACTCTAAATCTATAACTTAGCAGCAGCTCTTTCTAAAGGTTCCTCTTTTCCTGTCAGTGGATCTGCCAACCCAAGTTGAAGAGATTCTGGCTGCCCCTGATTTACACTTGTTCTCACTCAGACTCATTAGTACATTGTCCCACTCATATATGAAAGTTATTCTAAATGTTGTAATTGTTTTAACATCATAATTAAGTGTCACTCGGGGAAGCATCATTAAACTGAACCCATTCAATGAAAAGCCAAGAAAAATACAAATATATTACACTCGAAAAAAGAAACAGATCAATATAAATCCTTTGATAAAGCCTTGGTTTATGTAAAATTACACTGCTGAATCCTTTTAAAGTGAGTATTTGCCCATGTTTATTAGTAAATTTATTAGTAGATTATTAGTACAATTCATGCCAAGTCTGCTGAGACAGTATTTTAGAACTAACTTACCGTTTGAGCTGCTGCTGGTTGAATCTTCTGCATCATCTGCTTTTGAAAACAATTTGTCTAATGATTTTATTTCACTTCTGTCACTGTCAAATGATATTTGGCTTTGCTTGGTGTTGCCTTTTCTAGGCAGAGTAACCTTTACAGTATCATCTTTCATGGAAGAAGACAGCGATTGAGATCTTGTATTATGTCGTACTGACAGGTTTCTGCTGGCTGCTGAAGGCATTGGCGAGTTAACTCTACCAAAAACATTTTTCTCCGAGTCTTTGCTATGAAAATGAGATTTTTTAGATACTTCTGTCGGTGAAATTTCCTTATGAGATGGAGGAGGCATCCCTGATGAAACTGGAGTCTTACTCTTTTGAAAAAGATGAAAAAGAGATTTATGTGTTACTTCATTTATTATGTGTAGATCACTAAAAAGTAGAACAAATTATAGGGGGTAAACTCCAGTAATTTTAAAATGTGACTTGAAGTTAAATCATATCCTGAGCAAGCCACAAATACAAAATTAAAATTTTATGGTGTTATGTATATAAAAAGTGACCAGCCAATTTAAAACAATTTCATAAATGTGTAAATAAAAACAAATAATACAGTGAAGTCCGTATTTACCTTTCCACCCCGTTTAGAATCACTTGCAACAACTCTCCAATTCTTATTTCCACTGGACAACTCCAACGAGCTCTCCGTCAAGCCTTTCATTTCCTCTTCATCACTATCCAAACCAAGCTGCTGTTTAACCACAACATTCTTTTTAGGGCTTTGGATTCTTTCCTCTTCCCTAGAACAGGCATTACTGAGGGTCACATTTCCACTGGCGGTAGCAGAATTCTTCAGATATTTCTTGCCCCTTGCACTGCGCTCATGACTGGAAGAGGACGAGAGGGACTCTTCATCCAAAGCCTTCTGGCCCAAGTCAGTGGTTTGCAATTCCATCTGCTTTTTTCGATTCATGATTTTGCTTTCCAGTTGTGCCACTTTCCTCAGAGCCGAGCTCGACCGTGTGTGGGAAGTGTTACCCGCAGTGCTCTTGGCTGTGTCTCTGCTCCCTCTCTGCACGGTGCTTCCTGAAGTCTGGCGCCACAGGCTTCCAGGTACGTTTTCATGGCGCACCTTTAGGAATCTGCTGCGGCAGAACGGAGCTCTCCCGGTTTCCTCCAACTCTGTGTCAGCCACAGAGAAGTCACTACAGGAGCGAGGAACGATGCTGCGCCCGGCTGTGAGGGTTCTCCCGCGGGGACCATCGCCGCGTCCCTGCCCAGAAGAGGATGCAAAGCGAAGAGCCCTCAGAGGTGGAGGCAGGCGGCCCGGTTCAGCTCCCAGCCCACGGACCGGGCAGACACTCCCGTTCCCCGCCCTCCTCCCACTCCCGGTGTGGGCCCTCCCCACACGAGGCTCAAACACCGGCCCGGGGACAGATTGAGGGCTGCGGCCGGGCCGAGAGCTGCCCCCTCACCTGCCCTCCGCCCGCGGGCGCCCTCTGCGCCCAAGCGATCGCCGCCATCCGGGACGGAGCGCACTGAGGCGATGCCGGCTCCTCTAGGCCGCGGCCAGAGCGGTCGGCGCCGCGCCGTATCCCGGAGACCGCGACTCCTCAACATTCCGCCCCCTCATTGGCTTCGCGCAGGGCCCCGCTCCTTGCACGCTAGCCAATCCCAAGAAGGCATACTCAGATGGCCGACTACAAGCCCCAGCATGCACCTCGCCGCGCGAGCACGTGACAGCCTCCTCCTCCCTCGAGGGCCGTTAAACCAATCGAATCTCGTATCCTAATAAATTAGGAAAGCGCAGCCAATCAGAGCTAACAATGGAAAGGGCGCGGCCCCGAAGGCGCGAAGCTGGCGTCGGTCGGAGGCGCGAGGCCGTGGCGGTGTGAGGGCGGAGGCCATGATGGCGGCCATAAGAGCGGCAGGAGCGCCCCAGCCGCCGTGTCGCTGGGGCTGGCCCTGCTTCTCGGGGCCGCGCTGGGCTCTGCTCGGGCCAAGGTGTATTTCCAGGAGCAGTCTCTGGGCGGAGGTTTGGCGAGGGCAGAGGGGGTAGAGGAGAGGGGGTGGTAGGGCAGCAGTTGTGTGTGAGGTGGCGGGGAGGGAGCCTGGCAGGCTGACCGTGCTCACTGACCCTGGCGTCGCAGGATGCTGGGAGAAGCTTGGAGAAGAAGTGGATGAATTCTGAGCACAAGGCAGACCTTGGGAGATTTCAACTTGTTGCAGGGAGGTTTTACCGAGATCCAGTGCGAGATGAAGGTATGTGGGTGTCGTTCAATATATGCTATGGGAACCAGCTTGAGAGCTGGGGATTTGCCTTTATAGATGTGCTGTGCATGGCAATAGAAGTATTTTCTCTTTACAAATGGAGAAAAATCTAAGTTTGACTACTCTATTAATATACTCACAGGTGTACAAACTAGTGAAAATTCTAAATTTTATGCTATCTCCTCACAATTTAAGCCATTTAGTAACAAAGGGAAGACTGTGGTCATTAGTGTACTGTGAAACATGAGCAGAAGACAGACTGATGGGGGATACGTCAAGATTTTTTACTCACACTTGGATCAGAAGAACCTAAGTGGAGATTCACATGACTCCATTATGTTTGGTGAGTTTATTTCTTCATTACTGAAATACTGTCACTGCTGTTGTGCAGTTCTTGTTTGTGAAAATGGTAGAGAAAACATAAAGGAAAACTAATCATCCAACAGCAAAGAAACCCACTGATTGGGATGATCGAATGCAAATTGATGATACAAATGACATCAAACCTGAGGTAATTTGCTCTCTTTATTTTGCATTACTGCATTATTTCATTCCTACAGAATACACGTTTGATATAGTTGAACTGTGCACCAGTTTTGTTTTCTTAATCTTCCTGTGTTTTGGTGTTTTTTAAGGATTGGGATGAACCTGAATACGTCATGGACACTAATGCTGAGAAACCTGAAGGTCGGGCTGATGCTGTGAACGGAGAATGGCATTCAAAAAAGTCAAGAATCCTCCAAAGTGCTGTGTCTGTCTTGGTTCTTTATTACCCCACTTTAAAAATTCCCTGCCTAATCCGATCAAGAACTTATTGGTGCGTAAAAATGAAATCTTAACATTAGAGTCTTGGAAAGGAAACGAACATAAAGCGGACTAAGGAAGAGAGGGAGAGAGAAGGGGTTACAGAAGAAAAATACTTTGAGCAATGGTTTTAAGAAAAAGCTAGAGAGGAAAAAAATGTGGAAAGAATAGAGTAGTGAGGAACGCTGTCAAGAAGGAGGGGCTTTAATTCTTATTTGAAAGAAGGTCATGTTATTTTCACTTAAATCAAGGGATTTTTGCAAGTAAGGATTTTGATGTTTTGTTACCAGCTTGTGGAAAGCTCCACCAACAGAGTTGTATTAAAACAGGATTTTATTTTTTTTAAATTCAGCATTAAATTTTGTGACTAGTTTCAGTTATTCTTCATAAAAATACCATAAGGTAGTTAAATTCTATATAGAAAAGTTTAATTTTTTTATTAACTGTATCTTTAACACTGCCAAAACATATTGAAAACACCTGTAGTAAAGCACTAGGTTTTGGAACTGGTTTACACTTTCAGGTTTTAATAGTAAATGTTAAAATTCATGCTCATTTTTGTTGAGGAAATACCATAATAAGCTTTTTTTATGGTATTTCATTGAAAGGTTCGGCGTGTCAGGTGTGTGAAGCGTGTTTCACAACATACCTCACGCTCCGGGGGAGATAAGCTGTGCTAAGCTGCTGCGGTAACTGTGCGCCTCTCAGGGTTTTGGGGATTATCGCAGCCCCACGGCTGCTGCGGACACAGCTCCGGGCGGCTCTTTGGCGGTTCTGCCCTTGCTCATCTGCTGACGGAACGTTCTAGCACTGCCTCAGTGTGGGGCCTGAGGGACAGCAGCCTGTCCCTCCACAACTCTTGCGAAATTTAAATGTGTTTGACAGTTTTCTTCCCTTCAAAAAATCTGAGGTGAATACATACACTGCCTGGAAGATGTCTTTAAAATTTATTTTTTTTTTTTTTTTTTCTATAAGGTGGTGGGGGAATTTGAAACAGTGTACGATGAGCCTTATTTTTCTGTCTGACCTGTCGTAACCCACTCTCGTAACCTTATTCAGTCACTTCCTTCATCCCTTCTCAGGTCCTTCTGCTCTTTGGCATTTCCTTCCCCCTTCCAAGAGCTATAAATTTAGCAAAATCTGAAGCCACCCTTCCAGCGCCAAAGGCTTTGTGTTAATCTCTGGGCTGCCCCAGCACAGTTTGCTGTGAGAAGAAGAGAGGAAGCGGGAGGATCTGTGGAATCCTCGGTTTCTGGCCTGGGGTCAAATTCTTGTGCTTGCCTCAGTGCTGTCCCTTGTAAAACAATCCCGGTAAGGCTGTGGGGTGAAGAGTGGGGAGAGTGACAGTCACCCTCTACGTATTCCTGGTGATTTAGCTTTTATATGACTACAACGCTCCAGCCTCCTTCAGCCTGCCGTTCAGTATTTACGCATTCCAGGCAGGGATTTGTTCAACTTCTTGAAATATTGATCATAAACCCAGAGGAAGCTTAATGGGGTGAGGTCTGTTTTGACCGGGTTTAGCGTACCCAAGGAAAATAACTAGGTTGGCCCGGGAGAAAGTTGGATGCGGGTCATCCGGCTAAAAGGTCGATGGGTTACCTGGAAGAGTACCCCTCGGCGGCTGCCATCTCCCCTAGACCCGCTTTGGCCGTAGCGCTGGAGGTAGGTCAGGGCCAGCCCCGCCTGAGGCGGCCGTGGCCGGGAGCAGAGCGGTTGCGGGGGCTGAGGCGCGGCGGAACGGGACAGCGGGCGCAGCCCCGCGGGGTGGGGAGCGCCTGCCGGGGACAGATAAACCCTCTCCCGCTTTCTTCCGCCTCCCCCTCCGCCGTCCCGACCCGCTCCCGGGTGGCGGCGGCCCAGCAGGCCCCGGACCCCGCCTCCCCCCCCCTCCGCCTCACACACACACCCGCCCAGGCCCGGCCCAGCGGGGCCGCGCGGTGCCAGGCGCGGCCGGGCGGCCTCCCGCCGCCGCTCGCCCCGCCTTCCCCCCGCCCCGGCCGCTGCCCGAATCAGCGGGAGGAAGATGGCGGCGCTCATCCCCCTCAGCCAGCAGGTAACCGGCCGGACCCTGCCGGGGGGAGGGGGACGGGGGGACAGCCGGGGGCGGCTGAGGGGAGACGCGGGCCTCCGGGCCCGGCGGCTGAGGGCCGATCGGGGAAGGGGGAGCGGGCCATCCCCGATGCGGGTCCCGCTCCCGCAGGCGGGTGAAGCCGGGGCCGGGTCGGCGCTGGGGCATAGGCCCTGCCTCTCCCCGCCGCCGCCGGGGAGGGGGCTCGGCCCGCGGGTGGGGAGAGGGTCGGTGCGCGGCGGGGAGCAGGCCCCGGGCGGGGGCGAGCGGCCCCCAGCCGTCGGGCCGGGGCTGAGCCTCCCGGGGCAGGCGCCGGTTCTGTGGGGGCACAAAAGGCGCTGGCGCCCTCCCTTGATGGAGGCCCCAGAGCTGCCCCCCTGGGGAAGGGCAAGGGCAGCGCCGAGGCTTTCCCTCCCCGGCCTGCAGCTCCTGGGGCTGGGCCGCGGGCGTTCAGGCGCTCTGAGGTGCGGGGCTGGGGCTCGCTCTCTGCTCCGGACTCTCCAAATTTGGTCGCGTCACCCTGTTTTCCTACTTGTAACACGGGGTTAATGTCGCCCTTTAGCTGTTGGGGTGTCATGACTGTGCTTAATATTTGGGAGGTGGCCATAGCGCGGGTGCACCAGGAAGGGACTCGGTGTGAAGGAGCGAAAAGGAGATTTTTTTACCCATCAGCAGGAGAATGAGGGTTCTGAGGGGAAGGGAAGAGCCTGGACCTTGGAGCTTGTCTCCACAAGGAGCGTGGTTTGCCTCTGGGAGAGGCTGTGCTTCAGCTCTGCTTTAATGTTTGGGATCCTTGGGTAGATTTTTGTTGTTACTGTTGTTACAAGGTTTTTGATTAATTTCTCACCCAACTAACTCAAAGCTGAACAGTGTGATTACTGTTTATTCTTTCCCAGATTCCTATGAAGATAGTCAGTTTACTTATTTCTGTTGAAACAAAAGCAACAACACCCCACCACCCTCCAAGGCCTTGAAATTAAAACTGTTTTCTACACTGTGGCTAGGCCAGCCAGGAATTCAGAACAACTGCTGTTGATAGTTTAAATTATTTAAATTTATCAATTTCCTCTTTATAATGGACTTTTATTTGTGATACTCTGAAAATTTATCTTTTAATGGAGTTGTGTGATGCATGGGTGATAGGTAGTTTGCTGTGCATCTTATTAAGAGAGCGCACCGCTTTTTAGCTTCTGGATAGCAGTAGGAGTCCTGTTTAACATCTCTTTAAATAAATGAACGTGTTCAGAAACATCTGAAAAATCCATGTACATGCAAACTGCTACCAAAAGTTTTCAAGAGAAACAATGTGGTGCAAAATATATACGTAGAATAAAGTCTGGACTTGAAAGAGTTTGTTGTGGAACTTCTGTCTTCTATAGTACATTGACAAAATGTATCAAATATTTATTATACTAGAAATCCTCCTTCTGTGTTATTTACTTTCTAATTGGTATTTGAGAGACTGGCATCAATGGCGTTTTATTTTGTATAACATAATCTATTATCTTTATGAAACAGCACCGTGTTCTGTGAACATATCAGTAATTTTGGCGTACTATTTTACAGCTTACTTACTGGAAGCATTCTAGGTTTCAAACTTTTTTTTTTCTCTATCGAACTATGAAGAGTAATTTAGCTGTAATCAGGGCAGTAAGCAGAATTTCCTTAGACATTAATAAACTTCCTCTTTTAATAGCCTAGATTTCATGATTAATACAGAGATACATGCTGGTTATAATAAATGCCAGAAATGGCATTAAAAGGAGTAAGAGAGGTTACATGTGCTGTCAGGTTGAAACACATTCACTCAGAAAGTTATAAAATAAGAATTTTGATAGAGACATATTAGGCGCTGTAAACAACATGGGTAGATCAAGCATGTGAAAGTGTTTAATAGTATTTGTTGTCATAAATTAATTTTATTGTGGTTCTATTCTATGAAATTACTGGTTTTATGATATTTTATGAAAGGTAATTTAGCTGTCTAACTTAGAGTATGCAAACCAACATTTCAGCTGGCTGTTTCAACTGGTTATGCATAAACACAGTTGAAGAGCAAGCATGTAAGATAAGTTCTTGGAGTTAAACAACAACTGAAAGTGGCTTTGATTTACCTCTGATCACTTTATTTTCTTGAATATTTGGTCACCTTATCAGTGGTCTTTCCACTGTGCTGGGCACGGTCAACCTACAGCCTCTCGAGGTTATGGTGAGTTACAGTAGAGATATTGGGACAGCGCAGATCGTTTTGTAGCTCAGTCTTGTGAGACACCTCGGGATACTCGGCAAGTAGAGTAAGAGCAAAGGTGATCAATCTTTCTGGGGCAGCAGCAACCTTCTTTTGGTTTTCATCTTTGTGGAACACCTTGTTTTCTCCCCTTTCACAGTACCTATTTTCATCCGTCATATGATGTGACAACAGTGGTTGAACAGGAGGACATCAAGGAAGTAGTTCACCTGATCCAGAGTTCTTTGTGGCCCAGAGATGACCTCAGGACAGAAGGCTGCTAGGAACTGCCTTTATTCATTGTTCTGGTGGCAGCAGCTTACGCCTACCTTTTTCCCAGACCTGTGTTAAGGGGCATGGAGTCATATCCATGTGCTTGTACCTCAAATGCAGTGTAGCAGATCTGCTGTGGGAGCACAAGTTCAAGTCTCAAACTTCAGATTTTGTAGGAAATCAATTTAGAGGTCGAACAACAAGGCCCCAGGGTTCTGAAGTGTCTGTTTGGGAGATGGTGTAAAGTGTTGGTCATAGGTGATGCTTTTGGGAGTATGGAGTAGGAATAGAAACCAGAGGGTTGTTAACTTGTAAGTCAGACTGAACTGCGGTACAACAGGTAATTTGACCACTCATTAACTGCAAACTCTTCAAAATATTTTTCATGCCAATGTTTGCCAGCATTGACACTGCCTCATCTAGGTTCTCCATCGTCAGACATCATCAAATTAGATTCCTCTTGAATAATAGTGATGTAGTCACATGTGGTGACGAGTAGGTAGGTGGCTATGCTATTTTTATCACTTGAGCCCATTTTGTCTGGTCTGCTTCATCACAGAGATGCAGTCATTTAGGTAAATCGGTCAGAGAGGCTTAATCTTCGTAAAATTCTGCAAGTAGAGAGCCGAGTGTTGAAGTGCTTTCCAGCAGCACTTGGATGAGTATATTGCCGTAGAAGAAAACTTCACAGCATTTCAGTGCTCATCACCCTGGCTTCCTGCCACCTCTCTCAGGTAAGTCAGCTGTATGTCACGGCTGACAGTATCAGATGAGGATGACAGGAACGTCTGGTGATGGGATGAGATCATGCAACGCTGCTGCCGGAGTGGTTTGCTCTGGATCTTGGTATGAATCCAGTCTCTGCGTGCTGTAGGATACCCGCCAAATTACTTAGAGGAGCTTGTAGCTGGTCTTTGGCTGGCTTCTCTGAGCTTTCTGAGAAACGAGAGGTATATAGTGTGGTGATAGTTGGCTAAAACATACTAGATTTTATTCCGAGTTGGACAGACTGTTTCCTACTTCCACCTTTTCTCTGAATGATGTATTTCCTACAGAAGCATGGTGCTTATCTATGCTGATCGTTTACAAGCCAGCAAAAAGATGAGTCAGATTTGAGTTATGGTCGCAAGTTTCTTCTTCTGAACTCCCATCATAGAATCATAGAATGGTTAGAGTTGGAAGGGACCTTAAAGGTCATTGAGTTCCAACCGGGACACCTCCCACCAGACCAGGTTGCTCAAAGCCCCCTCCAGCCTGGTCTTGAACGCTTCCAGGAATGGGGAAGTGTCCAGCTACTGAAGAGCAAGAGCTTCTAGAGGGTAGTGATGTTGGAAAACACAGTGGCTTATTTTGTTCATGGGTATAAGCGAACTACATTTAAGATGCTTAGGAAATTCTTCTGAAAATGCATGGCTTTTCTAGCCAAGTAAAAGTACTGATCTTCAAAGAGTTGGTGTTTGCTTCTTTGGTTAATAGGGTTAGTTATTTTGAATGGCTCCTTAAATTAAGATTTGGCATGTTTACAGTAAACTTACAGGAAGATTCTCTTGGTGTAGAATAAAACTTTCATGCTCTTCATTGGTCTTTTCCTTCATCATATTTCTGTCTCCCTTCCCCTCAGTGTAGGCAGAACATCCGGAAATCCATGTGGATGACAAGGAAGAAGGCAGCATTTGGGAGGTGACATACCAGTGATCAGAGTTAGTGAGAAATAGTCCTTCGTCAGGTGTCTGACTTACGTCCTGTAGGTGGAGAGCTGTTACCTCAAACAGGCTTTGGGATGTTTCAGCGTCTCTGTGTCTCACCCATGAAACTGTGCATTATCGGGTTGTTTTGTTGCTTGTTTTTTAAGGCCTTTGACTGCTCTAATGGGTGACTTGTTCGAGACTGGTTTGTAATGGTTTTGCTGGAGAATGTTGTGGAGGTTTAACCTGCACGTGGCTAGAACTTGTGTGGCAGTTGTAGGAGGCAAGTGAGAAGATGGGTGTTGGGGCTTCTGCCTCTTTGGACGTTTCAGTTCCCATTGGAATGTCAGCAAGAGGGAAAAGGAATCTGCTTGTTTAGTGTCCCCAAAGGGCAGGGACCACCTTTGCGGTTGCTGCTTTGGTGTAATGCAGCAATAACACCAACCTGAAGGCTTCAAACAACTTTGTCAGGGAATTGTGACCATTAACCATTAATTAACCATTCATTCTGTTTTTTTTTAAACTCTGTTTCAGTCTAAGATCCTAGCCCTGAGAATGTATAAACACAGGCATATTTTGATACCAGGGCTTTGTCTCTGTGTGTGTATATAATTGTCTGCTGAAAATATTCCATAAGTATATTTACAGTGCAGGAGGTAGCCAAGGCAGCGTTATGTTGAAAACTCTGCCTTTGATATCGGTGGTTGTCAAACTGTGATATGAAATACTTTGGCAAATAGTTCAAAGCTGTTCTACGAAACCTTATTACCATAAAATGTTGTTAATTAAAAGTGCAAGTGTAAGTATGAATGATGGTGAATAAGGAGTTTTAAGACGTCACGGTATTCTGCTGGCTGCAAGTTCTGGGGGTTCGCTGTTATCCACACTTAGATTTCAAGTATCCAGTTTGGAACACAGCAAATTAACTTACTGTTCTGTATTTTTGATACAAGTAATACACAAAGTATATGCTTTTTTTTTTTTTTTAATGTCAATCCCTGAAGTTGGGCTACTTGTGATTGCAGTTCATTCTTTGTTTTTCAGTTTTCTACTGGGAATCCGTTATATGAAACTTATTACAAACAGGTAGGCTCTTAAAAAAATAATTGAATAATAAACCGCAATTCCCCCTTCCCCAAGATTTCCCCCTTCCCTTTCCCCATTGCAGTGCTAATCTTCTGTAAATTCTCTCTGCTCGGTGGTAATGTGTGCTTGTCTAACTTCTTTTGACCTCGAGAAAAGAGGCTTTTCATTTGTTATCTCTGCTCTCATGACAGACATGCTTCAATTGAATGTGAACTTCTATCTTTCAGGTAGATCCAACATACACGGGGAGAGTCGGGGCAAATGAAGCTGCGCTTTTTCTTAAAAAATCCGGTCTCTCTGATATTATCCTTGGAAAAGTAAGTTGAAGGAATTGTATAACGGAGTAATTAGCTGCACAGTTGCTTAAGTGCAGCTAACATTGAGCAGAAGGGGGTGGTAGAAAGGAATTTGGTGGAATGCAAATCAGATCCATGGAGTATTAGGTTAACCGCAGGTGGGTAATAGCTCCAAGGGATTGTTTTAAGTTTCATAGGAATCTAAAAGGAGAAACTGTCTTTTGTGTAACATTTTTGTTGTTAACTTGAGAATTAAATAACATTGTATGTCATAACTTGAAAGTTGCAGTGAACAGTTCAACAAGACATAAAATGCAAACTGTTGAGGTAGGTTTTATTTTAAAATCCCAATGGCTTTTATTTGTATCTCCACAGATATGGGATTTGGCTGACCCAGAGGGTAAAGGATACTTGGATAAACAGGTAAATGAAATGTGCCTGTAGAATACTCATGTTACCTTCCACAGATCAGTCTTGTTTCAAGAAAACCCTGATACCAACAGTAGTTATCTTTCGCTTTTTTTTTTTCCTTAAGTTTTTGTTTACAAGGTGAGATTTTTTTCCCTAGCACTGCTCGTATCCAAGTATATTACTCAGTGAGGCTGCTGGAGAAGTTTGGATCTAATTTTCTGTCTCTCTTTTGTTTTGTAAATGGTCAGTGTGTGTGATACATAGATACATATTCATCTTGCATGAAAAAATATAACTAACGCTACTAAAAATGGCTTGGAATATCAAATACCAACTTGTAGATATGGAGAATTTTTTTAAAACATTATTAATTTTTAAGAAAAATTGTTGAAATGTAAGTTATGGGAGAGTCCTTCCTAAAAATGAGCTTCGAAGTTTTCTACTTTTTGTTCCGTGTTATTGTGAAATTTTGCCAGAATCATCTTTAAAAGCACTGGGGTAGTTGTCACTATGCAGTTAACTGAATGGGGCTATACATCTGTTGTTTCCATACTTTACTGAGTTGCACATGTACAGTGTAGTAAAAATGATAAATGGGTTATTGAAGACCTATATTGGTTGCTTTTTTTTAATAAAAACCACTATTATTTGTAGGGTTTCTATGTCGCGTTGCGCCTGGTAGCGTGTGCACAGAATGGCCATGATGTTAACCTGAGCAGTCTGAACTTGACTGTGCCACCTCCCAAATTTGTAAGTAATATCTACCTCAATGTATGTATGTGTTATATGAGAACACTGGGATAATTTTCTGTTTCATAAATGTCATAGTTCTGAGACTTCAGGCTGCTGTCAGACTGTTCCTTAGGATAACTGCAGCCATGGCTGCTCTAGTCCTGTCTTCCTCGGTTGTACGTACCAGCCCCTTCCTGGGCTGCAAAACTGATGCAAGTTTAACTATGTTCAGCTTGTTTGGGCATTTGATGTGGCTGAACTCTAAATTTATGAAAGAAGAAATGAAAAGAAAAAATATTATTTTTTGGCTTGGTCAACAGGAGTCTGAGTAAAGGGCATGGCTGCAGCTTTGCCTGAAGCAGCTGCTGTGGAACCTCCTTTAACTTGTCTTAGTTCTGTGTTTGGGTACTTTAATGCACTTGAAGTCCTTATCGAAGTACTATAATATAAATCATCATGACTTGTTTTTTTATTTGGGCACATATGCAGCCCTTTTTCTTTTTTTCGGTGTTCAGTGTAGTTAATCTTCATATTTATAACACCTCTTAAAGCAATTAGTAAGGATTGGAGACAGAAGTGTGTGTATTTTTTTTATATATATAGAGAGAGACATATAAATAAAAAAATCTTTAATTTTTAGCATGACACTAGCAGTCCTTTGCTGATCACACCACCTTCAACAGAGACTCACTGGGCTGTTAGGGTAAGTGTAAAAGACATCACATTCCATCCATTCTTTAAAAGTAAATATTTTCCTTGTCTGTGATTTTCCCAGCGAGAGAATTTTGTATCAAATATATTTCCCATTTCAGAAGTCCTCCCTTTCTGATGACAGACTTGTGCACAATAGAGAATATTGAGCTGTAGTTTTATATTGGAAATAAGTATTAAACAAGGCTTTGACAACCCCTGGTGTGATGTTTTTAAGACACAATGAATTTTAATCTTCTGCCTGGATTTCTTCCAGAATCCTAATAGAGGCACTTTCATGTTTGTATAAAGGAACCCCACTGAGAACAGCAAAGCATTTCACCAAATCCATCCTGAAGTATTAATTTAAAGCTTGAGTTCATATGTTCTTATTAGTATCTAGTGATACACACAATATATATTATTGGAAAACAGTAACTTTCAGTACATACAGGGGAATATTTGTATTTAGTTAATTTTCAAATGCAAACATTTTCCAAAAGGTAGAAATTCAATAGAATGACTTCTAATGCTGATTTTTTTTTTGTGCTTGCATGTTGTACTTTAAAGTGGGAAGCAAATTATTTGGGAAGAATAGTTTTTAGTTCTGCAGAGTTTGTCAAAGTTTGTTTAAAATCTGGTCAGCAGTGTTTTAATCAGAATGCCTTGTTCTTTTAGAACACTACAGAAACACATGTTGAATGCTGCATGTTAAAACCTCGTAGCTATCATAACCTTAGCTTTGAAATTAAGCTCCTAAATGTAGCTCCCTGGGGTTTACATTGAAATACAGCATGGTGGCACTTGCAAGAAAGCTTGGAAATTTAGAATGAATACATTACTGACCAGTCTTAATTTCTTGCAAGATCTCATTTTCCACACTCACACAGGCACACTTTTTTACTTATTCAGGCTATTTCTTACCAACTAGGTGGAAGAAAAAGCAAAGTTTGATGGTATTTTTGAAAGCCTTTTGCCAGTAAATGGTTTACTTTCAGGAGACAAAGTAAAACCAGTACTGATGAATTCAAAGCTACCTCTTGATATCCTAGGAAGGGTAAGTATGCTGTTTAGATTTAGCTATTCTCTATTTAGCTTCTCAGAGTTGCAATGTTAAATATTTAAATGTAACTTACCAACATAGATCAAGTTTTGGCTGAGATTTTACATTGAGTGCATGCTATAAAGCAGGAACATTAAGTAGGCTCTGAAATCTTCCACTTAGAAATAGGAATAATAGTAGTAATTTGGGCCCTAGAGTAGATTGGCTTCATTATCTCTGTATTCATTTTAAGAGCTGGAAATTTTGATTTTAGTTGTTTAAACACAAGAGAAAGCTCTCCTAAACCATAATAGCTTTTATAAGATTATATTTCACTGTTTTGTCAGTTTTACGAATACACATTATTAGACATACCATTAAACCTATCCGCTGTTTGTACAAGAGAATGCTTTAAAACATCCTCATTTATTGTAGCTGTCAAATCATCAAGTATTTTTTCATGTATATTTATAGATACTTCTGAGATCTGAGCTTAGTGCATCCATTGCATATTTGCAGGGGAAGCAAACCTTGAAGTGTTTTCCTGCTTCCATTTAAAATACATGTTCTTTAATGTTTTGCGTATTGATATGACTGAGAACGAATACGTTCTATGTAAGAGCTGTATCTGCATTATATATTTTTTCTTTCTCTGTATTACCTACAAAATCTAAGTATGACCTGTTTCAATTCTGTACCACTGTGAAGTACTCAGTCTTGAAAGGCTTTGTATTTTATCCTGTTACTGTCATGATGGAAATTCAGGAAGCTTTTTCCTGTTCCAGAAAAGTTTGCAGACAAGAGAGGGGACTGAGGAAATGGGGAAAGGACTAAAAGAACTCAATGAGATTTTTACAGGGGTCCAGTGATAGAGCAGAGAGTGGAGTTCAGACGACTGAGCGTCAGTCATAGCGTTCTGTCCCCTCTACTGTCTCCAAGTCTCATTGATGATAAAACAGTGTTAGTTGATGGCTGAGTATTAGAGTATCTGAAGTTTTGTATCCTTCTAAATCTCCTGCGTGTTTCGTTGACTGTACTTAACCTAATAATGAATGAAAGTTGATAGAAGCTTAAATTCTCTCCTGTAGAAAATTTTTTGTCTAAAAATGAAAACTAGAAATTTAGGAATGGAATGCAAATTAGAAATGCATTGACTTCTCTAAAATATTTTAACTTTCTTATAAGTCAAATTTGGACAATCTGCTACCCCACGCCCCCTGGACAATTCCGAAAGCCACCTCTGGATGTTTTTAGTCAGTTTGATGACTCCTTAATTGCAACATAGAAAGATGAAAAACTTGCCCGTGTGTTGCATCCAGAATTTGTTAGAGCCAGTGTTGATTTGCATGGCCAGAAAACTAATCCAGTCCGTTTCATCAGAGAATGTTTAGCTGGGCCTAAGATAACTAATGTGATCTTCACAAAAATCTATTAGGAGTCTTAATTCGATGATGATTAACATCAAAAGCACAAAATGCAACTTGTTCTCTAAATCATAGTTTTTCTCATAATTGCTGTAGGTCTGGGATCTCAGTGATATTGATAAAGATGGTCACCTGGACAAGGATGAGTTTGCTGTGGTAGGTTGCTTTAAATTCTCAATTCACAGTGTGTCTGCTGAAGAAAATCGCTCGGTTTCTTCTCAAGAGCTTTGCAGCATTCTCTGCTACAGTCGACCGTTCTAATCTAAATTGTTCACTTGGAGCTATTAAATTATCTTTCTTAAATCCATCTACTGACTCTTGCTTGTGTCATTAAGGTTAAACATTTTGGAATTACATTCAAAATTATCTGCTCTGGTTTACATCTCTAATCTTACTGTCTGTGTTTTATTAATATGTAAAAGACTAACACTGGAAAATCTTGTTGCTTTTTCCTCTAATTGTTAACGTTGTCTGACCTTTTTGCCTTTGCAGGCAATGCATTTGGTTTATAGAGCTCTTGAGAAAGAGCCAGTTCCTTCACTATTACCCCCTTCTCTCATACCGCCTTCTAAAAGAAAGAAGACGCCTGTCTTTCCTGGGGCGGTTCCTGTTCTCCCTGCAAGTCCTCCGCCAAAGGACAGTCTTCGCTCTACCCCGTCTCATGGTAGTGTCAACAGTCTGAACAGCACAGGGAGTTTGTCTCCCAAGCACAGCATCAAACAGGCACAGGTACAAATCTTTTTTCTTTTTTCTTTTTTTTTTTTTTTATTAGTAAACTGCAGGAAAAAATAAAACTGCATTTTTATTTGTGCCTTATGTGAACACTCTTCTGAAAATGTTTGTTGTTGGGTGAAGGGGATGAAGGGAAGGGAATAAGGATGGTAAGATTTGGAAGGGAAGTAGAGCAGGTGAATTTTAGTCAGAGTGACCGTGAGGTGACAAATCTTATGGAGGATTTTCACTCTCATAGAAAGGTTTTATTCATGTATCTGCTTTAATACCAAAGGGATCATTAATCTACCTTCTAAAGCTCCTTTAGAATGATGACTTACTATGCCTAGTTGGGTCCATATTTCCGTGGAATGAATGCTTTTCAACTAATGAATAGCTGTTTATCAGTATTTATAATTCAGATTAAAAGTATTAAGCTAAAATATGGGAAAAGAGGAAATACCTATTTACTGATCAGATTTGATTGTGCAAGTTGTTCAGCACATCCAGGTCCGAGTAATGTCATATATACTCAGTGTGTTGATAAAGATTGTTTATCTTTCTTTGAAATGTACAACTTTTGTTTTACAGCCATCTGTGAATTGGGTAGTACCAATGTCTGAAAAAGCACGATATGATGAAATTTTCTTAAAAACCGACACAGACATGGATGGGTTTGTGAGTGGCCAAGAAGTAAAGGACATTTTTATGCATTCAGGTCTGTCTCAGAATCTCCTAGCACATATATGGTAAGAATTCCCTAGTATCTGTATTTTTGTAATTTGCTGATCTGGGAAATCAGATTATCCAGCCAGAATTGTGATCCTGACATTAAAAGAAAAACCAAAAACCCAAACAAAAAAAAAAAAAGCATACTATGATATGTGGACTATATGGAAGATCAAGGGATAAATAAATACTCACTTTGCTTTTCTGGGAGGGTGGTATAGGTCAGTCTGTGAAATGTGATTGTTTTTTGAAGTTCTAGTGCTCTAAATATTTTCTCAGGGTAACACTGTTCTACTCAGTCACGTATGTCCAATAAAATACTGCTTTGTTTATGGAACTCTTTCACTAGAAGCAGCAACTGATAAAGCTGGATCAAAAGAAAATTACGTGTAGAAGAGAAATCAGCTTTTCTTGTTCATAAGTCTGATCTATTTTTTACCAGGGCTTTGGCAGACACAAGACAGGTGGGAAAGCTGAGCAAAGATCAGTTTGCACTAGCCATGTATCTCATTCAACAGAAGGTCAGTAAAGGGATTGATCCTCCACAAGTGCTGTCCCCAGATATGATCCCTCCCACAGAGAGGAACACTCCCATACAGGTAAGTTGATTGATCACTGACTATTTGTAGATAATGCTGAGCTTATGTGCTTGGAAGGTAATGAGCTTTGAGTATTAATTTTGTAAATATGGGTTTTTTTGTAGTATTATGATAAAGAATTGCCAAATTTTTTTTCTTATCTCGTCTTACAAAATTCTTTAACATTTGAAAATTACATAAATTTTTAACAACGCAAGACCATAAGTGAGGAAGAATGCAGTAGAATTATCCCATAAATATAGGAATAGTAACACTGAGAAAACTCTAGCACGAAAAATATTCCTTTGTCATAGAGGAGGGCTTCTTTTTAACTTCAGAGAACTGTTAAAAGCTGGGTTAGTAGCCTGTCCCTGATTGTGATCAGTACCAAATTCCTCCCATGAAAATGTAAAAATTTTTGGTGGCTAAATGAAGAGTGATGACTTCTTAATTTCTGGGACTTGGTGGTTGATTCCTCCCTTGAAGCATGGCAGTCCCTAGTCCTATATCCATCACTGTTAATACCGTTTTACTGGAGAATCTGATATTCTACTGAACCTGCTTTGTTCCTTTCCTCAGTCGTGTGTTAGTCTATTTCTGAAACTTCTGTCTTGTCAGTATATTCACCTTTTCTGTAAACTATGTAGTATTTTCCTTTGCTTTTTACTTTCCATATCAGAAAGCTTTTGAGCCTCTAAATATATTTTAAGTGTTGCTGTTGCTCTGGTCCTTTTAAGGTTTTTCCTATATCCTTTTTCTATAGACTCTGTCAGGTTACTTGACCCCTGTAGGAACTGAGATCTCAGCACTAACAGAAATGCGTCGTGTGAGTAATTGTAACATCCAAAAGAATGCAGATTTGTTTATGTACGCTACTTGTAACTTCCAAGAAGTTTCTATTTCTGCACCTTCTCCTGCCTCTTTGCTCTTGTGTTCTGTGACATTTGCTCTTGGCATGATGATAATGTCACAGTGGTGTGAAGTTACTGGCGTTGGCTGTTGACCTGGTGATGTTGCTTCCTTCAACTATTTGAGTTGCATTGGTCTATCAAGACATTCTTTGACAGGCAACTTGTTGCTGACCTGTTAATGTACTAGTTCTCTGAAGCTGTGGGCAATAAATATACCTTGGTGCAAGTGCTTTAAGCTTCCCATTATTTTCAGTTCATTGTTTTGTTTTGTTTTTTTTTTTATCTACTGTGGTTTACGGAATCACAGAATCACCGAATTGTCAGAGTTGGAAGGGACCTCTAGAGATCATCTAGTCCAACTCCCCTGCTGAAGCAGGGTTGCCCAGAGCACATCACTCAGGACTGCATCCAGGCAGGTCTTGAAAATCTCCAGAGAAGGGGACTCCACGACCTCCCTGGGCAGCCTGTTCCAGGGCTCTGGCACCCTCACCGGAGAGAAGTTTCTCCTCATATTTGAATGGAACTTCCCATGTTCCAGCTTGTGCCCGTTGCCCCTCGTCCTATCACTGGAAACCACTAAAAAGAGTCCTGCTCCATCCTCCTTCAACCCACCCTTTAGGTACTTGTAAACATAGTTCTCTTCTCCACGCTAAAGAGCCCCAGCTCTTTGAGCCTTTCCTCATCAGGGAGATGCTCCAATCCCTTAATCATCTTAGTTGCCCTACATTGGACTCTCTCCAGTAGTTCCCTGTCTCTCTTGAACTGGGGAGCCCAGAACTGGAGGCAGTATTCCAGTTGTGGCCTCACCAGTGCGGAGGAGATGGGGAGAATGACCTCCCTCGACCTACTGGCCACACTCTTCCCTATGCAGCCCAGGATTCCATTGGCCCTTTTGGCAACAAGGGCACATTGCTGGCTCATGGAAAGTTTGCTATCGACCAGGACTTCCAGATCCTTCTCCTCAGTAGTGCTTTCCAGAAGATCCATCCCTAACCTATATTGATGCCTGGGGTTCTTTCTCCCCAGGTGCAGGACCCTACATTTGCCCTTGTTTAGCTGAATATAACAAGAAATAAACTGGATGTTCCTGTGAGCAGGGCAGAGTAGTTTTCCATTCGTCTGGAACAGTGGACTGTGTTATCCTAACTGATGGTTGGACTAGATGATCTTAAAGGTCCCTTCCAACCTAGACAATTCTATGATTCTATCCAGCAGCTCATTTTAATTTATTTCATAATTATATTGGGTAACACCTTATCATGATCCTATGCAGTATGGGCCTCAGCAAATCTGTATCTACTCAGAAAAGATGATATTAGGAGCTTTTGATTTGGTAACTTTAAGAATTAGTCTGGATTGTTGTTGTTATTTATGATTACTTAATGGCATATTAACAAAAGAAATGCTCATCTAAAAATGAGGATTTAATTAACTAATTTAACCTGGATATTCACCTATTGTTTCTGCAAAAAATGTCACGTTCTACTATGCTCCGTGTTTGCGGTTTGTTGGTGGGGTTGTTGGGTTTTTTTTTTATATTGAATAAAGCCAAAATTTCTGTGGTTATCACAGCAGGCTCAAAGTGAGCGAAGTAAGCAGTCTGTTCTTTCTTCTTTTTAAAATGCTGTTAAAAAATAGTGGGTCTCCTGATTTGCCAGACTAGCAGTGAGTTCAGTGTTGCAGTTTTGCTCAGTTGCAGTGATTTTTTTTATTTTTTTTCAAAAAACTATCAATTCTTTTTATAATAATGACAGATTTTGTACCAAATGCTGAGATCCTTTCTTAAGAACTTCTAATGACAATTTTCTTGCCTAAAAGGCAACTGATACCCTCTGCATCTTCCCTGCTCTCCAGCTGAATGGCTGTAGAAATGACCTGCACTGCAGGAAATTGGATATAATTGCAGAAATTGGCATTAATTTTGGGCAGGGCTCAAGAAGACTGAAGTTACAATCTGATTTTGTTAAGTTCCCTGGAAGTTTTGCTGCTGAGTACAGCAGAGCAGGGTTTTGGGGTTTTGAATTTTAGTTCTACCACTGCCTGCAGTTTATTCATTGATACCGTGCATGTCCTTTAACTGCTGTGTTTCCACTGTCCCATCTGTTAAATGGGCACAGAGAAAATTCTCCTGTCTCGCAGGCAGAATTGCATGGCACGTTCGGTGGTTGTTGCGTAATAATTTGATGTCTCCCGTAGAATTCTGCAAATGCATATAATGAGGATTGTGTCCCACCTTTGTCCTTAGCCTTTGTAAAGGAAGATCTTCTGTTACGACTTGGTATTTTAATAGGCTGTTTCGTTCTTAACAGGATAGTTCAAGTTCTGTTGGATCAGGAGAATTTACAGGAGTGAAGGAACTGGATGATATTAGTCAAGAAATTGCACAGCTGCAGAGGTAATAGCTGTGGGTTATTAACAAAATCTTGGACTAGGAGAAGCAATTAAGTATATAGTACTGATGTGTCCATTACTTTTATTTTCTTTTAGTCAGTTTATCATTACTTGTCACTGAAGTTGGTGGGAAATCTCCCACTGATACCCTACAATTGGCCAGTTATGTAAAGCTGGCCTGGATTCTACCAGGTGACTTCAGAAGATTGATTGTGGAACCGATAATATTTGTTTGAAGAGTAATTGATATGTACACCTGCACTCCTTTAAAGAATATACCAGAATATGGGCTGGCATTTCTGGCTGCATGGTGTTTCCAAAAAATTGATTATTTTTGCGTGCCCACATGTGTGTTGTATTATTTAACTGATCATGAATACATGAGCTTGCTTATCTTACAGAGAAAAATATTCACTGGAGCAGGACATTAGAGAAAAGGAAGAGTCAATCAGACAGAAAACCAATGAAGTTCAGGTAAAAACCTGTTTCTCATTATTAATTTTCATTTTAATCTAAAACTATATATGGGGAATTAAACATTCTTTCTTCAGTCTATACTTCTGTTGCTTCTGCACAAGTCTTTTCTCCTTTCATGGGATTTTCCTCAAACTTACAGAAAGATCTTTATTTTCCTGTTCTCCATCAGAAATGTTTTCCTCTGATGCTGGTTAATATAAACAGAAGACGATACATGAACAGTTTGAAATGTCTTTTTTGTTAGTGCTTGACTAACACCGTAATTTAGGAGTTCATTGTTCAAAAAGTATTGGTTTTGATAATTAGGATAGCTCAATTACATGTGCTCTGTGTGACTGTCTCTTTCCATCTTGTGGGCACTGATTTGTTTTCTGGTGTCTCATACAAGTTCCTGCAGAAACAAAACGTTTGCATGCAGGGAATAGCCTGTGCGACACAGAAAATCTTTTGGAGTTTGGAACTTGGTACTCTGTTTGTCTGTGCTTGATCATTCCTGTAAGACAGCAGCTAAATGTGAGTTACAGACTGTGGAATTTTCCCCAGGAACTGCAAAACGATTTGGATAGAGAGACAAGTAACTTGCAAGAACTAGAGGCTCAAAAACAAGATGCCCAAGACCGGCTGGATGAAATGGACCAGCAGAAAGCCAAACTGAAAGACATGCTGAATGATGTAAGGCAGAAATGCCAGGAAGAAACACAGGTGGTGAGTGTAGGTTAATTCTGGACATGCTCAAGAGTATTGTGTCTTTTGTTGAAGGAAATTCTGTTTATTTAATTCTTTTTTTACCATATAAATAGCAATTTCCACACAAATTCAGGGGTCCAAGAAAGGACTTTATAATACTTCATAAATGTTTGAATGGAAAGGGAGCCAAATTCTGAAAACGACAACATAACCAACTAGGAAACACCTTTTAATTACTGTTATAATTAGTGTGGTATTTCTGTCATTTAAAATAGTCATTTTTCTTGGTCTTATTGAATGTCCTGTGTGCTTCTGTCAAGGATTTTGTGTAACATAGTAAGAAGTTCTTATTATCTTCCTTAGCAGTTGATAGGTTGCTTTATAACTTTCTATTATCTATTATAAATTCATAATTTATTAAGTTACATTTATTTCAAACTTCACTCTGATTTTTGTAACGTTTTGTTTCAGATTTCATCGCTAAAAATGCAGATTCAATCTCAGGAATCAGATTTAAAATTACAGGAAGATGACCTTAATAGAGCAAAAGCAGAGCTGAATCGCCTCCAGCAGGAAGAGACTCAGCTAGAGCAGAGCATCCAGGCTGGGAAAGTGCAGCTGGAAACAATAATCAAATCTTTAAAATCAACACAGGAGGAAATAAACCAGGTATTCACTGTAGTTTATACAACTTCTTTTTTGCTTCTTGAAAGACCAAGAGTTGAACATCACCTAGAATATGTTTCAGAAGAGAAAAAAAATACTGGTTCATGAAATAAGCCTTTTTGTCTGGTTCTTAATAGGTTAATTCCCAGTTTGAGTCAGGAAAGGTTCAACCCTGGTTTGGGGAAAAATGCAATAATTGTCTGGCAACCGTGTTTAATGAGAATGTTGGAGTTGTTGAATGTGTAACATACTAAAGTGTTTTTCACTGCTTAGGCAAGAAGTAAACTTTCTCAACTTCAAGAGAGCCATCAAGAAGTCAATAAGAGTATAGAAGAGTATAACGAAGCTCTCAATGGGATTCACGGTGGTAGTCTGACAAATTTAGCAGACATAAGCGAAGGCCTTGGACAGACAGAAAGAAACAATTACGGAACTATGGTAAAAAAAATTATTGTTGTTTAGAGTATTTTACAATAGTTAGGTTTGTGACTTGCACCTAATCTGAAATAGTTACGATGGTTGGTTTGTTGGTTTTTGGTTTGCTGCCTTGCAGGGATCATGGTATTTGCTAACAATCTCCAGGGCAGGGCAAAGATTTTAATGCTGGTAGAAAACCTGATTTTAAAGCTTTGGGTTGGATCTAAAGCTGGGATTCTCTTATTTGCAAAACCTGAGAACCATTTGCCAGAAGAAAACTCCAGTATATGTTCGTAATAAATTTTTTTAAACCATTGCGCCCCTTTCCTGTTTCTTAATTCTTCCTTCCTCCTCTTCCTCTCCCCTCCTCTCTCCCTTCTGTTCTGAGAAGTATTAATTAAGACTACTTCGTTTGCATCTTGTAAAGGGATGACAGGAATCCTGTATCTTTCTTGTGTTGAGGCAGTGTAAGTGGGTAGTTGTCAGATATTTCTTAGGTTAGAGTCAAATGGCTTTGATTGTGGAGCTCTGTCATACAAGTGCTGTGTGCACATACGGTGCTGTGGCAAGGACTGGTTTCATCAGAGACTCCAAACAGACAAGAAACAAGGGTATGAAATGCAAAGGAATGTGATGAAAAGGTTTCATAGCTCTAGTTTACTACTTGTAAAGGATTTTTTTGTAACTTGATCAAGCTATAGGTTGGACTCCACTGACAAACCTCTAGATCATCAGAATATTGGGGTGATGCTTTTCCTGCTGTGTAGTGCTTTGTAATGTGAAATCAGTGCTTGGAGCTTTAAGCTCAAGAACAAGTTAACAAGAAACAACCTGAGTGTGACGACTCAGCAGGGGTTTCTTGTATTTGTAGTCTACAAATGCTTTGTGGATAGTTTTCTTTTAAATAACTGCCTTATCTAAAGCAGAGCTATAAAATAACTGGGAGAAAAGAGTTTTGGATAGCGTGGTGGTTGGGGGTTTGGTTTGGTTCTGTTATTTAAGTATTTGAAAACTTAATATATTAATGAGAGAAACAGTTTAACCTTTTATTGCTACCTGTGTATACTTCTCATGTTCGGCATAGCCTGAGGCTACACATTTCTTCCTACTGTGCAATTACTTCAGCTTAGAAGCGACTTATTCAGAAAGTTCTTTAGGAAGTAATTTTTAAGATCATTAAATGGGAAACAAGGTACCATAGAGTTTCTGCTAAATGGCTGACTGAGCGTTTTAACTGTGGTAAGTTGCTATAATGTTTCTCCTCTTGATTTTTAGGACGATCCATTTAAGAATAAAGCCTTGATGTTTACCAATAATACGCAAGAACTGCATACAGACCCATTCCAGTCAGAAGATCCCTTCAAATCTGATCCGTTTAAGGGAGCAGACCCTTTCAAAGGCAGTAAGTGACCAATGGCTTACTCAGCTTGAAGACTGATTGTTGAGTAAATGATATTTTCACAAACTTTTATCATCTTGCTAAATAGTGGATAAAACAAATGATTTTTCTATTCTGCGTAGGTGACCCATTCCAGCATGATCCTTTTGCAGAGCAGCCACCTGCTCCAGCAGGTAATAACCCTTTTGATGACAGGACGGATGTGATTTCAACAATTTGTAGCCAAACACAAAGATTTGCAAGGTTTCCCTGGCTTCAGGTTTTTGGTTTGCATGTGGGAACATAGAAACCTGACAGGGTGTGTGTTCAGGACCAATATGTTAGACACACATGTAACTCTTTATTAAGTCCATAACCTTAATATAAACATGTACTTTCTCAAACTTAGTAAATACCTTGTTCAGAGAGGTATGTGGAAGGTTATCAGATTTACCAAATCTTTGTGTGTTTTTTATAAGAAAAATTCTATCAGTGAGCATGAGGTCAAATCTAGAATGGTTCAGTAAGGACACGCTGGGTGCTACGTTCTCTTTACCTTTTAATGCTCCTTCTAGATCCATTTGGAGGTGATCCATTTAAGGAAAGTGACCCATTTCGGAGTTCTGCCCCTGAGGATTTCTTCAAGAAACCGGTGAAGAGTGACCCATTTACCTCAGATCCATTCACAAAACCCCCCGCTTTACCCTCAAAGGTCAGTAATTTTTAAATCTACATGTAATAGATTTCTTTACGATTAAGAAGTTTATTGTCTGAAAGCTAAAAGGAATGAAATATCACTAAATGCTTCCCTTCTAACTGATAAAATATGATTAATTTTATTCTTAAGTATGTATTGTTACGGCAATCAGGAGCTTGTTCTCTCCGGTTCCACAATAATGACATATTTTCACCACAAAGATGCAGTTGGGTGGATTTTTTTTGTTTGTCTGTTGGGAATTTCAAGCCATCTGCACCCACTCATTCACACCATTCCCCTGTTCCATCGCTGTTTCTATTCGTGCGGTCACAGAGTGAATCGCATGGAGGAACTGGTCTGCCTAAAGGATTGCTGAGCCAACCCAGTGGAAGGACTGCACAGAACATGTTTGTCAAATGTATAGTCCCAGTTCTTAAGCTGTCCCTATGTGTATGTGTGTGTTAGTTTTGGGGGGTTATGGATTTTTTGTTTTGTTTTTTAATTAATCCGTTCCCTCACCCCTATGGCATTCACTCACTATTGCCCCCCAAGAACAGTATTCCAGTATCAGTCAGTGGGACGTTAGTTTATCGCATAATGTAGGTTTGTATTTAGATAACAGCAGACTTTTCAAGCTGCAGAGCAACTGTAAACAGCATCTATTTAAAAAGAAGTGATATACAGACTCTCTGAATTAATAATAATGTAAATGCTTGACCTGAATATTCAGTCTCTGTTGCTTAAAGACTGAAGACTTTGGGGTGTCATCTCTTATTTTTCCCTGGTAGCTAATATTGCTTGTATTTCAGTGTGATCCCCTTTTCACTTGAATGTGTTTTGCTTGTAGGTACTTGGGTCTTTTGTTCAAGGCTCTCAGTAGCCAAATGCGTTAATAAACGCAAATGCAAATTTCATATAATCAGTCAATTTTGTGCTACTATATATCCACTGAACAGAGGGGTCTGAAATTGGAAATAATTTGTTTTAGGAGATTTTGATGTGCATAAAAAGACAAGTGCACGGTACAGCAGAGCAGTGATTATGTGTGTCTGTTCTTATTTAGCCTGACCCTTTTGAAAGCAGCGATCCTTTTACGTCTTCCAGTATCTCTTCGAAAGGTCCAGGTAAGAAGAAAAACATTTTTCATCAAGATGGATGAGGTATCTCTTTATGAAAGAAGAGTCAAATGTAAAAATTTAGAATAAAGAAAGTGTCTTGTGAACTGTTTGCAAATATCTTTGTGGTCCTATTATCAATTATGAAGATTAAACTTGGCTTTTCTCTTTTATTTTCTTCCTTTTTTTTTTTTTTTTCTTCCTCCAAACAACTGGTAACAAACCTCTTGTTTTATGGAATTCTCTTTAAACATCTCATGTCAGGTCAAAATGAACGTATGTTTTAATCACCTGCCTAGTTTTGTACTTCATTGGCACCAAGCATTCTTCATAATTCTTAAGCATTTTTTTAATATTTTTTCCCCTCTATCTGTTTCAGATCCATTTGGAACCCTGGATCCATTTGGAAGTGGTGCTTTCAGTAGTGGTGAGGGATTTGCAGACTTCAGTCAGATGTCAAAGGTAAAGGTTACAAGGGAAGCAACTGTCCTTTTAAAAATATATGTCACAGATGCTTTTTTTAAGGGTGTGAGATGATGGTATCTTTTCAGCTGACAACCCACTTCTGTTAATTTTTTTCCGATCAACCTCACCAGTTACTTAGCAAAGCATTTTCCATCCGTCTCAGACAGACTTACCAAGACCTCCCCTTCAGCAGGGATGAATCAACTTTTCACAAACGTTTTCAAATACCAGAGGCAAAAAAAAACTTGTTAAAAACTTGTAAGTTAAGACTTGTAAAAAAAGGTAGTTGATCAGATATATTAATATATTTCAGCATCCAACCTTCCTGAAGTCTGCTTCTTGGGTGCTTCATCTCTCGTAGTGTCCTCGCTTGTTTTTAAACTCCATGAGTAAATGGAACTAGAGGAAGGTGGAAAACATGGTGTGCTGACGTTTCTTAGCTCTTAACAAACTAGCTTTTTCTTTGGTTTCTTGGTATAAACTGAGTAAATGGGGTATTTCAAATAGAACGTGGTCCTTATCTCCTCCCCTGGATCAGTCAGGCTGCTCTTAGCCTTCTGAGATGGAGTTTGGAATTTACAGTTGCCAAACATCAGTTGCCAAACTTTTTACACTTAGTTCTACAATAACACTTGAACATTGTAGAGTAAATGTTAACTAGAAAATAGATTATCGTGTCACTGTGACTAAATGAACTTCTTGGGGGTTTTTTCTAACTTGGTGGATTTTGTGGGGGTTTTAGCTCTCCACTAGGTGGCAACAGCCTTTACAAATACTGATGTGTTTGGATTGAGTTAGAAGTTTTAGCCAAAGTCCGACTGCGAGCTTTAGCTTTGCCTACAAAGTTCCTCTTTCTTCATTTCAGGATGATAAATTTCCCTGCGTGGCGTAATTTTTTGGTGCCTTTTTTAATCATAGGAGAGTTCTTCACAAGAGCCAGCCGAATATAGGAAACATATGGTTTGGGAATTTTCCCTGAGCTTTTACAAAAAAGACAAATGGTTGTGTGTAACTTCAGATAAGCTTGGAAAAAAAGCTCTCTGTTCTGCAATCGACCGTGTTTTTGCAGTTTCTATCATCTTTGTGTTTATCACAGTAATGGCCAGACTGTAGCATGACCGTTCATTGCCAAATAGTAAAAAGTAGAGTTTTACTTCCTTTTCTTTTTCTCATCAGCTTTTTGCTAGGAGTAAAAGTTGTAGAAGTACTTAAGTGATTAAGAGCATAAGTACTTTTGAATGCTAACGAAGTCCTAGAACTCTGTCAGAGGGTGTTAGCCTCTTACACCACTGACATAATTCTGTACATCTGTCCTCATTTTTTGAAGTTAATGCTTTTACTTGAGTTAACTTGTAGCTTTCATGAAACAACAGATATCCTACAATGTGCTTACATTCTTTTTCTTTTCTTTTTACTCCTGTAGTCAGTAGCTTCAGACCCCTTCGCCTCCTCTTTTGGAGGGGTGGGATTCTCAGATGACCCTTTCAAAAGCAAATCAGACACACCAGCCTTGCCACCGAAGAAAAATGTCCCTCCACGACCCAAGCCACCCAGTGGTAAGGAGGTTTTCTTTTTTTTAATAGCCAGTTCCCCCAGTTTTCTCTATATTATTGGACATAAGGATAAGTTGACAGTTTTCTATCTCGTAATCTTACATTTCAACCATGCAGGAAGGTATGAGATTATCAGTAAATTGGCAGAAATTGCCAGTAAACTAGACTGGAACTCTTCAGATCGGGAAACAGATGATTAGGGAGTGGTGTGACAATTAAAAATCACGGATGTAAAATCACTTGTGGCAGGGAAAATGGCAGGGAGGGGGCGGGAAAATCTGTCTTTTCCAGGTAGGCAACAGATGAAATCAGTAAATGGCACCTTCAGAATAAACAAAGGGGTTTGCTTTTATACAATACTCTAAATTTAGGATTATTTTTTTAATTGCCAGAGAATGTGGTGAATGCAAAAAAGTTTCAATGGGCTTAAAGAAAGAGTTGGATGGTTCCTAGAGGAAAAATCCCTCTAAGAAAACAGGAGCAACAGGGCCCACCAAAAGCCAAAGTACTCTTTCTGGCTCCTGTGTGGCTGAATGTCTGTGAGGTAGTCTGGCTCTGTCTTTACCTTGTTTTGATGTTCTTCCTGAGGCTTCTGCCACTTGATGCTAACAAGAGCAGGGTACAGGGCAGACAGACCTGTCCTGATCTGTCTGGGTATGATCATTCTTGCATTCAGGCGTTGTTGCGTTAATTAAATATAAAACACTTTCTGGATATATGGCTCGTTTCTCCTTCAAGTCCATTATGTATGGAAATTCTTAGAGATACATGAATCTCCTGAATCGAAAATAAGATCTCTTTTAATGGAGATTCGACTTCTACTTGTTCACCCTCCCTAGAACTGATTTTCAAAATACTCAGATACCAGTGAAACTGGTTTAAGAACTGAAGCCACTTAGAACTGTTGGTTTCAAGTCTCCCTTTACCAACAGTGGTATAGTTCAGTCAATAATCACAGTGAATATTTAGTTGGCTCCAAAAAAAAAAAAAAAGCTGGATTCTATTTATGAATAGGCACATAATTTTGCATGTGTGTCAACACCTAGTATTCTCATGTATCCACTGATGGTGTGAGGAAGCATAATACAAAGAAAACAGATTCATTGTTAATGTCTCCCTCTCTAACTCTGTGGATTTTCTGGCTTTCTGCTGTTGCATTCTGTAGCAAAGCCTGCACCCTGCACCCATCCTGTTTATAAAAGGTATTGTTGATCTGGCTGGTTTTGCAAACCATTATGCTAGAACTAGCTCCTTGGATGACATGAAAAGTGCTTTCTACTACCAGGGTATTCTGAAAAACTCAATAAGTATCCCATAGATTGAGCCACAATTTGGAAAACATTTCCTACAGTAGAATTATAAGCAGGCCATTGCAGCAGCATTAGTTTGTTCCTGTAACTATGATTTTATTGCTCAAGAGGTGATGATGCACACTAAAACCATGAAATCAAATGACAAGGTTGTGTGTAGGTGAGTAGTGATGAAAAGTTGTCAGGTAATGCTCTAGGATTGTGGAAAACTTCTTGAAGGAGGCTGTTCCATGCTTGCTTCATGTAAATATTTTCTACCATTGAGTTACTAGAGAGCCTTCAGTAATTAAAAAGCCCATAATATGTAATGATGGCAAATATCAAATAATAGGAAACAAATTAATAGAAGCAGAAATATGAAAGCTGAAGGTAATCTTATTTGCCATTGTGAATGTTATTTTTCTTTATTTGGTTTTCAAGGACAGTATGTAAGTGGCCATCTTTTTCTTTTTAGGAAACGTCTACATAAATAGAGTGTTTAGAGGGCCTATATAAAGTTGAATGAGTCAAACAAATACTAAATACACCTATATTATCTCTTTCATGTGGTTTCTTTCTATTTCTTGTTGAAAACATGATTATTCCTAGCAAATACAGTGCAATAGTAGTAGCAAAGATGAGAAATACATGCCATGAGGTTGACTTGCCTACATGGGGTTTTTTGGGGGTTTATATCTCTTCACTCCCTCTTTTGTACATATGGAGGAATTTTGGAGAACATTTAGCTTTAGTTTGTTTTGAATTTAGATGTGTGCACTCAGCCTTTCATCCGTCTTTTTAAAAATTTGTTTAAATGTGTACCTTCCCCTCTTCTTGGGAGACACAATATTTGTAAGGTTCCGCAGCTTTACCAAAAGCAAATGTTGTTATGATAAAATAGACTAAGGAGGAAACAAAGCAGGGTTTTTTTTAAAGCAAATGAGCCTCATGTGCTTATGCAGTTACACTCCTCCCTTCCTTCCACAACTAAGGCAATCTTCAGTGGTTACTTAAAGCATGAGAAATTATATAGTAATATACTGCGATTCTAGCAAGAGATACAGGCGCACAAGTATGTGTTAGAAATGGGAACGCTGCTCAGAAAACAAACAACAGACAAGAAACTTCCGTTGTTTCTTACCTTTCTCATTGGTCTGTTTAATTAAAAAAACAAGTAGGTGATAAAGATCTTGCTGAAGGATGAATAAATACAAGTTATTACCAGACAAATCTATAGTTTGCCTTTCTGTTCCCAGTTCATATTCTTTTTAATAAAACTGTTTTTTCTGTTGGGGGGGATTTTTAATATTGAAAAGCACTTGCATGTTTTCCTTGTTAAGACAGATGCAGTGAAGATCTAATACAAAGCTTTGTGTCCTCAACTCTCTAGAGTCAAGTAGAAAATACTAATAAATATTTTTGCAGATTTCCCAAGTAGTGGGTGATTGGGGAAACCAGCAAAATCCACCAGGGATTGTTCCCAGTTCAGTGCTTTTCTATCTGCAGTTTTTTTAGGAGTTATGTGACATGCAAGCATTGTCTGAGGAATGCATCAAGAGTGTCCTGGGCAATCAGGGTATGGCCAACCTGTACCTCAGTTCCCATCTTGCCCCTGTGTTTTTTCTGCCCAGATGGATGAGGAATTGTGCACCAGGTCTTGTTTCTTCACGAGGACAAAGGCAGAGCAAACCTTTGGCACTGAACATGGGGCCGGGGAAACACTTCAGACAAAGCCTCTGCTTACCACATAGTGAAGGCCAGATCAAAAGGCCTTCTGATGGACCTGGAAAGGGAATGTGTAGTTCAGCTCAGCTGCTCTCGTATAAAGGCTCTGGAGACGGTCTTCATACCGTGTTTCAGGGAACGGTCCTGCTGCTGCCAGCCTTGGACGCGGCAGGGCTGCAGTGGGCGATCGTTGTCTGCCCTTGCAAATCCTGGCCTGTTTGCTGGCTGCTGGTAAAGTGAGGATTGGTTGGTTGGGTTGGTTGGGTTTAGTTGGTGTTCAGATTTTTTCAAATCTTGGACGTTGAGAAACAACCATGATCTGCATCAGCAGATACTTGAGTTCACAGCCGTCTGTGGTTGTTATGATCTGGCAGGGACCAGGCAAACACTTGCTGTGGGGCATGGATTAGATACCCTTGAGATCTATATCTTTCCCTTCTCGAAAATGAAGGTTAAGAGGGGATGACAATCATGAGATTATTTCCTTCAAGTTGTATCTAGGCTGAATCTCAGGCTTGTGCTTGTTCTCTTCTTCATTAAATCATTTTCCTTCTTTCTCACCCCTTTTTGAACCGAAGTCTTTCAATATCTTTTAGATGTTACAGAGTCTTAAACTGATCCTTGCTTGAGAGAGAAATTTCATGTTTTTCTGATTCAATGCTCTCTTGTGTTTTTTCAATATAACTATTTAAAGGTAAAGTGCAGAATCTTTAAAGAGAATCGGAGGAAGGCTAATAAATCAGCAAATAAGAGAGAATGACAAGGAGAAGGTGTTTCAGAAGCAGGAAGCCTGGATACCAGTGTACATCAAAGCTCCAACATATGTGTTACATACAAAGATTTGTAAAATCAGTATCTCTGTCCCTTACCTGGCTTAAAAATCTCTTTTTCGGTTGAGGAAGATTAGCCAAGAAAAAGCTCTTTAGCTCTTCTCACTTGGCTGTTCTAATAACAATCCCTTAGGGAGCGTGTGTGTGTTCTTTCTCTCCAGCAATGTGTTCGTAGTCCATGAAGTTCCTGGGGGACATTAGGGTTCGTACGGCTCCCCTGTGACTTGGCTGAAGTCATTTGATGTTCACCAGGTGCTACTGGAGAACTTGAAGGTTTCTTCAGAGAGGAAGGGAATGTTTTCAGTATTTATTGATTGTGAATAATGCTCAAAAAGCACCAAAAAATTATCCAGTTATAAACAGGCCCGTGCTTTGCATAATGAGCTTTGATAAACGGAAAACACAACAATATTAATTACTTATATTAACAAAACTAATAGTAGTGTATATTGATACACTTAAACAAAGCTGCCCTGTGACAGGAATCTAAATTCCAGTGCAAATTATTTTCTCAAGCTGTCCTAAAACATAGCTGTGTTTTGTAGATTTAGAAGTACATTTTACTGTCTGTCACAGAGGATTACCAGGGGTGTTTAACACTGCTGAACTTCTGGTCACTTCATATTTCTTACACTAGTTCTTGGCTTTTGTAGGACTTTTGAGTAATTAAGAATTAAAACAAAAACCTGAAAGAACCGATACACTGAAACCTGTCAGTTAAAATGTTCTTTGTAGGTTCTCACAGATTAAAAATTATGTTTTCTGCCGTGAGCTACAGATTGAAATCAGTCAGAGTTCACCGCTAACTAGTTTCTAGGTAAAAGTTGTTGATTACAAAAAGAGAGAAACAGATTTTTTTTTTCTTTTTCTTTTTTTTTTTTTTTTTTTTTTTAAAGCACAGGAAGCTGCTGTGTGGGTGTCAGTGATTGGGTTATAAGTAAAATTCAATGCTCTAGTGCTTTGATCGTGGGACCTAGTGCTTTTGCCCCACCCTTACCACTTCCTTTAAATGCAGCACCATGCATTCCACATTGCGGTTATACCAGTACTGTTAACCAGTGATATTAGTGGAAGAACCTTCACCACTAACCAGTGTGTAACCTTCAACCTCTTCTAAATTATTATTGCTTGCTTATAGTGGTTTTGACCTTTTTAACCTTGAAAGAATATAAAAGTCCTAAAAACGCAGAAAAAAACGTACTTTCCAATTTCAGTGTGCTTTCTTCTTGCACTGATTATTTAATAAAATCATTTATTTTTATCACTCTAGCTTTTTTAGCCTGTGTAAATGTTATAATTTATATTAAATATATTGTATATTAGTGACTAATAGAGGTGGAGGGTATTGTATTAATAGTGACCTTCTTCAGTCCTAATGTACTTCTTAAAATTCAGTTTTTCCTTGGGATGCCAATACATAAATAGCAGAAAAATATCAAGTAAGTTGGAATTCAAAAGACTATGTGAATTCACCCCATGTAAGAATGGAATTAGTGGATTTACTTAGCTGCTATTTGAAATACAGGTATTAAAATAAATTATGTTGGGAAATTATTATTCCAGACTGCACACAGTGAGTTTGTCAAAAAACTTTGGCTGTGGGTTTTGATCCATTTATTCTCTGCAGCTCTGATGAATGCTGGCAACTGAATTTATAAATTGGCATATCAGAGGCTAGTGGTTAACACCTCTGTGTTTGAGATAAGGACTTCGATTCCATTCTCACAGGCTTTAAGATCTATTAAAGATCTATTAAGATCTTCATGATCTTAATATATTATTGAACTAATCTGAAGACTCTTTGAGCTGTGATGCATGTTGTGATCCATCATATACAGAAATAATAATTCCCTAGTTTGGGGTGAGGATGCTTTGCCCTTTCCTCAGAAGGGTGGTTGCTGTAGAAGATTGTTGTCAGCCCCAAAGAAGCTAGAAATGCAAGAAAAATGAACAGCCAGCTCACAGAGCAGCTTTCTGTTCTGGTCATACAGTGCATGGACCTTGGAAGGTAAATTTAAGATAGATTTGGCTGCTAAGTGTCATGACTAAGAATGTATCCTGGAATAAAATATTCTGAAGGCAGTTTGACTTCAGAGCCTGAGTGAGTGGGTACCCAGTGGGGTGTGCGCAGACATTCCAGGCTTACCTGGCCCGGCACTTTTGAGCTGGATTCACTCTGTGGGATGGTTTTTTGCCCCCCTTGAACCATGTTTCTTACTGTGCATCAGCAGATGCCTGATGCTGCCAGGCACAGCTCTGCTTGCACGAATGAGGAGGGCAATGCAGGCAGCTCACGGAAAGGCAATGTTTGTACAGCCCTGTTCTGCTGCTGCCTTCCTTTGTATTTGATGCTTCCTCCTCCTTTATGTCAACGATAAATATAGTTCTTTTTCATATGTGCCACTTCTCTAAATTTAAGGCATTTTATGGTTTGACTGTTTTTTACCATTTTAGACTTATTTTTCTTCTATAAAGCAGTACAAGAGCACTGTCAGTTCACACTGACCTCCTATTGACAGCTGTCAGTGGGGAAAAAAAGAGAACAGATCTTTGCTACTTTTTTAGTTGGACATAGAAATGTTTTTTCAATGGTGTTTCGTTGCCTGTGCTGTGTCTTCAGGGTCTCAATTAGATGAAAATTAAGACTTCATGGTTTGTTCAGTATCTTGCTTAAAACAGGCAAACTAAAGCCTGAGTGCTGCTCTTTGTGCATTTACTGATTTCATTTATTTCAAGAAAATTATGTCTTCTGAGTGCTTAGTGTTTAAACACATCATGTTTTGTGGCTCTTCTTTTTGACGTGCACCATGTACAATGTCCCCAGGTTATGAATTTGCACAGGAATTTATTCTGTGTATTTAGTGAGATAATTTTAAGAAGAAGCCACGTTAGGCATAATAGATGTAATCAGGAGTTGTGAACAAAAGAATTATATTAAGCAATCAGGGAAAAAAAAGTAAAATAATTCCCTTGCATTTAATTGCATGGGCATATTCAAGTTGTGGGGTCAATCATTTGGTCTAGAAGAGAGTGTAAAGTTCTTTATTCTTTGCGTGATCGCAGGAGTAGAGGAAGGTGCTGTTTATTTCGGAGTGGTACCACACACCTGTTTCCTTCAAGCTTCTTGGGTACGGGTTATTCTCAAGTAGCACAGTGCCTGTTTACCTTTATTTTTTTCTTCTTCATCTGCAGCCGAGAGTGAAAAATTTAGCCTCAAAGTTTGTGACTGACAGGAAAACTTTTTTTTTATTATTTTTATTATTTTTCATGCCTTCTAGAAGCCCCGACAGTTGCGTTAGAACACAGGCATCCCTTGCTGAGGAGGATAAATGACTCATGGGTGGAGCACCTGCCCAGCCACAAACCAAAAATTCCATTCACGCTCTGATTCTGTTGTTTATGCTGATCTCTCACAGCAAAGATATTTCAGTACCGATTGTCAAAAGAGGTTGTTCAGAATCTGTTTCAGAACAGATTGTTAGGCTGAATGTGTAACGATTTCTCTAATGTCACCTTTCAAGAAGTTAGTAGTTTTCAGAATATTTCTCTCAAGCGAAGGGTTTCAGAGTTACAGGCCAGCTCAAGGTGCGAATTTTGCAAATATTAAGCAAAAACAGTTTCGAGGGTTTTTTTGCATAGGAAAAATTCTTCCTTCTGTTACTAAAAGTATATTTTGTGATTTTGTGCAGAGCTTTAGCACCAAACAGTTAAGTTTGAAATACAGTGCAGAAATAGCCCCTGTTGAGGACAAATACCTTTGAGTATTCTGTAGAAAACTGGTTTTAATTTAACTAACCTTCAAGCATATTTTGAAAACTAGAAATAATTTTTCTGTAAGTTCCTAAAATTCACAGTTTATGGAAGTTTTATTTCTGCACCAGTGGAAGAGCTGGATAATTCAGCGGGATGGTGAACAACCTGCTGAGTAAGTTTAGGAATGATACATCCATTTGGTAAAGGGCCAAGAGAAGGATGTGCTGGGAGGGACCTCACATACTGCACGGTCTCCGAAGATTTCTAGAGTAACGCTTCCTCTGGCACTTAAGAGATGTGAGAGGTAGGAACCCTGGTATTACATGGTATTACATGTTCAAATGTAATCACAGGTATGGACTTAACTCACCCTGTCACTACTTATCCTATGTAGTGCAGCTCTGGCTTCTTAAAGCACGTTTTTCACTTTAGAAAGTTTCCTGGAAAGGAGTACTTGTTTAGTGAAAGTTTAAAGTCATGTCATCTCAGCTCTGCCCTGTTTGCCCGTGAGCACACAGAGCCCAGGCTTCAAACACCCAAAAACATGCTGCTTCTCCTCAGTCAGTAAGAAACTCTTCTCAGCAGAAAGTTGGGACCATCGTTGAAACATAGAACATCGAGAAAACTATAGAAGTTTCCCTTTGTTGTTTCATTGTCAATATCTTGTAATTCGGTAAGATAAATTCTATAATTGCGTCCTACCAGTGAGATTATATTTGCCTTGAACTATAGATCTCAACCCTGAAGTTTTCTGCGGGGTATGAAATTAGATAAACCCTTGGTATGGGTGGAGTTCACTACAAGTTAACAGCATTTGCTGTGGTAAACCATTTTGTTCATCATCTCTTTTTGCTGAAGTGAGTCCTCGGTGTGGTTTGGGTGCACCACTTGGGTAACTGCTGAAACTGCTGTGGTTTCAGAATAGGACCTGTTTTGCTTTTTTCTGAACTTTTTTCCCCTGAAACTATTAGCAGAAAAATGAAATAAGGTACGGGTTACAACTGTTTGCCTGCACTTTCGTACGGCCGTACCTCAAAAACGATGAGCAGTATCACATAAAAACGTAACAGTTTCCAGTGAATATAAGATTAATGCAATCTCAGTTACTGCTAAGTGCATATTTTGCAATATTACAATTTTACCAATGTCCTTCAGTTCAGTTGGTGACCTTTTAATGTGGTTTAGGTGTTTTTGCTTGACATTATAGAAATACTGGATTTTCACATTCTTGACACACTAAACGTGGGAATACAAAAATCTTTGTGTACTTAAGTATGCACTTACTGCTCTGGGAGATTCACACTGGGTGTAAGCCAGCACGGATGTCAGGAAGGTAATTCTGGTGGTGTTATTACTAATTTGTGGCTGATAAATGAGTAAATTTGAACATCTAACTGAAAGAAACAAACTTCTGCCAGGCCTCAAAACGGTGTTTGCTGAGTGTGGCAGGATAAAACAAACTGTAAGCAATAACCAAAGTGCAGTGAAAGAGGGTTCCTTGAGCACTCTGTCATGAGTGCCAGGATTGGAGTATTCAACCCTTAAAATTGCTCTGCAAAAAATAAACCTGATTTTTAGAAGGGTCACCCTCTTTCACCTTTTCTTCAAAATGACAGAATTAAAGCCCTCTTCTATTCTTTAACATACAAAACCTGAGGAAAATGGCACTTAGAACATAAAATGAAATTTTTCAATATTATTAGCAGTAACTTTAGTATTCATGGTGACATTTCCTCTGCAGCAAAGTTGTTCTTTGTGATCTGCTCTGAATCTGAAGCAGGAGAAACCCCGATGCTCTTTGAGTACGTTCCGAAACCACTAGGGGCTTTGTGCAAAAAACATTAAACAGGCCACCTAGAAAAAACAGGTTTGCTGAGCAAATACGTTGCAAACCCTGCGTTTGTATTAACAGTCGCCAATTCCACAAAGTGGTTTCGGCAACGGAAGATTTCACCTAAGAAAAGGGCAGCTTAAAATGGGTTGGTTTTGCCTCTCTCAGTCAAAATTGGTTTGGGGCACTATGGGGGCAGTAGAGGAAGGAGAAAAAGATGTAGATGGCTCTTGTTTTGCCTTGACCTTAAATTAGAAATACAAATGCTTTAATTTTCTTTGTAATTTAAAATAATTTGCTCTTTTATCTGGAGAATTACATACGAAATGCTGAGTTACTCAGCTCTGACCAGGTTTGCGTAGTCCCCTAACACTGGTAGCTGTGACTGAAGGCGAGATCTTCTGAAGGCCATGGTGATGCTCAGGTTGTAAATGTCGCACCCCGAGAACAAAACGTGGCCTCTGGTAGGAAAGGCAGTTTGGAACTGGTGAAGGAGGGCCCATGCCTGTGGGGAGAGCAAATGCTGCTGGTATTTCCTGTCTATTTTGTCGCTTCCTTCCGTGAAGGACAAATCACTGGGCTGATCTGCCTGGCTTTAGAAGTCCCACATGTGGCTGCCAATACGGGTATCCATCTGGCTTTGCCACATCTGTTAACCAGGATGGAGCATGGACTGAACCGTGAAAAATAGTATAGGAGTGAACTTTAAGAGATCTCGTTTATCCTCTAGCTTCAAGGCAGTTCAACCAGTGTGATTTCGAGACTCCATTTCTCAAACCTCATGGGCATGGTGATGGAAGACAACTAGTTCCCTGGGCAGTCTTGAGCATTCTGAACTTCTAAAAATGTTACAGATTGTCTGGTGTAAATCTCCCTTGGTAAAATATAAATACATTGGCCTTTTTCTTGATGAGAGATGTGCCTACAGGGCTATGACCAGGTTCCCCTTGAATACTCTTAAGACTAAACAAAACCAGTTGTATCTCCAGCTGCAGGTGTCTTGTCTTCTGCATCCTTCTGTCTGCTCCTTCAGCTGTGGACTGTCCTGCTTCACGTTTGCCCTGAAGCGCGGTGCCTGCACGTGGTCACTGTATTGTGTCCGAAGCCCAAGCCTGACATTATTGCTCCCGGTTATTTATTTAGTGCACATTTGCTGATCTTCATTGCTCTTTGACAAACGAGGATTTCCACAGCTTTGAGTGAATATCATAAAGTTCATGAGCGACTACCAAAGCTCCTTCTTAAAAGCAATTGGGTTATGTCTTAGACATGCCAAGCACACGCTCTGGCATTTGGGGGTTCAGCTCCATTTCTCTGCGCTTTCCTAGTATGTGTATCCTGATGGGAATAAACTATAAGATTCCTATTAAATTATAGTTCAAAGAATTGGACGTTTCACAAAAGATAGCGTTATTAATGCAAATAATGGACGTAATTCAGGTTATTATGCAGGAAGCTGTGAGTATTTCTTTTAAAAATGTTACTAGATTTTCCTTTGTCATTTGTCAGTTACGCATTATAATCAGGATTGTTCATCCAAGGAGTGTTTTCCCTGGAGGCTAGATTGTGTACCTGTCAGGAGCAATCTTCTTTTTAAGAGGAAAAAAAACCACCTGCATTTATCTGTTTAGCTATTTGACCTAACAAAATAATACTTTTTGCAAAGGGAATTAAAAATTAAGCATTGAGGTTCTAATTGCAACCACTAAAATATACGGCCATTATTTATGAGCATACACAATAGTTCCTGTGATTTTCTTTGGTGCTGGGGTGGAATATAAGAAGCAGGAGTCACCTACAAGAGGTGGGTTTCACGGCGAGTGCCCCAGAACAAGGTGACTTCTTAATCAGTCTCTTTTCCCTCGTACATGTGGTGGTGGAAGGATAAACAAGTCCCTTGAAAAAAACCAGAATGCATGCATTCTGTAAAGTCACAGATAAGTTACTACTTAATTCTATTTAACGTGATTAATTATTTATCTTTAGTGATATGTATTTTTAATTATTTTGTCTTTTATATGATTCCAGACTTTTACCTTGAAGTATCTCTAATCCGGGAAAATTAACTAAAGTCATGCTTGTCAAATTTTTCTGACCAAATGTCTTTATAATGGGTTTTATCACTTAAAATCTTGGTGGTATTAATATTGCAGTATGTATAAGATAGACAATAAATCCATTTAAATAAAACAATGGTTTGAGATGATTTGCATTGAGAAATGAGTACAATTACGGTACAGTTTTAAGCCACCCCAGGAGGAATGGATGATGCTAAAGTGTTTCAGCAGTTTCCTATGTAAGGGGGTTGCATTGTCCATGGTAAGTAACTTCTCTTTTTCTCCTTTTGTTTTTTTTTTTTTTTTTTCCTAAACTTTCCAGGTAAAAGTACTCCTGTAAGCCACCTGGGGTCTTCAGATTTTCCCAAGCCCCATGATCCATTCCAGCCATTTGGGGCTGACAGCAGTGACCCGTTTCAAAGTAAAAAGGGGTTTGGGGACCCATTTAGTGGAAAAGATCCATTTGCTCCCTCCTCTTCAAGTAAAACTTCTAAAGACTCTTCCTTGGGGTTTGCAGACTTCAGCTCTGTAAGTTAAGTTCATTGTCTCTGAGCAAACCACTTTCTGCTCTGCTTGCAGCAATCTGTTGGGGTTCTGGTTTCACTGCAAACCTGTTCACTGGCTTCTGTCTCTTAGTACCTTCATGCTGTCCTCATTGTTTTTGTATTAATATTTCTGTAATAAAAAGGCATTATTTCAATAAAAAAAAAACAAAGAAGTTTCGTACTAAATTTTAAAGGGTTTACTTGCATTTAAATTATTTTAGTACAGTGTGCCTTTACTCACAAATTCTTTGTAGCCCAACCTGTGTATTGTTTCTGTTGCATGGAGGCTATTTTGTAAACTGATTTTTGGGAGCCAATGATGTAAAAATTTCAAAACCAATTGTTGAAAACATTTATATATAGCAATTTCACCGCATCCTGAGAAGCAAATCCTTAGAGGGAAAGATTCCATAAAGTATTTGTAATTGTTTGTGAAAAAAAAGAAGTTCTGACAATCCTGTCACAATGTTTGCTGTATACGATGGAATGTGGTCATAAAGGTATGAGGCAGAGATTGAAAATTTAGCTGTTGAATTTTGTTCCGGTTACTGATATTGTAGAAGAGCCCTTGTTAGACAAAGAAAGCAAAATTGTTTTGTAGAACCATTGGAGAAACACCCATCCTGCACTCCAAAAGACAGTATCAGAAGGTTTGAAGGCAAAGCCAAGTTAATTAAAAAATATGAGGGTTTGTAAAAGCCTGGCTTTGTTTTTAGTGCTGGCAGATTCGTTCCTGAGTTGGAAATCCTTGTAAATGTAGTAGTAGCGTGGTTCTTGCTGCTTCCAGGAGCAGATAGAAATCTGTTCCAGGCACAGCCTCAGGCTTCTTCCTCCTTTCAGGTGTTTCTGTTCTGTCACGTTGCCAGGCAGTAAAACTGCCAACTTAATCTGTTCCTTAATTCTGGTGGACACAGCTCAGTGTTCAACGAGTGGAGATCTTTAAGCTGAATCTTTCAGGTTGCTTATTTTTACTGTTGGTTTGGGTTTTTTTTACCCCTAGTTATTAGTTAATAGTAAATGTGTATCACTTTGCTATTGTTAGTTGAGGTCATCTGTGCATACTTTTAGCTGGCCTCAGGGCTTTAATTTATCGATGATCCTGAAGACGTCAAAGTTGGAGACATGATGTATGCTTTACCACAGTCAGTATTAGCCTGTTGCATTTGCACAGTTAAATTCTGTGATTGTATACAAAATGGTGACATTCTTAATAAAAATAAGACGCAAAACTTGCTTTATCTGAAATTTCTTGAACATCTAATTTCTTCCTTGAATGAAAGACAAATGATGGACTGGTTGTTACCCAACTGCTCTCGTCTCGCTTTACAGACTGCATTTCTTAAAAATGTGGCTTACGCTGAGGGATTCTCCCGAGTGATTAACCCAAATCTCTGCTGCCCAGCCCAGCGGGTGCTCTGGTGGTGAATTTGCTGTGCCATCAGGTTTTCAGGAGATGAGATTAACTTTAGAAAATAAGGACAAAGCAGGAAAAATGGTATTTTGAGCAGTAGCCACTTGTAATTACTGCCAGGTGGCACTTCAGCCAGTGAAATTAATTTTAATTGGTTTTGTGAATTGCTTTCTATTGCTGTAAGGAAAAAAAATGCATTAACTGAATTTGACTGAAAAGAGACTTGATCCCTGTTTTTTTTTTGATATTTATATTTTGCATGCCTGTACCACAATTCTGTTGCTGCACTTGCTAATTCCTAATCCTTCTGTACGAAGCCCTGAGGGTACTAGTTACCTTGTAATCAGCAAGAATATTGTGCTTGTCTCTGCCTAATGTTTGGGAAACTCTGCTCATAATGGAAATGAAAAGCAATTCCACTTACAGAAGGTTACCTGACACGTAGTTTTGAGTCCCTGGAATCTCGGAGCAGAATCACAGAATCGTGTAGGTTTGAATAACTGAATAACCTGAGTTTTTGATTGGAATTCTTTACTGTTGCGAAGAAGTAACACAAGAACCTTCACTAGGTTTTTTTTTTTAGCACTCTAGAAAAATTGGCTTTTTTTTGAGACACTGGCAAATTCATGCACCCAGAGTTTATGTATATTCTCATTGCATTCTTAACTTTTCCACTGGCATTAAATACGACTCTTTGGAACAAAACAAAGCCCTTTGGTAGCTCAGATTTCAGGTATTTCTAGGTTCCAGCTTCAGTTTACGGAACAACAAGGAAAGCAGTTTTGCTGCCAACAGAAAGTGTTTAAATTTCCAAGAAACAGAGCACTTAGAACTAAACGTAAATTTTTCTCTTAATCTGAGCTGGTAGTTCAGTACACGCAGGTCAGTGTAGCTTTTTGTGTATTTGATTGGTGTGGCTGCAGGCTGCTGGTTTCCGCAGTTATGCCTCGGATCTAACTGTACCTCGGAAAAAGAAAAAAAGGGGGTTCTAATGAATTGAGAGAGATGTGATACATGTTTAGAGACTTTTTGAAACCTGGACATACGCAAAGGAATTGTTATTGTATGAAATGACTTGTAATTCAGTTACGTTACCTTTTTATAGACAGTCTGTGCAAGAACCAGTGGCATTAATGAACTGCTGTTTCTCTATCTCCTGCGCTCCTGAAAATGTCACTTTATGCTACCCATTCGTAATGAGGCACATCCAGATTTGTTACCAATGAATCACTTGCCTATTTTCCTTTTTTCCTTTTTTTTTTTTCTTACTCAGCACTTCTAACCACAAAAATATAACTTGTGTTCCATAAACAAGTCGCAATTGGGACTCTCATAAGCTTTGGAAGACTTATCCTAAGATGTAAGCTATATAAGTAAAACTGTTTTCTCAACGTTTAAAAAATCAAACAAATAAACAAAAAGATGCCCCAGAGGGTTTGACCAAAGCTTATTGTATTTCTGGAAATAGTAACTGTTATTCTCCCTCCTAGCTGTATGGTCTTTTTGAATTCTTGGAATCAGTGGAGAAGTCCTCCTTCCATTTGAGTCCATCTTCACTGTATCGTGAAAAAAATAATCGATTTAAAATCTTAATGAGCTCTTAAAACTTACCTGTCAGCTGACATTATTTAAATGAGTAACGACAGTAAGGTTTCTTCGTTTTAAAACTAAAATGTCATAAAATGTGTGGCACCTACTGTATTTCAATAACATCGAATGCAAAGGTCCCCATCTAAATTTTGATAGCGATGAAAGCAGAGCTATTGTTTGAAGAAAAGTGATTTTAAAACGGTCCTTTTTTTTTTTTTTTTTTTTTTTTTTTGCATCAAACCATCTGAAAAATCATATTGAGAGAAATAACGTGAGGAATTGTGAGCATCCAGTACCACATGGATAAAGCACAATTTAACGAAATTATGAGTAAATGAGAATGGAGCTTGGGTGGAAAGGAGTTCAAATAGATGCATTTATTTAAAAAATCTGAATTATAGATAGAGTGCAGGGTAGAAAAGGGCAGGGGTGGGGGCCATCAGGTAGTGTATGGGCAGCAGGACATAGGGGTAGCACTTAAAATTGCATTTGTTACCCCTTTCAATATTTTAAGCTTCCCTGGGAAGGTGCAGCCCTATCGGCTGCTGCAAAGGCGGATTTTGCCGTGTTCGGAGTTGTTGTGGACCACGGGGCAATTTTTGCAGTATACATTCAGCTGAAATTGGAACTAAAAACTCCATGTAGTTTTCTCTTCAAAAAAAAAAAAAAAAAACAAACCCCAAATAATATGTTTTCCTGAATGTTCAAAAAAAGATAGTACAAAGCAAATTTTAGAAGCGGGATATAATGCGAACATTTGCATGCAGCTGTGCTTCTGTTAACATCATCCTCATTTAGAGAATGCTAAAATTAAACAGTCCTGGATTATATTTTAGTTTTAAATTGTTATGATTTCAAGAAAAATATTATTAATATCTTGCGCAAAAAGTGCAAACAAGGAAACTTTTGCAGACTTCAGCTGGAATATAATTTTGGAGCAGTTTTCCTGCAGTGTATTTAAATGTGTTTTGGGAAACTCAAACAGGCTTAGAATCTGAATGTTGTAATGTGTTATATTTCCTTAGTGTTTTCTGCTGAAGTAAATTGCATTCTCTTACATTATTTCTTACTGGAAAAATTCTGCATGTATTTTATAAACAGCAACAGAAGCGCTTTTTGTAACTTTTGATTTGGTGACGAAACTTCCCGCAAATCAGCAATTTCCAGGGTCGTCATTAAAACCCCTCACCCTGAGCAGGAAATACTGCGATAAAACTCTCTGCAATGGAGTCGCACAAGAATAAATAACTCTTGGTTTTACCAGCTATTTACTATTCTTAAAACCGGCTGCAGGTTGCTATGCTCCCAAACCACTAACTTGCTTTTTTTGGGTGTGTGGAGTTTTTGTTTGGCCCCAGTCCCCTGGCCTTTTTCATACCCAACTGAGAGATGGATGCAGGGACGTGCAGCCCAGATGGGTTAGTTTCCTGGTGGGAGGAGGAAGAAATTAAGGAAATAAATTAAAGGATGAAGTGAGGAAATCCGTGAGTGAATTTTTATTGTAATCCAGAAGAACTGCCCTAAGACAGCTTGGTGTACTAGATTTGTATATTTTATAAGTTTGATTTGTTGTATTTTTTCATGTAATTGCTTCTGGCTTTTTGGTAAATTTATTAATTGCTTTTCCATTTTCTTTTTTTTTTTTTAGTTTGGAAATGAAGAGCAGCAGCTGGCGTGGGCAAAGCGAGAGAGTGAAAAAGCAGAGCAAGAAAGACTAGCTCGGTTGCGGAGACAAGAGCAAGAAGACCTGGAGCTGGCTATTGCGCTCAGTAAGGCTGACATGCCAAACTCCTAAATACAGGTTCTCTGGCTCCACCCTGTCCAAGTGAAACCTTTAACCGTGGCTTTTATAAAAATACTAAATCCTTGGTTTATGTTGTGAAAAATTTTAGTTACCTTCAACTCTAAACGAGACTGGCTGGTTACGTCAAACTGGGCGCTCTGTGGCTTTTCAAGTGCATAATATGCAGGAAACTGTATAAGCTGTATTATATGTTCTAGATAAAAATCTACTGCTTGTAAGAAATTTAACGTATGATCCTAAGATACTGAAAGCAAAGTTTCTTTATCTAGAAGACAATGTTGCATATAGTAAACTGCAACTTGTGAATCTGGCTTTTTATTACCTGAATTCCATTGATTTTTTTGAGGCTGCAGTATGAATTTAAAAGAAAATGTCATAAAAAGGTAATATTTCTAGGATTAGCTTTCACTCATTACGTTTATTTAATAAGTCATGGTAGGCTAATCAGTATGTCATCTGCGTCGTCTGTGTCAAGTCTTCAGCATAAATCCATTATTAGATGGTCCCTTTTTATCCAGGAGATGGGGCTTTTACAAAAGCATCTGACAATTTATATATGATGAATGCAAACACAGTGAACTGTGTAAAAATATTACAAATTCGAAGCCTCGATGAATGAGTAGTTCAAATTCAAGCGCTTGCATTGAGTTTTAATAATTATATGTGATGCTGTAAAAGAGGGAGTTAATTCAGTTGTAGTAGATTGGACAAATAATTTGGCAGTTAAATCATTAGGTAAAATCGTAAAATCTTGCTTTATCTCATCAGCAAACGCGATGGCAGGACTGTGATAGCAGTCTGAGTGCTGCTGTCGTGTCGAATCAAGCAATGGAGAAGTCAGAGATTGAGCAGTGTTCGTCCCTACAGCTCCTCGTACCCTCTTTTGCTCCAACCACCAGAACGTAAATCCTCTTCTTTGTGTTCCCCAATTGACTGTGGGAGAGTCTTTACCTCTATTTCTTGTATTCCACCTAGCTTCTATTAGTGGGGTTACGGATCAAACGTAATTTAGCTGAAATAAGGCCAAGCTGAAACAGATTTTGCCAAATACACGTTCACGCGTAAGTTCTAGAAGTGCTGGTGGCCGGGATTGGCTTTGAACCGCGGCTTGGGGCTGTGAGCCCAGGTAGGAACAGATTTTATATATCCCTGTAGAACTCAGTGCTTCCACCTGGTCAGGATAACACAGAGGGTGTTTTACATGTCATCTATACAGTAAGTCCTTACGATAAATCTGTGAACTATTTACTTACTAAAAATGCCTTTTCTGATTACAGGAATTCTAAAACTTCAGTTGTCTTTGCCTTGGACTTTTATGGCTAAATAGAATAGGCATCTAGCCCAAAAAGTTTAAAAACGTCTTTAATGTATATCTGTTTTCCTATCTGTGGTCCTGTAGGAATACAAAGCTTGACAGTCTGATGCAGCCCTTATCTTATAACATTTTCTCTATTTTTTTGAAAATGTGGTATTCCTTCATCATCTTTAATATTTTTTATGTCCTCGCATCCTTACTTTTATTTTTCATAATACAAAGATAGTGCCTGTTCACTGATTGAAAACAATCTTTCCCCGTTCTGTTGTAATTGCCTTATTCTGGAAGCTTTCCTTACACAGAGATAAGAATCAGATTGGATCATTTTCATCTTCTTAGTAGTTTTCAGCTCTGAAGGGCAGCTCCGATGTGGCATTTGTTGTCTCGGGCTTTCGTGAGTAGGTGTGTGGGCGAGTGCCCGTGCGTGTCTGTGCGCACACACACACATCCCTCCAGCTCCATGTGCAGTAATAAATACAACAAAACTGAAACCCCATATGTCAAAATGCATTTTTGGGGGTCACAACTCCTCTGCTAATGGTACTACAAATAGTGTGCATCTTCAATTCCCCTCAGAAGGGAAGATGATGCATCAAAACCAACCATATAATGATCTTTAATACTGTCTTTCAATGACCCCTTTGGAATGCAGTAGAAGATATTCCTAATTTTACGGAACCTGATTTCCCATTGTGGTCATTTTTCTCTAAAATACGTTAGATTATGTGATCGAATATAATAAAATGCTACCAAATTCTCTTTTCTCTTGGGGTACAGGACTTGAAGTCTCTGAAAGCAAACTTGGGTCTGTCTCTAGCTAACATGAGAGAAAACTTTTGCTATAAAAGAGCGATTTTCAAAATTGAGCGGCTGCAGGATCCTCAGTGAAGTTAAAACAAGTTGTATCCACGTTTAAGATTCTCCTTTTCCTTTCCATTTGGGCCTGAGTCCTTGTGGTGTCTCTTCTGCTACAATAACACCCCCCCCCCCATTCATGTGTGGTGCCATTTGAGAAAGGAAAACCGCTTTTGGACGGCTGCTGGGGTGATGTCACTCCAGTGGGACGGGGTGGATGAGCTAAATAGCTTGATTCATTTTCTGAGTTCTGTACGTACCATAACAAGACTTTCTGCTACTTTGCCAGTGCTCTAAAATACCGTAATTTATAACCCTTCTAAGGCAATGAGTTGTTGTTTTCAGCAGGAAGCCAGAAGTGTGAATTAATCTAACATTCCATATAGTGTTAGAACTAATTGCTCATTTTCCTATTTCCTTATTGACTCATTCTTCGTATTTGCTTGGACAATAACAGAAGATCAGGCAAATGATCAAGGACAGAACCCGTTCTCTATGCACAGCGTAGTAGATTTAGTAACCTTAGGTTTATTGAAACACTCTTGATGCAAAATTTTAGACACTGCAGTAGAAGAATCAACTTAGCTGTGATTTCTCTCCGTTGTATCTAATACAGTTTTCCATCTAAAAAGGAAGATTATCCACGTTCTTCCCTTCTGCTCATAACTCAGTGGTTTGTACAATACCTGCACTTGTTCTTCTAAAACCAAACATTCTTTTTGCAAGGCGTCGACCACCTCCTTCTTCCTCCAGAACAGTGAAATTTAAAGCACAAATAGGCCTGTCGCTATTTGGGCAGAGAAACTATGTACAATGCAAGATATATAAAATGTGAGTATACACAATGCATATACAGTGTACATTATGAGATCCATATTATTTGTGTCTATGTGTGTATATATATATATAGTGTATTGTATAATGTAATAATAGTGTGTGTATATACTATATATGTCCACATACTACGTCTAGTATATAGTTACTTGTGCTGTACATAAAATGTGTATATACAATGAATATGTAGAATATGCATATATATTCTATATATTAAAGCTCGTGCGTATGTATGTATTCTCTAAACAGAGGTGGATACAGAAGTGGGATTTTTACAGAAATGCAGATTAGATCATGGCTCTTAGAATTTCAAAGTTCTGGTGAAAGAAAAAAAAAAAAGGAGAAATGACTACTTCTAATAAATTTGTTTCAAGATTACTTTCATTGGCATGAAAACCTGTGTTCGGTAGCTGTGCCAAGGGCCAGAGAGGAACCTGGCAGAAAGTAGGTATCGTCTGCACTGGATGCCATTTCACGTTCTTTTGAGTTTTTAAAGAAAAATGGCGGCTCAGTTTCTGATCTCGTGCGTGATGGTCGTGTCATCTTTCCTTTTTTCTTTAGGCTGAGGCAATTAATTTTCTCCTACGTTTGCTTACAGTTTCACTTCTCTCTCCTTTTGTGTTTTTTTTCCCTTTTTTAAAAATCATTTTTAAGGAGCTGTTCCCGCACACCCCAAAGAGTCGCACGCTAAGGTGGAGAACATGTTTTTCTTGCTTCATTCCAGTTATATGGGTTGCACATAATTGTCATCTGGATTTCAGCTCTGCTTTTCCTCCATTCCCACCTAAGCTTTTCCTTCAGGAGGAATGACTATCCATCGCATTCTTGGCTCGGAGGAAAGAATGGAGGTGATCTTACTTTTCTACTCGGGTAAATTATTAGACTCTGTGGTCCGTTGAGCAATCACAAAGAGTTGAGGAGGTTTTATAGTGGCCCATGTGTGTTTTATACAGAGTATCGTCACTGCTGGAATGACTCATGGAAAACTGTGAATTGCTCACAGCACCGAGGCACAACAGTTAAAACAGGAAAGAGGGACAATTACTCACGTTGAACCTCCGCATGCAAACTTTGCATGTAGGGCACAGGTATTGAATTACCCGCATCATCCTTTATAGACCAGCGTGTTCACGTTTGCCTCCAGTGCTTTCCCGAAGTTATAGTCAAACAGGCTTGTTGTAAAACATCCCAGTCATTCTGCAATAAAAACACATGCTCATAAAAGTAATGCTTCTACCATAATGCTGTATGAAATATTTTTATATTGGCAAATTTCTCTTTATGAAATCCCCGCCCTATGAGGATCATCAGTCCTTAATGTATTTTCTTTCATGTAACGTGCTCTCAAAGTGTAGGAGATTCCATGCTGTGGCTGACTGTGTAACCTTTTTTTTTTTTCCTTTTTTAATTCCTGTCTGTGAAATCTGTTGTCAGAAATTTTGTAGCAATCATTTTGTCATCTTACGCTCAAAGATAATGCACTTTTCTTGGATTCTTCTTATAATCCTTTTGGGGTTACTGTTTCTTCTTTAGTGTTTCTCCATTGAGAAGAGTATTTATTCTGTAGAACCGAGGCCCAAGGAATTTTGGTCCAGGTAGAATTGTTGCTTTCCTTGTGCTAGAGTTTGATTTCTCCCTCCTCCTGCGTTTTATTCCTCCCTCTCAGGAACTTCCTTTCTGTTTAACCCTCATTTAGAGTTGGAACTCTCAAAGTGGATTGATCTGTGCTAATAACGAGGTAGTTCAAACATCTTCCTACACCGCTGGAACAGCCGAGTTGTTGTTGTGTGTCAGTCGTTGCACCTCTCTGTTCACAACAAACATCTTCTCTTAGGAAGGAGTTTTGCTTGGAGTACGGTAGAATCATAGAAGATTTATTTTTAGAGTAAATATGTTAACTATTATTCACTGACACACCTGTTTTATCAGTTGATATACTGCTCTTTTTACTTGAAAGTTTTATAAATAAAGGCTAATTTGTTACAAAATGAGATTTTCATTTGTCCAACTTCTGCCTTCCCCTTTAAGTTGAACTTTGAAAGGAAAACTGGTGACTGTGGTTCCTTCTGCTGTTACAGTTACAGAGTGCTCTTCTGATGTCCCTTTTAATACGACGTTCTTTAGTCTGACCTAAAAAAGGTGGAAAATCAAAGTGGAAACTGCAATGTTGACCTAAATTTGACTAATATCTCCAAATATGTACATTATTGTAGTTATATTTATCTTTCAAATATCATAACAAATTGAAAGGTATTTTAATTTTAACCCATCTCATGTGTTTATTGTTTAATATAATAAGAGAAATGTTATTGTTTAATATAATAAATGAAAAGTTACTTTTTGGAGCTTTGTGACTTGGGCAATCTTTCTTTACTCTTTTTTTTGGTCAATGATTTCACCGGCTTTTGTGTCAGATTTGAGAATCTCGCTTGATTCTCTGTCTCAAGATCTTTTTTTTTTTTTTCTTCTGGCTGGTGCCCTCCCTGTGCCGTTTTCCCTCTGTCCTTCCTCTTCTTCCTCGTCCCGGCCACGATCGGTCCGTACGGACCAGTCAGAAAACCCAACGCCGCACCCTTTCCAAAACTATTTCTGTGCCGCGACGCTCAACGTCCAAGAGATTTGCACTGGGAGGAGCTGGAGCTCACCGGAGACAAACCCTGTTTGCTGGAAAAACACACCTTGCTATCGTGGTATTCCGCGTTACTCACTTTGACTCATTATTCTCCTGTCTGTTTGTTTTATTTACTCCTGCAGACGTCAGCACGGTGAAGGACAGCTCGCCGAGGCAGCTCTCTCTTGGAATCGCTCGCTCTCCGGCAATATTTTTAGTTCGCTGGCATTTCGGTGCCGGGATTTGGCTGTTGTGGGTCAGAGACGGGCGCAACCTCCTGCCCACCTTCCCTCATCACGCAATGCTCCTCTCCGCTTACGAAAACACCCCGTGTTTTGCTCCCACACAAGTTTTTGGAGTCTGACTATGTGGCTTTCCCGATTACCCGCCCCATCTCCCTTGTCCATGCCCAATCCGAAGGGATTCCCTACACGGGGCATCCCAGAGAGGCTCCGCATTGGGAAGGGGAGGAAAGCGTAGGCATCCTGTTTGCCAAGAAACATTTTTGAGTGGAAACTCAAACGTGAAGGAACTTGAACCTCCAAAGCAAATGCAGCCTTTGTTATCTGTACCCAAATATGACCCATGGCCAGCCCGTGAAACTCGGGGCTCTCGGAGCCCTCGCTGCCCTCCCTGCCGCTGAAATTGCCCTCGGATTTCTCCTGGGAGAAAATTGCTGAATCTCTGTCTGCTGTACGTGACTATCACTTTAGTCACTCCGAACGTCTCTTGCCCCCTGTCTGGTTAGTGTTGTTTTTTTTTTTTTAATGTAATGACGGCAATTAAAACTTTTTATTGGTGCTGATACGGCATTTTTTACAAATGTTATGGCCTTCCCTATTGGTGAATCCTCATCAGCTGCAAGCATGAGAATACATTTCTGCTGCGCAACTTCCCGTAAGCGGTGCCCTCAATCACAGCTTTTCAGAAGGGAACGGGACCGAGGAACGAGCCCTGTGCTCTCCCCGCCCATCCCTGGCACCCGGGCGTCCGATATCCCTTGTTTCCCAAGTGCTTGCGATATAAAATCATCAATATTTCAAAACCCACTTACGCTGTCCTCGTGCCCGGGCTGTAAAAAAAGTGTGGTTGTTGGGATTTGAGGATTTTGTGCGTGTGTGTGTTTTGTTTCGTGTTTAAGCCTCAGGCTCAGTAGCTTCTCGCCTAATATATTAAATGTCACAGGGGATGTCCAGTGTGATATTCCAGATGTTTCCTGGTGACATAATGATAGGTCAGAACTCCAGGAATGCTCTCAGCTGCAAGAAGTGCAAGAAACCCAAGTAGCAGTGATTTAAAGGGATAGCGTGTCTAATTATAAACCTGAGATAGGTAAGTTCATCTGCAATTTCTGTGTTGCTGAATTTCTGCCTGCTACAAAGGGCAGAATCCTTTTGATTGGCGAAAAGGAATTATAATTGAAGCAGGTAAATAAGCAGGTAACTGATGCTCGCTGTGGTTACAGAGTAAATGAAAACTTCGTGGCTCCTGCTCTGCCTGTGCTTGGAAAGGCGGTTTTCGTAAAGTTAATACATTGTCATTATACAGAGCAGTGCATATGACTCATTTTTTTGTGCCTACATAAAATAGTGTAAGATCAAATAATTGTGGCTGAAAAGTCAGACCTCAAAAGATTAAATCAACCGTGTTCTCTGCCTAACAAGTTTAGGATAAATCCCTGCCTCCTCTGTGCGTTTCAAGTTTAAAAGACTATTTCGTGGCAGAGGCTGTTCCCGGTCTCAGCCTTAGTGATGGGGAGTGGGTTTTTAGGGATCAAATAGTGCGGAGCTTTAAGGAGTCCCCGGGAATCAATAAGTTGAGCCAGTTACCTCCAGGGCCCGGGAATTGGGTATGGAGATGTGCTTTAGGTTACTGCTGTTTGGCTTGTAAATCTCTCCTTTCTCCTCCCAGTCTACGGGAAGCACGTTTCTGACGGGCGCTGGGTGGGAGCCGGGGTCACGGCAGGGGGGTTCCTGCTGCCCCCCACCGCTGCCGGCACCTCCAACCGCTCTGCTCTCAGCAGGATGAGTCCCGGGCAGGTGGGACCTGTTCCCCACCCAGCTCAGAGCGGCTCCTCCAAGGACCCGCAGGAATTCTAAGGTTTGTAGATGCCACCAGGTCTGTTTCGGATGTTGGCAACGGGGATAGCTTTCTCCCTATTAAATTACATGGGGTTTGGATTGAATTTTCCTCTTTCTGTTTCCCCCCAACACCGCTCGTTGCCATAGCGATGGCTACATGACTTTGTTGTAGTTGTTTTATTTAAATATAGCAAAAGAAATTGCTGGAGCTTGGGATTCTGGCTTCGAAAATTCAATTTAAGAAAAGCCTAACAGCTACTCTGTGTTATAGGTGCACAAAATAGCTTTGGAAACCACAGAGCTTCTACCACAGAAAACCACAGAACCGCACAATCCTATAATTTGAAGAATGGACAAACTTTTTTTGGCACTTCTTGTGGACGGAGGACCAACGTTTAGAGCGAGCCGATGTTTTTCAGGCAGTTTGTAAACGGCTGTGAGTAACCAAGGACTGGCGCGAGCTGAAATCCCCCCCCCATCCCTGCAGGAGGTGAACTGTGGCCAAAATTAAAGCTTAGATGCACACCCCCCCCCCCCAGCCGTGATCATCTGCAAAACTGCAGATTGAAAATGAACTTCTAGAACAGCCGGAGGGTTTCTAGTCCAGTCTTGTACTTTAGGGTTAAGAAAAATCATAGGATCATGAATCATTGAATGCATTGGGTTGGAAGGGACCTTAAAGATCTTCGAGTCCCACCCCCTGCCCTGGGCAGGGACACGTCCCACCAGACCAGGTTGCTCCAAGCCCCCTCCAACCTGGCCTTGAACCCCTCCAGGGATGGGGCAGCCACAGCTTCTCTGGGCAACCTGGGCCAGGCTCTCACCACCCTCACAGCAAAGAAGTTCTTCCTATTATCTAGGAATGAGTTTGCTGGCAGGGTGCTGGGGGGTGCTGGGTGGCTTTGTGGGGTGCTGCGTCCCCCTGGGGAGCTGGAAGGCGCCGAGTGACTGTGACAGCCCCCCGGGGCTGGAAGCTGCTTCAGCATCCTCTACCTTGGGGTGTTTGCTGAAGATGAGTTCCCATCTAGCGCAGATTTACCTGCCGCTTCTGAAGGCAGCAGGTGAGAGGGGAAAAAAAAAAAAAACTGTTTTCAGCGGAGCAAAACCCGATGCTCTGAAACCCCGAGTGGAATTAACTGAGTTGAAGCAGCAGCTCCTCGGGACGGTGTCTCGAGTTCAGAAGTGTTTGCTAAAACTTTCACTCAGAGCCTTGTGCAGGATTTGCTCGGTTCTGTACTTAAACAGGCTCTATCTTATCTGGCGATCTATCTCGCAAGTGTAGTGAGCCCATCACTGTGGTATCTTATAAGAATATGTGTGAAACTCTTGTTTACAACGGACTCTACGTTTCCTCCTATCGGGTCGAACTACAACTTCTTTTCTTTTTTCTTTTTCCTTTTTTTTTTTTTTTGTTTTAGTTTCCCTAAAAGCGTCAAAATCAAATCCAGGATAACTGCAGAGGGAAAGGGCAGGTCTTTGCCGCCGGCTCCCTGGGAGGCAGCCGGGATTCTGGGTCTTCTGCGTTAATTAGAAGAAAATTACTTAAAAGGTGCCGACCCGATGGTCTGTTATTAGAAGATGTTGCAGAGCGTTAGTGATTTCCTGCTGGCCAGGGGAGGCTGGGTAGATTGGTGGAATCACATTGATGCATCTTTGGATGTACTAATTTAAGGCAATTTAAAAAAAAAAAAAAAAAAAAGAAAAAGAGAGCTGACAATTACTCATAATAGAATGTGAGAAGAATGAGATCAGCATCTCTTTCTTTCTGCTACAAGATTATCTCAAGATTCAAGAACCTGCAGTTTCCTGTAAAGACCACACAGAAATTATCAAACATGCCCTCCCTTAAACAATTAAAGTTGGTCGTGAGCTTTTATTGCTCTTTTTTGTGTCCCCCCCCATACCTCTCCCCTTTCAGAGGCCTGTATTTATATTTTATATGGTTTTTTTTATATTTATATGTAAGAGGATGGCTTTGCCCTATTTTCAGTTGGGTTGCAACAAATCTAAAAGCTCAGAGGATGCAACCGGCTCATTTTTACACCACGAAGAGCTCACAGCAGGAGCAGGTCCCCACCGGTCACCATGATTTGGTAACATGGTGTCATGTAGATGACAAGTGTCTTATCTGAAGACCCTCTAGTGAAGAGGAGCAGGGGCAGCAGAGGTTCCACCACCCTTGACTGGAGCAAGGGGAAGCCTGGACGTCCCCATGCAGAGGTACCGGAAAAGGAGCACCCATGGTGTTGTGGTGGGTGCTACGGAGGAGCCACACAAGTGGGGTTTTTTTAGGGTTGGTGGCTGCAGTGACATTAATGTCTGCATGCAGGGTCTGTGCAGAGTTCATGCTTTGTGCCGGGTCACTCACTACAGCTCTTTTAATCTGGGAGGATACAAAAGTGGTCAGACCAAAGAGCCACCGCGCTCAGCACCCTGCCTCCAACAGAGGTCACCAAGATGGCTGGGGACAAGCAGAGCCAGATAAGCACCTCGTGATGCTTCAGCGCTCCCCATCCCCTGGAGAGCTCTGCTGGGGACCCCCCCCCGACCCAGGTGTGGGGCTGGTGTGTACTGGGGGGTGGCCATACCCACCCCAGAGAGGGGACAACCCACTGCCTCTCTTTAAATTACCTTACAGAAAAGTTTAAGCTCTCCCTGTATCACTGAGACCTGGGAACGACCAAAACCACTGCCAGCTCTTCAGAAAGAGCGAGGGAAAGCCAGGTGACTATGGAAAGGGTAAGAATTAAGTTCCAAAATCATGTTCTTACGGTTAGAAACACCAAAGGACATGCTGAAATATGAAAATCTCCGGCTATGGGGAAAGAGAAGGAAATACCTAGAACTGTTGCAACAATTGAATGTGCTAATTTTAGAACATCTTTAAGTCATCCTCACTTTCTGGAATTGGATTGTGCAATTATTTTTTTTTTTTTTTTCCTAGCAAATAAATGAGTTTTGTTTTTAATGAAGAAATGTTAAATCTCCCTTATATTTCACTTTGAAAGAGCTATAAAAGTGAAATGTGGAACTCATTCTTCCATGTCAATGATTAGAAGCCCAAAATACATCTGTTCCACATGAACAACTGCAGACTTTGCTTTCACAGAAGAATAGCTATATTTGTAGTTACTTTAAATGTATTCCTGTTGATTTCATTCTTGTGTATCCTAACTTGTAAAGTCAGAAAAATGCCACAATCCTGATTAAAGCCAAGTTCCCAGTATCCAGATGTTCAGGGAAAATGCTCCAATATTAAGCTGACTCTGCATACTTAATTAACAAGTCATTCTGTTCTACGAGTACCAAGGCTCACCGCGAAACCGTAGCTGTAAAAACAGAGGATCCTCGTCAGAGTTTCAGGGTAATTGCACAGATAAACTCCTAGGACCTATGAGCTCATTTACAGCTGGGGAAGAGCTTTTTTTTTTTTTTGGGGAGGGGGGGGTGTTTCCCTTTGACTTGTTGCAGCTTTTCACTGCTAGAGCTATAGCAGCATCCAGTTTATTTGAAATTAGTTTTCAGGCTCTGGATTGCAGGCTAGCTTGTTTTCCTTAAGAACGGTAAATATCTTTCTCAACTCCTGAAATCGAGGCGGGATTTAAAATTATGAAGTGAATTTAAGTTTTTGGGGAATGAGTTATGAAGGTATTTTAACCTGTGTTGTGAGTTTATGTTTAAATTCCACTACTGTTCTATTGGAATTCTGCGCCGAGCTCTTGAGAGCAAGGATAATTTATGTACAAGAATGCCTTAAAATAAGCCTCCGTAATTACAAAAATGCAGTGTTTAAATTTATAGTAAAAACCCACACACTGCTGGCAAAACTATAACTGCATCTGGAAAACATTAAGGATGCTATTAAAATAGTCTAGCATAAACTAGAAATGAGACTGAAATTACAGTGTTGCTTACTTAACCATTTTTAGGAAGTGTATTTTGAATGTGATCTACTTTCCTAGTTGATTTCTTTGATAAAACACCGTATTGTGTCTTGTTTACTGCTGAGAATGAATTACGTGCTCTGTTATCTATTTTAGAAAGATCCAGAGCTCGGATTTTTTTTTAAGCCCCTTCTTACAGTCCTTGAGATTTTAAAACGTAACCAGGTGGTTGTTGGTCCAGCCATCAGGGGAGAAAGTAACAGGGCAAGCTCAAAAGGAGAATAAAAATCACAGCAATTAAAAACTTATTTTATTAAAAAGATGAAATGTTTTCAAACATTTAAAAATTATGTTTTTATAAAAACAGAAATAGGCAAAATACCCATTTGTCTTCTATTTACATATACAATATTTCTCACTGTAGAAAATTATTTACAATATATAAAAAAATTACAGTAAAATAGGTTATTTTCTTACAAGACATCAAGCCCTGTACTTCTAGTGTAGATCATGGCAAACAAGAATATTATTGCACCTGTGAAACAAACAGTCTAACAATAGGAGTGTTCTCTTAGCCATGCCTTCAACTGAGATCTAAAATAACATCGTTAGCTACAGTAACATTCATTTAATCTCTTCTAGGGTCAACTTCAGGCAGTTTCCATACAAACATTGTCTTGTAAAGCTTAGGACTGGGCAGTTAGAATTGGAAAAAAACAACATATTTACAGCTTTTTCTATACAATCTGTATGGAGTCTTACGGAGTTTACCCTTCCCAGAAGCTGCATAAATAACCCCCGTTCTCCTGACCGGGACAGGATCACGGATACAGTCACGTCAAGGTCTCTGCAGGAGATGACTGGCTAAGTCTCCTTGTGTCGAATCCTCCTCCGCTTCCATCGCTAGAGCATCGGTGCCTCCCTACGTAGTACCAGCTACAAGTTTGGTTTTTTTAACGCCTTCTGCACCTGAGCAGTTAAATAAGGTCCGCGGGTGGGAGTCTCTAGGGCTACATGTGCCTCTTCATGTGCAAGGCCAGGTGGTCCGACCTGGAGAAGGCCCTGTCGCAGAGGTGGCACTGGAAGGGCCGGTGGCCGGTGTGCTTGCGATAGTGACGGGTGAGCTCGTCAGAGCGGGCGAACTTCCAGCCGCAGCCTTCCCAGTTGCAGTGGTAGGGCTTCTCACCTGCGGGAGGAACCAGAAAGAGCGTGACTCAGCGCGGGGCTCCCACGTCCAGGTCCAGGCAGCATCGCGTGCCGGGCAACCTCCCGGGTTTATCTCCCCCGCAGCCTTTTTAGGTGCTACCAAGCCCTTCCACAACCAGCTCCAAGCGCTTTTAAGCCCCAACCAGGCTGCTCTAGCAATTCCTTCGCTCATCTATACCTGCACTGAGAAAGGGCAGCAGGAGCCCTCAGTAAAAGCTTTGACCTACGTATACACAGGAAAACACTTAAACTAGACCCGCTCAGCTGTCACAGCTCAACCTTGAAGTTTAAGGGAGTTTAAGAGACTACAGGGTTAAAGCTCAGGCTGTAAACTGTTTTATACAGGTGCCCTGGGAGGAAGGCAACCAGCCGTATTTACCTGTGTGCGTCCTGAGGTGGGCCTTCAGGTGCGAGCTCTTGGTGTAGGTCTTCCCACAGCCCGCGTAGGTGCACGTGTGAGTGGCCGTCCTCTTCCGCGGCCAGGACCGACGTCCTCGTTTGGGTTTGGAGTCCAGCAGCTCCAGAGGGGAGGACGGAGGGGTGAGCATGCCCCTGGGAGCGGAGGGTTGTAAGGGCAGGCTGTCCTCGTAAAGACCAAACTGGGAGGTGTTCTGGTACTGGAGATGGGTCTGGGGGTGGTGGAAGCCGGAGGGTGGGTGGTAGCTTTGCTGGAAGGACACGGACGAGGGGCACATCATCTGCGTGTGGCAGTCATTCACCATGAGATCGTCGGGGCTCAGTGGGGGAGTCTCTGCCCCTGGGATCTGGGGGGAGCTGGCCACCCGGGGCTGCTCGTAGGCCATCATGCAGGTCGCGTTGCCCTCCTGCTTGATCTTCGGACAAGCCTGGGGCACCAGACCCAGGACCGGTCCGTAATTGTCCATGTCGGGCTCGGGCTTAATGTTCTCAACGAACTGCGGGCCCCCGAAGCTGGGTGTCACGAAGAACCGCCCGTGGACGTTGCCAGGAGGGCAGTAGTTGGAGTCCATCTCGGAGCGCATCATCTCCGGCACGATGCCGGCGTTGTAGGGCGGGGGGCTGCCCTGCTCCAGGGCACTGTAGCATCCCGGGGACGGGTTTGTCTGGTAAAAGCCACTGCTCTCCCCTTGGGCTGGGGGATAGTCCCCACCGGCCGTGCTCTGCCCGTAGCTGTCGCTGCCCATGGAAAGGATAAAATCCAGCACGTTGTTGAGATCTTCATCCTCCTTGCGCGGGGAGAGGCCACCCCAGGTGCTGGCGGGGGTCTTGGCCTCCTGGTCGCACTTCCACCTCTGGGAGAAAAGAGGAAAGGGAGAAGGTTAGAGGTGGTGTTTGAGGCGAGTGAGGGGGTTTAGGGAGAAGCGGGGCCGCGGCACCGCCGCCCACCCGTGCGATGAGCCGCGCCGGCCTCAGCGCGGCGGCGGCGGCGGGAGAGGAAAGGTGGTGAGGTGGGATGGCGGGGGCGGGGGAGAAGGGGGGGGGATGTGTGAGGAGGGCCCCCGAAACTCACTTCGTGGAGGGTTTTCTCTCGGCAGGGGCTGGCGAAGGTGGCGAAGGAGGGCAGGATGGTGTCGCTGAGCGCCATGGTGCGGGCCGGGCGGGAGGGCGGACGGCGCGGCGCGGCGAGCCGCCCTCCCCAGCTTATAACGCGGGCGCGGGCGGCCTCAAGCCAATTGCAGGGAGCGAAGGAAACGCGTCCCGGACGGGGCGGGCGGGAGGCAGCGGCCCGGGAGCAGCCTAAATTTAGCCCCGGTATAAAAGGAGGCGGCGGCGGCGGTCCCAGGCCGAGCGGGGCGGAGCGGAGCGGGGACGGGCCCGGCACGGCCGCCGGGCCCCCCTCGCCGCCGTCCCCTCAGCGCCGGGGGCTCGCCGCCGGGCCGAGGGGCGACCCCCGGCCTGGGGTCGGTGAGGGGACCCTGCTCCGGGGACGTCTCGAGAGCTGAGGGGACAGCCAGGGGTCTCTGCCCGCCCCCGGGGACGCTGAGGGATGAGGGGCTACAGAGGGGGTGCCAGCCCCGGGGACACTGAGGGACCCTCAGTGACATGAGGGGACCGTGTGTGAGACACCGTGAGGGACCCTCTGTGGGATGGGGGACACTGAGGGGTTCCTGCCCTGGAAACACCCAGGGACTGGCCATGACATGAGGGGACACTGGTGGGTCCAAGTTCCAACAGAGACTGTGAGGGACCTGCTGTGGGATGGGGGACACTGAGAGGTTCCTGCCCTGGAAACATCAAGGGATCATCCATGATGTGAGGGGACACTGGTGGGTCCAAGTTCCAACAGAGACTCTAGAGGGACCTGCTGTGGGATGGGGGACACTGAGAGGTTCCTGCCCTGGGGATGCTGAGGAAGACACCGTGAATGAAGGGTTTGATTTCCCCTCACAGCCTGGATTCATCCCGGGGGGGACATGGTGGGACCGTACCCAGAAAACGAGGTGAGGAGCAGGAGGGGTAACGAGCATAGCAATGGAGGCAGGTGCCCTGCTCCACGGGGCTGAGCTGGTGACAGAGATCTCTGGCTCTGGTGACCCTCGTGTCTCACGGACCCATCTCAGGACTGACAGAGAGGTGTTTAATGCCACTCTTGTACCGTCTCCCTGCGAGGAAAATGCTGGAGCCTCGCGTTTAATGGAAGTCCAGGTCGCTAGCGGAGTTTCCATTTGCTGCACACAAAGGTTGCCAAAATCAACGTTTCCCTATGACATTATGAGAGAAATAATGCAAGTAGCTTCTGTGATCACCTCTGGTCGTAGCCAATTTATGGTCCTGGGCTGGATTTTTCAGAAGGGAAGACTGTTCTCCTCCCTTGCCTTGGCCTCTAGCTCAGGTGCCCAGTCTGAAGGAGCTATTCTCCAATAATTTTTGATAACGTGCCCCAGACTCCTGTTTTTGAGGCTCACAGCTGCTTGGCAGCCACCCAAGAGCCAAAGAGCAAAAGTGGCAATTCTTAAAGGAGGAAAAATGATGGTCTATCACGGGACAGACCGATTCTTTGAGAGCCTGTTCAGAGAAAGAGCTATGCTTTCCCCTTACCTCCTCCGTATTTCCTTTGCAATAACTTCTAAAAGGATTTCTAAGTGAGCTGGAGATCAGACGCGGGTAGGAGAACAACTCTCACTTTTATGCGCTGTGTGCCCCACGAGGGGAAAGAGTGATGGCCCTTGATGGGCTCTGCTTCTCAGCAGCATTTTGAGCGTGTTCGCCAGAGCCCATCCCAGGCTTGTGGCTGTACGCAGGCATCTCAGGAAAGCACGGTTGCTAGGGTGAGTAAATGAACTTTTCAATAGCTACACATGTTTTAAAATAACGAATATCTCTTGTTTAACTTTCTATACTTTTTATTCTAAAAGTTCACAGGATGGCCAGGAGGAGCAGCCAAACTTCTGTGACTGGAGCAGAATCAATACACTGAATGCATGGTAACGAAGTACACAAAGATGTATGACTCATAGCTATGTAATGTCACACTTGTGTAATCTTTCAATGTAAACTCTTTTCCTCTAATAAAATGTTAGTAAGTGTACAATACGTATATATGGTGCTGTGAGTCAGCCAAGAAAATACACTCTGATGAATTCAGAATGAATGTGAATGTTCCCTTGATAACACGCCCCGAATGTCTGCGTCGGTTTATGTGCTTGTGATTTCAGCAACAGCTATAACAAAATATTTTGTTTCTAGGATATACAGCAGTACGTGTAGGTTTCGCTGAGAAGCTCCAGTCGGATGCTCTCTTCCAGTAGGCACTGGAAGGACGTTTGTTTATAGCACCGCGCTGACGCTGTCACCTTACCCTGCTGCATTTTTTCTTTGCATAAAGGAAATGTTTAGTGGGTAGTGAGGGTGAAAGCCAAGCGCACGAAATAATAAATTCACTGCCTTTAGTTTCTTTTTGTTTTCAAGTAAAGCGGCGAAGCTAAAAAACTATAGCTATACTAAACCTGGTGAGACGAATGTGAGAGTTTATTTACGTTGTGAGTCACTAGTTCTGTACAAAGTGAGTACAACTTTGCCATGACCTTCCACTTGGTCCATGATCGTTGTGCTGACATTTTCTGGGGTTTTTGCTGTATGCAACGCTTATTTTAAATACATGAAGCCAAGACCCTGGCACTGATCTCGCTTTATGGCATCATCGATCAGGAGTGATGCCACTGGTGTATAAATGGGAAGAATGTGAGATTAGAAAGTATTTGTTAATCTGCTGCGGGTAGAGGAGAGCTAAATGATGTGTGATTTGTCTTCCAGCCAAAGCAAACGCAGGCTCGACCATTTTTGTATGCAAAGTTGATTTTTCGAGGTGTTGCTGTTGATCTATCTCTGTTGTTGCTTTTACATCACGGGGAAAAAAAACTTTTTAAGGACTTGCCATCAAGATTCCCCATGTTAAGAGGAGAATGAAAACGGCGGCTGTGTGAGGAGCTGCACCCTCGCTGGAAGCCTGCAGCTGGATGGGTTGGTGAGAATGGCCACGTCACCTGGCTGCTAGAGCACTCTGAGTCATTACAGAACTCAAACAAACAAACAAAAAGCTCCTTTCTCATGAGATTGTTCTCAGAAAATCCTGACTGCACCTAGAGCAAACGTAATAATAGCAGGGTAAACGAGCTGAGAATGAGACCTCTTAGCACCACTGTTCAAAATGACAATACTGTAACGCTGTGACGAACCACTTCATATTTAAACGAGGCAAGCGTTATCATAGGATTTCCCTGCCTGCATCTCAAATTCCCATACTTCTGTTGACTATACAATTATTTTTTTTTGCTAATTTAAACTGCAGATTCTGAGTTAATACTTTTTAGAGTCTGCTCTCAAGGAAGATGTAAACAACAATGATGTAAACAACCACATAAAATGAAATATACAGGTATTTTTTGAAGAGGCATTTCTTAATTTGGGGAGATTTAATCCTGTAAGCCTTTTATCTGATTAAAGTAACATCATGAATTAATTGGATAAAGGAGCCTTTTTGACCAGCCCTTTCATGACTGGAGTTGGTTCCCATTCAGGAACTTAAAAGACAAAGGCAAGCCATCTCTTTGATAAACTGAAGTTGAAGGGGCTCATTAAGTTTGTAGTTTTCCTTTAATATTTTTTTGTGTGTGTGATTCTCCTCTGAACTATGTGCATGTTTCCAAAGTCTTCCTTGAGGTTTGAGCACTGGAAATGTGGAGCAGCTGACAGGGACGAGTCATCCCTCTTGAACCAAGGACCGCACTTGTGCCCCTCCAGTTGCGGCGTTGCACTGAATCTCACCAGTAAAGCCCTCTTCTTCCCCAGTTCTTCCATCGCATCTCAACTTCCCAGTCAAGGGCACCACCACGTCTGTATGCTCTGCACTCAGTGCTGGCTCACAGCTTTTCCACTAGATTTAATTGACGGCAGTGGTAACAGTCGCAGTGGTGACAGTCGCAGTGGTGACAGTCGCAGTGGTGATGCACGGGGCAATACTGAAAGGTGGAGCAGAGCCCTGGCGGCCATGGTGGGGGTGATGGGGGGCCGTGGGGCAGGGCTGGGGAGCATCGTGAGATGCTGGGAACAACTGGGAGAAAGCCAGCTTATTTGGGGCTGCGCAGATGGAAGGCAGAAACTGTGAAAAGGTACCACGAAAAGAGGCATGTGGCATTTGCCCTCTCCAGCAGAGCAATTTTGCTGCCCCAATTTTTTTACCTTTTGGCCTAGGTAGGAACCTATTTTTGTCCATGCCAAAAAGCAGAGCTGCTTGCATTTTTCATCGCTAGAAATACGGCCTTAAGCTTGCCTGTGTGGCCATACGTGGTGTTTGTTTCTGCCTGGATAGCGAAGCAGTTATAATAATTCTTTAACAATGGCGTGTTCTTCAAATTGTGTTGAACTTCCTTGATCTTTGTCATCTAGGACTTTATCAGTAACAAGTTTCTGTTTTCTTCCAGGTCATTGTTAACAACACTGAATGGTAAGCGATGATAAAAAAAGATCAAGAACTAATAAACCTGCTTGATTAAAATTTAAATTAGATTTCAAGATGTATCAGCTCGTGTTTGGACCAATTTGCGTGTGCGCACCATATTGATTTGTCATGTTCTTGTTTCTTTGCTGTGAAAATCATACTGTGCCGAGGCAAAGCCCTACAGAGATTTGCTTGTTACATCAGCACCACTGCCGCCTTTAAAACACCACTGTCATTAACTAAACTGTCTTTATTTGTAATTCTTTTTATGTAGCAAGTCCTTCCAGTCTTTTGCCCGGTTTGTATAATGCTGACAGGCGTATTTGGGTCATTCTGTTTACCCTGTTAAAATATTGACATAATATTAACATTCTTCAAGTCACCTGGGACTTCCCCACTGTTCTGAAATTGATTGATAATAAACATTAACCATCTGGATATGTCCTTAGTTGGTTCTTTTGAAACACTCACTTATAAGTTACCCAGACCTGGCAACTTAATATTGTTTGAGATGAGTAGCAGTTGTTTTAACATCCTCCTTAGTTACTGGAATGGAAAGTATTTCAACATCATTATTGTCTGATCTGAATACAGCATCTGGCTTTTTCCCAAAGAGAGAACAGAAGTATTTTCTAGCACTTCCGCTTTTTCAGCGCGGTTATTGACAGTTCTATCATTTCCATTCATTGCGATGGCGATCTTAATTCGTTTTAGTGAAAGTCTTATTAACTCAATTCACAAAGATTAGCAAATGTCAAGCCCCGATAACTTTGATCCACTGCAGGCTTCAGCTCGGCAGACTTCCATCCATGCAAAGGAAAAATAAGCTTCAATTCCATGTCAGTAAATAAGTTGACTTATACAGAGAAAATCTTTCTCAGAAATATGCAAGAAAATACTGTTCCCATCATTAAAGTACATTCGTGGTTAAGTAATCATGCAAAAAAATCAGCTGTTTGTTTAATGAATTTAATCGAGGTAATTACGTATTGTTGCTTGAGTTTGCTGGGTGAAGAATGATAGTGTTCAGCTGTGAATGATTTTTTGTCATTTTTGATTTGGGGACTCTTCAAACCTAAACAATTTATGCCAGTGTTTTAATTAGCAGCTATGATTAGGTATGTAGCTGGGTTTCTGCCAGCTTTTGCTGCTGCGTGTGTTGAACGCGCATATGCTGTCTTGCAGATGTCCCTTTCAGCTGTCAATTAAAAACACATTTGGGAGATTTTTCTTCTTAACAGAATTGTGAAATGATACCACGGTTTCAAAAGCTCTGCAAGTGTCTTTAATTGTATCGGCGAAACTGCTTAAAATATCAGTCACTGATTATGACTGGCAGATTTCAGTTGTTGCCAAATACTTTTTATTACAGAATCAAACCTCTGGTTAAGAAATGGGCAATAAGGGTGTGGAATAATAGGGGCATAGGTCGGAAAGTACCTATGTGGTTTCATTCAGAAAAATTATTGTTACTATTAACAAACATGTAGTGGCCTCCGCGAGGCCAGGAACCCAATAAGATGAAGCTCATTTAATTGTGGGATAGAATGGGTGTTACGCTGTGAGATTTCCTACTAGTCACGTCTTTCCTGGTCTGCGTTTTAGGAGAGAACTTGCTTAATTGATTGGAGATGACAGGGGAAAAAGTAAAACGATGTCTTATCTCTTCTGTCCGCTTGGGACAATTAGTAGTGTTGTAAGACATGCAGAGTTAACTGGTTTTAGAAGCGAGAACAGTGTTTAGGGTTTAATTAATGCAGGAAAAAAATTCTGTTTGAGAGGACTTCAAAGAACTAATCAGAGGCACTTTTTCTCTCTTTTTAATTTGCGAGATCTGTTCCAGTCTGAGTCAGCGTGGCAGATGCAGATGGCCGCCTTAGCAGATTTTTTTTGTCACTTTGAAGTTCACAGGTTTTAACTGGGGGAGGGGGAAAGAAGACTGGACAAAGCTCAAAACCACCCACAAGCAGAGAATTGGTTTTTTTTTTTCCCTTATGCAGAATATCTCTATAGGTTATGGTTTTATCTGCTAAGTGGAGGTTTATACACCAAACACACAAAGTAGGAGTTCGTACAGGGCGTAGGGTGGAAAGCCTTGTTTAACGTGACGAACGTGTGGGGTTTAGTTCTCATTTATAAAATACCTTCTTTGTGCTGCACCTGTATTATTTATTAGTCATATGTCCTGCAGTTGAGTAATGGGAAATACTGGAGCAAGCATTTCATTAACTGTGACACTGTTAATTGGTATTGCTCGCTGCCTGGAATTACTTTCCCTGTTTGAATACATGGAAGTATGAATCAGAGCTGAGTGAATTGGCCAGTGAGAGGAAGACAGGCATCTTCGCATGATAGGCTGGATGTATAGAGCAGCTGATCTCATTTGTCTTCCTGGACTATAAAGTCCTTTTCAGACTTAGATCATTGCAGTATTCAGAATGGTATATATATGTATTTTTTTTCCATGATCACAATTAGTTATATCACTATGATTAAGCCTTGAAACTTCAGTGGGATATTTTGGGATAGGCTTTTTTTCCAGACCGTCCATTGTTGTGACCTTTTTTTTTTTTTCCTTAAGCTATTAATGCCTACCTTTTAGGATATTTATATATTTAAATTCATGGGTACATCTGAGCTTAGGAACAGTGTTTTGTGTAGAAAATGCTTTCTGTTCAGAAACAAAACCTCAGCTTATTTTTTTTCATGCATCTGAAAACTTACTCCAAATTCTTCAGCTGAGATGCCTTCAAGGAATGTCACGCTTATTGCTGACAGTAAGGTCTAGGGTGGAATTAAGTGACAGTTGTCAGGGTTGACACTGATCAAAATTATTAGTATTTGGTGCTATAGCAGATATAGTATATACAGCAATTATCATTTAAGAAAATAATGCTGTCGAAATCCCTCGAGCGGTTACAGCTATTCTTGAGCAATAAAATGCTTTTCAAGGGACAGCCTAATACAATGCAACTTTGTAGAATGAGTTGTGAAATTTTCTTTTCATTTGCCACATAAAGTGCCAAATAAATGTTTGCAATAAAAATACAAGCCTGGGAAGAATGTGTTTTGCCAATTACAGCATAATGTGGGCTACAAAGAAGTGTTCAGGATGGAGTTCAGTGTGGATGTTAGTGTCAGGTTACAGCAGGGAAAAGGGTGCCTTAATTTCCCAAATAACCAGTATGGGGTTTTTTTTGGTTTTGTTTTTGTTTTTGTTTTTTGTTGGGTTTTTTTTGTTGTTGGGGTTTTTTTGTGTGTGTGTGTGTTTTTTTTTTGTTTGTTTGTTTTTTGTTTTTTGTTTTTTTTTAATCGCCCATTTGCAAGGAAAATCACCGCCTTTGAAAGAAAAGAGATGGGGCCTAATGCTTTGCAAAATGAATTTAGCCAAGAGGAGCACAGGCGGCCTTCTGCTGGGTGAGAGAGCAGTGCACGGGGACTGCAAAACACTGATTGATGGTTGCCAGTGCCTTCAGCTGGTGGTTGCCACATTTAGCTCCTCCGGTCTTGGCCAACGCTGGCGGGGGTAAGAGGGGGGGGGCGGGGGGCACAGGGTGGGATTTGGGCTTCTGTAGCAGAAGTGGTCCAAGCCACACTGGGTCCAGCGGTAACAATTTAGGGGGCCCTTTCTCCTATTGCACAAGTGCTCGCATGATTCACCCTCTTCCCTTTTTCTGAGTTTCATATCACAGAAAACCGAGTTATTTTTCAACATAACTTTTACTTCAGCCTAAAGTTAGATACCGAAACACTCTGTCCGTAGCTACGGCTTAGCTCAGCCTGACAACGCTCTTGAAATAAAGCCTAGGACCCTGCTTGCTGAAAAAAAAAACCCATGCAAAATAAGTGCTGCCTTGTGCTCGGCTCCTTCGCGGGCTGTTTTCTGCCTTCTTCGGCTTAAAAACCACCTGCTCCGATGAGATGGCAAAGTGTCTCATTCACATGGAATCAGCGCGAAGCAGCCGGCCAAGAGGCAGCGGCGCGTATGAGCGAGAGGGGATCCTTCGCAGCCTTTATATACCAGAGTTATTTTTAACCACAGCCTCCATGCTTATTACAGAGTTTCCTCTCTCAGACGCTCAGGAAGCCCACTTGGCTCTGTTTCCTGCTAACATGCGGCCCTGGCTCACAAAATCTTTGAGAACAACAGGCCTGAGACTGCTCGGCTCCGTTAAAAAAACTGGCAACTTTTCAAGCCCTGACAGAAAACCTTTGAAAGCTCTGGATTTCCTCCAGCTAACGTATGAGGCTCCTACATCGGTGACAAATTAGACTGAAACAGCACAAAATGCTCCTATGTAAATAGCCTTTTTCTGCGTTCACCCTTTTAATAGTTCAAACATTATTTATAGTTATTTCTCTGGATGGAAAAATATTTTTATATTTTTCCAAAGATGGGTTCTAGTGAAATGTTTTCCTTGTTTGTTTGGGGGTTGGTGGGTTTTTTTTTTTTTTTTCCTCTTTTTCCTTCGAGATTTTTGTGACAGTTTTCTTAGGCTCCAGGAGCAACTTTTCCTTCCTGGAAACCAGGACAAAATGGCTGTTGTGAGTTCTTCAGTAAAAGGCCTGTGTCCAGCGCTGAGCACAAGTCTCGAAACGCTGCCATTCCTCAACAATTAAATAATAGTTATAACAGGCACAACTGACTTCTGATTTCTCGAGAGACAACAGAGGAGGTCAGTTGCGCTTTATCAGGGCTTTTACCCGTGCGTTTTAGGTGTAACGTTAGTCCTTCGTATTTTATTTTTTCTTGCAGATTTTTCACTGTAATTCCAAAGGGAATCCAGTTTCCAAAACTGCTTTCAAGTGTCGGGATAGATGTGACCTTCAGTGTTGAGAATGCTATTTTCTCCTGAGTTGACGTTTTAAAACATGCTGAGAAATCTTACCATGAAGTGAATTCTCATGTCTATCAGTAATAATCACTTGGAATAATTGATAACTCCAGAACATAAGACTTAAGTGATTTTTTTTTTTTTATTTTCTAGGAGTATTTCCACTAGTCTTATCTTTGTCTGGGTCAGTGCTGCCTTAAGGGTTACTTATTGCCCTGGGCATGAACAAGAATCATCTGTAAGATCTACGTGGCCTCTCTGGTCCCAGGATTGACCTCAGACGCTGGTCGTTGGGAGCAGGCTCACTGGAGCAGGAGGATTTCCCTGACCTGCCCGTTCTCTTGCTAGCTGGGCAGTAAGGTGTGTTTATTCTCCCCTCGCAATTTTAATCGTCCACAGCTTGTGCATGTAGGCTAAGGAATTGTAAGGCTCTGTTTGTACTTAAAGGAGAGAGTGATGGAGAATTCATCCCACCCTGGGATGATAGGGCCAGTTCTTAGACAGCTAAGGGCAATTGCAGTTAATACTATTCCAGCTCTACAGACTTGGGGAATTCCCTCCTATTTTCTTTTTCCTCCTTAAAAGATTCTTTTCAGTCCTTCAGTCTCTTCACTTGCATCCAGAACAACTAAGTTATGCCTTAGAGAAAGAAAAAATTAATTATTCTGTTTTTAGGGTTGACTGTCTCTGTTGGTTTTGTATGACAGCAGCATTTTTACCCTCTGCCTTTCCCTCAGAGCTTTGCTATCGTGTGAGATCATCTCCAGTGGAAAAGGTCACCTATATCATGAAGAAGAGAGTGCAATTAATGCCTGTTCTACTGCTCTCGATAGTGCTGTGCTGTGCTACACGAGTGACACCGAAATGCTGAACTGGGAGCTGGGTGTATCAAGCCCAATCTTGAACGATCTCTCGGATGACCCTTATTCTGATTGAAATCGTTTTGCTCCCAAAGTTATCTACATTTCACACAGATGTGGTTAACTTTTGCAGTTGAAAATTACTCTTACAAGAGAAGAAAAATGTAAACAGTTTCTAGATGTAGAGGAGCTGAATCCCACGTTCTGTGGCTTTTAGCAGCTCCTTCTGCTGTTCATTCGTTACTTGTTTGGGGCTTTTATCTCATATCATATCCAACAACTGGGCTTTGGCTGTGCCAGGGGCACCTTCCTTTGAATGAATCTTGGCAAGCAAGTCCTTTAAATCCAGGATATCGTTTTGGCAAGTGATCCTTATTTTGCAAATGTAGGTTTTGTAGTTACAATCACAGCTCGGAGCGTTTGCCCGCGTAGTTTATGGAACAAGTAGTACGCAATAGCAGATTCAGGTTTATTTTCAGGCAGGAAACCAAGAGTGCAAAAATGCATCATGAACTGAAGGGTCAGGGTGAAGCCTTTTTAAAAAAGAATCAAGGTGGTTGGGTTGCGTTTATCACGCGCAGTCAAGCGGTCTAAAATTGACTTGTTTTGATGCTATTTGGAGCTCACTGTAATGAAAAACTGACTTTGTGAAGATTGACTTTCTGCGTCACAACCCGTCCTGGGATAGTAATACCAACGAGGACAATTAGTTTAACTGTCGCTCACAATTGCTGTTTGTTTGTACTGGGTGGTTTATGGTAGAAACTGCAGGACAGCCTTCCATTCCAGCTCTTGCCAGTGGCCTCAGTAATTGCCCGCTAGTCACTGAAGGACAGACTCACCAAGGACTTTCAAAGCTAGCTTACCCTCCTTCGAATATAACTGAAATTTATAGCTAGCAGCTTCTAAAATAACTCACATCACTACCACCTCCAAAAACAGCTCTGGGACCATGTGGCCTTGTGGTTATGGCTCTGGGGTTGTGGTGATGAAGTCAGAGATTCAAATCCAGTTGTAGGGAGATAAAAAGCTTCAAAGAAAGTGAAACTGTTTTTGCCTTGATTATGTGGAAATAATAACACCTCGATTTACTTACACCTGAAAAACAAAATTCAGAGCTAAAAATAAGGTACGGTGCAGAATAGCATGTCATGTCAGGAGATGCACTGTGGATAAAACCATGCAGCTGGTGTGACGAAAGCTCATTCGAATTGGCGTGTCAGGGGGGTTTTGCTTCTCTTGGTCCATAATATCGAGGTGTAGGGTGATAAAAGTCAAGGTCTGAAGCCTCCACAGGCAACACAGTCAGAGACTAATGGGGTCCACCGTATTTTTGAATGTACTTTTCGGCTGACGGACTGTGGGCTTGGGGTTTGAGATAGGAAAGGACTTTGTTTCCTTGCTTGCTTAGAGCAGCCCAGAGGTTTCTCTAAGCTCTTAGGGGCCATTTGCAGTGTGTGGAGGGACCTGCATAAAAATCCCATGGATGCTATGCTGGAAATTGTTATTATTATACAATAATTAGTAAATGTAAATAGAATAATAGCTGTATCATTGTACATTATACAGGCTCAGGGTGGAGAGGGTGCTTCTCGCTGCCACAAAGCTGCCTTCCTGGACTGCAGTGTCTGTGTCTTGTCTCACATTTTGGGGTCCTTCTGCGATGGTGTCCTGTAGGTTTTAATGAGTTGTCAGATGACGCAGACCTGCTTCAGGTGGAGGACTTAAAAGCCGATGTGTCCTGTAGAGAGGTATGTGTGTGTTTGTGCACGCACACACGCACATGGTATGTATTCAAGTGTCTCAGGCCAAAGAGGACTCTAAACCTGGGCTAGATGTAATTAAATTGCTGAGTTATTTGGCACAAGGAAGCACACAGGTCTTCTCAGCTGGAAAGCTCTGACTTCCCCCTCAAAATACAGAATTATCACGAAGCCATTGCCATTCTGCCGAGTTATTCCTGTAGCCAGTTGATATGTTTCTGGGGACCTTGCTGAGAAATCCTTAGGGGAATCTCCTTCAAAAACTGGGCCAGCTTCAACATTGGCTGTAGAAGGGACCTCCCCACCCCCCCAAAGAAAGAAACCCCCAAACCCCATGAAAACCCCAGCCTTGTAATGTTAACTTCCAGGTTTTGTATCCCTCACTGACAATGAACTAAATTCCCACTGTTTACACATGGTACAAGAGGATTTTTATCCTAAGCTGAGAGCGAAAGTCAGGTTAAAGTCTCGCTTCTCTGTACATAGGATGTAAATGTGAACGCATATTTCAGGGCATAAATGTCTACTGAGTCTCTGCTACAGATAATAACAAGAAGAGTCCGTGGTGCTATTAATTCTAAGAATAACTGTTATTGGGTTATGATGACATCTAGAAGCCCCAAGTGAGCTTGTCACATTTTTCTGATTTATTTAGTAGCTTTTCAATGGGAAAACACAGCGATGGTAATGAGCATCAATGGTACATATTGTCTCTACAGCGCACAGGGAAAATCCAAACCTGATTCATCAGTGACAGGCTTGGCAGATTATTTCTTGAACTGCGTCAAGATTTAGTCTACAGCAGAGACAAGCACTGAAGCATTTACAGAAAGAGAACTGATGTTTCCGTTGTTGGAATATCAAAGATGTCTTTGAATTTCTACAATTAGAAGGAGCCAAATAAAAACCAAATAATTTTCCAAGCAGATGGCCTTAGCCCTCAATACCAAAATTATCAAACTCCCTAAGTAGTGGTTTTAAGATAGATGTTAATGGATCTTTGAGCAAGAAGCATTAGTGATCTGGACTACAGCAACATTTTAATTAAAAAGTTGTACAATAACAGACTCAAAATGTAAACTTCAAAACATTTAAAGCCTAAATTACCCTGGGTTAAGAACTGGCATTGAGTATGTAATTTTTAACATTCCAGACTGCCTTCATTATAGTTCAAGAAGCCACAGAAATACACCGTTACGAGCCAGGAATAGTTCTTCCTTTTATTTGGAAAGAGAATTACAGAGGGAGCTATTGGGAACTGAAGTTTAGTTCCTAAAGCAGGAGCAGGCTACAATATTTTTATACACAACTGCAACCACAGACTTGCACTCATTCAAACATGCCGGACTAAATGGTGCCGGCTGTATAAATACTCAACACTAAGTTAAAACACAGGTTCTTTTTTATTTCAGCTTTGAAGGTTTATCATGCTATTTCTACTTTTGCAATATCATTTAAAGTCTAAATGCCTTACATATATATATATATACACACACACACACACAAAAAGAGTGCTAGTAACTTAAACCTACAAATTAAGACCATGGTTCTTCAGTAGGTTTGGAGAAAGGCTTGATTTTGTTCTGGTCATTGTTGGTGGACACAATGCTTGCTTTCATTTGTGAACATGCGCTTAAAATTACAAAGTAAATCCTTCTGGTTTTGTTATAATTTTTTTTTTTTTTTTTTCCCCAGCCAGTTACTCCCCAACTGCATCATAACGCTCATATAATCTTTTTTTCAGAAATTGGACTCACATAACTTGTCGGTATGCAAAATATGTAAGGCCCCAGTCTGTTCTGAATTACACCCATGCAAACCGTTGAAACTTAAAAGGGAATTTAAAATATGCATGAGTAAGGAAAACAAATGGAGCCCTCAATTGGCGAAGCGCTTTGAGATCTTTAGAAGATCGTTGTACATTTTGTTACCTGTGCCCTCAAGGCAGGGAGGGGAGGGGATCTGACACTTAAACTAGAATTGCTGAAAAGTAGGTTTTATCAGTGCTTTTGATAAATCTGAAGGCGTAGGAGCAGTTAGCCTAATGTTCTAAATTAACTACAATTAATTGAAAAGCTCTAATGGGAAAATATCCTAAATCTCACGCCTTGTCAGAAATCAACTGTTGTTTTGTTTTGCCAAGAGCAGTAAATAAACCCTACGTGAACAGACATGAAAGGACTTTTCTAGAAGTGGTTGGCTGCGATAATTCCACTCAGGAAGCTGCTGAAGAGCAGCAGAGACTGGCTGCCCTCGCCTTTGCCGTCTCTTTCCCCCGTGTTATTATAAAAGAGGGGGAATTGGTTTTGCTTTGTAGCGTTCCTTGACTTGGACACACGGAGCTGTGCTCCTGACGCCTTAATTCTGGGAGAGAACACTTTTTTTATGTACTTTATAAAACGGTTCTGACTATTTTCAGACTGACTATTGAACCACAGTGGAAGCGTATGGATTCAAGATATTTCTGGTGATTGTGTAACTGGAAAAAACTGTCCTGATTTTAAAGTATTTTTGGCATACAAGTGAAAGTAAATAAGCAATTTTAGAGACTCACTGGAAAGTAATTGCTCCTGCAGGACGCTAGCTGTGCCAGGAACTCTGGCAGATGCACTGAGTCCTCGCTATTAAGCTTCAAATGAAAGCATTTTTTTAATGCAAAAGATCAAAACCAAGGATATATAATCTAAAATGTAAGGAATTTGGAGAGAACGGATGCCTGCGAAGGGAAATGTCTATAAACACATGAACTGCATTAGGAGGGAATACAATGGAGGAAAAGCCTGATAAGCTCCAGAGACACCTTGGCTTGCCGTGACGGGAAGCACGAGCTGCGGTGGCGGTGACACGGCCGTAGTGGTGGCAGTGAAGGGTGTCGAGAGCCCAGAGCCTGCTCTGGGGATGGAGCTGCCTTGGCCCATGGCTCTGCTGGTGACACACAAACCTCTGGGGCAGCCAGAGGTGGTCTGGGGCTGATAAGCCCTGCAAGAGCTTGGACCAGCTGAATTGCTGGTGATGGTGAGTTGAGAGAGAGCAAGTGCAAGAGAAGCACCTTGTTTCGGGTGACAGTGAACCACCAGGATGGCAACCTTTAGATAGGAACAGTCTGTCCCTGAGCTTCCATCCAGTGATTCATCGGTGACTACCAAAGAGTCATAAAAGCACCACTGTCAGCTAATGTGTCATTAAAGGAAGTGTTCTGCTTTTTTTTTTTTTTTTTTTTCCCCTAAACAAGAAGTTAACAAAGTAGTATTTTTCCCTGCCTTCATGCTGTAAGCTGGCATTTCAAAGGCTGAAGCTACAGGCTTTTGTTGTTGCTTTACTTGCTCATCTTGAAGCTGAAATTGAATCCACCCAAGCTGTTCTGCAGGCCTCTGGACTGTCAGTGCTCTCGGCGGTTCATCTATATAAAGCCCTGCTATTAGCTCCAGCAGCTTAACAGTCGATCAGTAAACCTCAAGGGGCTGTGGACAGCCACACACTCTGTAGTGAAGGACACGAGTGGCTTTGAAACTGAAGCCACCTGCAGAAAAACGTCAAGAGATGTGTTTGGGCAACCACCCTCTCTCCCCCCGTGTGTTGTGTTTCTTTTCTTTTTTTTTTTTTCCTTTCCACCAACGTTTGCTTGAGCTGCCCTTTTCCTGGGTTCCCAGCCCCGGGGCACAGCAATGACTTTTCATGGGGTAGATTTATCCTGGATCTCTGTAGATGCTCCTTTGGCGATCCAGCCCAAACAGCCATGTCCAAAGGAGCTTAAGCCTTCCTGAGATGCTCAGAATACTCTGATACAGGATGACAGATGAAATAGAGCATTTTTAATGTTTCAGGATGTATGGCTTTGTCTTTAGGATTTGTATCTGGCTTCAATCAACACAGTATCAAAGTATAAAATCAACCATATGAGCATTAGCTCTCCAGTCGCTCTAATGGGGCATTCAATTCCTTTCTTCTGAGATGCACCAAGGCAGGAGAGAGGAAAAGCCTTCAGAGAGAGAAAAGCTTCCCGGTTACAAAAAAATGCCATCCAGCCAGTGAAACTGAGATACGTGCGCATCTCTGGTCCCATTTCCCTGACGGTCACGCCATGAAACAGCTCCAGCTGGGTCGGCCGCTCGCTGCACACCCGCTCCCTCGCAGCCGCCGAGGAAATCAAAGTTGTTTCCCTCCTCACGAGCAGCGAGCGAAAAAGCTGCCTGTGCTGGCCTCGGGTTGGGGTGGGTTTTTTTTCACTCAGTGATTTCTGCTTTTCTATAAAATACTGTCATGGACAGTAAGTATGAGGTGCTGCAATCGTTAATGTTAGCAAAGGTCCAGTTTCCTGACTGATAGAGATTTATAGCGTCATAACTCATCTTTTATTGGTACTTCATTTTTTAGAGCAAAGTCATTGCATTCTGACTGAATTGCATATATATTACTTATATAAAACCTATATATATATATAACATATATAAAACTTATATTTACATGCACGCGCACACACACGTATACAAACCCAAGGGTTTTATCTGAGCGGTGCGTTGGAGGAAGGCTACAATAGGAGAAGGGCTCTCTAGAGGCAGAGACGTCTCTGCAAAAAGAAGCTATTTAGCCATCGTGCATGGCTTTGAAATTAAATGTTTCAATATGTCTTGGGGGAAAAAAACCCACCCCAAACCCCCTTGTTGTATGTATGCCAACATGTATGTGTGTAAGCCAACCCCATCCCTCTATGATGGGAGGGTTTCTACGAGATGCGATGCCGATGCCGTGCCTTTTCCATCTTTCCACTGCCTTTGGCCATGTGGCAGCGCTTCCCAAGTAAACAGGCTTGTGGCAGCAGAGAAGCAGCTCGATTTTTTATCCCAGATGCTTCTGCAACGGGATGATCCTGCAAAGCGCGGCCACACACCTTCCAGGAGCCCCCGGCACCGGGGCTGCGATGGGATCTCGGCGGCAGGAGGAAAACAGGCAGCTTTGGGGTTGTCACTGCTTGTTTCAGGGACACGGTGCAGCCTGAGCGCTGCCTTGTGTATTGGCTTTTCACTTGGCTGTTGGGCTTGGGTTTTGCCAAAAGCACAGCTGAGTTTTCAACTCCTCCACAATTTCGTATCACCCCAACAAGTCGTTAGAAACCACCGAAACTCAAACCTCTACGAAAGCACTGGTCCCGTGAACCGTGAGCTGCTGTTACAGCACCTGATGCAGGGGCTGAGCTGACGCAGCGTAAATCAGGGTGACTGTTAGCAACGCTCCCTTTTCCCTTCGGATTTGGAGGGTGCTGCTGTGGCTGGGGGAGGTGCTGCTGGAGAAGGACATGCCGGTCCCTGTCCCTGCAGTGCCTGGGTGCCAGGCAGGGTTGTAACCTCCTTCTCTCGGTGTTCTGAGAGCTGCAATAGCCTTTCCTGCAGAAAAGCAGTTTTTCAAACGTATCGCAGCCTTTGAAACTGCAGCCCGAGCACACACAAAGCTCATTGCGTGTCTCCTTGAGCTCTCAGCCTTTGCTATCGTTGACAAGGTGGCTATTGTACAGATGCTGGCCCCACAAAAAGAGATTAAAACCCAGCTAGATTTAAAAGTGAGTGATAAGTGAGCTCTTTAGGGCAAGGACTGCCTTTTCCCTTCGGCGCTGGTTCACTTCGTGGCGCAGGGGAGGCTTTCCTGTGCTTGGGACTTCTCGATACCACAGCACGAGTCAGTGCCGATAAAATGATAGGAGTCAGGGCAGGTCAATACCAGGGCTGTTTAGGTAACGGATGATATAATATTGCCGTATGCAGGAGGTTTTCTCTAGATTTGCAGTGCTCCGAGCAGACGTCGACGGGCTCGCTGCAGGAACCTGGGGGGCGACATTCCCTGGCCCTCCTGCTGTGGGTCGGATGGGGAATCACAGCGCTTTCCTCGGGCTGCAAAATCTCTCTCTCCCTCCCAATTACTCTTGGCTTCTCCACTCGTGCAGCTGGTAAGGACGTGCTATGAGGCAACCCCTACAGGCACTTTGGATTTTGAAATGTGCTGCTCGGTGAAGCAAGTTAGTCGTCGTCATATCCCCCCCCCAAAAGAAAAAAAAAAAAAGTCCAGGAATAATATCTTAGAGCCAAAGCGAAGTCTGCCAAGGAACGAATGCCCTTGGGTGGAGATTACTGATATTGTATTTGTTATATTAGGCAGGAGAGGTCAGACCATTCTTTAAAATAAGTTACAGTAAACAAGCTGGGTAGCTGAGCCCTTCAAATGTTTCATTACTGATGAGTTTTAACGTTAAGAGCTTCTATCGTACGAATCTTGATCAAGGGAAAGATAAATGTGCTGTTTTTTAGCATTTCACTACAAACACGGTGTTTGTGCCAACTGACACAATGATTAAACACGATCCTCTCTTCTCAGAAATGAGGAGAACTGTAACCGCACCGAGCTCTCCGCCGCTGATACGAGATAAAAGAGTCAAATCATGTGTGGTTTCCTTCAGACCAAACTTGCGGCATAGCGTTTCGTGAATGATGTTTGGTCCAAAGTCAAAATAATCTGTTTTGCCCAAAGGTATTTTTACAGAAGACTATAAGAGTGTATTCTTTTTCTACAGAATAATAGACAAGGTTCGTTTATCCTTTGTGGCGTGCTCAGCGTTGGCTCTTTGTTAGTGCAAATAGAGGTTAAACGCCCCAGTAAAGGAATGGGAATTAACAGGTGCCCAGTTGCTTTCGGTCTAACGATGGCTAAAAAGGCGTGGTGCTGGTGGTGGGGTTGTATTTTTTTTTTTTCTTTTTTTTTTCAATAAAAATTAATATTCAGGACATTTTCCCACCACTGTGTCCCGGCCCCTCTCCCCGCTCCTGGGTGCTTTTGGCTCCCTCCTCTCGCTGAGCGGTGCCGCCGACAGCCCCAGCTCAGCCTCACGCAGCAGGGTCACGGCTGTGACAGCAGCCCCATCGCCCACCCCTGCTGAAGCCACGGAGCTGGTTAAGGCAGAAAATGAGAAGCAGCTGTTTGTTTCTTTTCAAAAGTATCAGAAAAACAAGAAGATGGTCCCCTCCCCATGTGGGCCAAAGGCCTTCAGCCTTTTCACTTTCAGCCACGCCGATTACAACAGTTCCCTGCCTTTCTCTAAGGAGCTTTTCCATTTTATTTCATTGATGTTCTGCAGGCCCGTGGGAATTAGCTACAACTGTCCTTCCCCTGTTGCAGACCAAGATAAAAACAGTGACGGTGCCACCCAAAAGAGAAAAAAAAAAAAAAAAAAAAAAAGAGGTGAAGAATCGCAGCCCCAGCCACCCTGAGGGTGCTACAAGCTTTGTGCTTTGCAGCCTCTCAGAGCCCTGCAGAAGGTTTGCTTTGCTGAATCTAAATAGGATGCCTCACCCTTCTTGTGAGCAAAGCGCAGCCCTACTTGTGTTTCCTTCGTAGATGGAACCGACTCCGCACCAACAACTCCAGTTAACAGCAACCGCTTTTGCCAGGCTCCACCAAAATGCAAACAAACCTTTGCTCGGCATAGCTCGGTCGTGCCCCGTTCCCCAAACTCCAGCAGATTTATTCCAAACCCTCTAAGCTTTATGGGACACAGGATCGGTGGAGTGCCTCACTGTGCAAATAGGCTCTTCTGCAGCACCTCCTGCAGCCGTGGGGAGTCACACCACCAGAAAAACAGTTTTGGTGGAAATTTGTTGTGACTGGCACCTGCTAATTCCTCCTGTGCCCTGAGATGCCCTCACCTTTGTGCTACAGTCTTGGAATCTTTACTCTGGTTATGGCACTTTTTAATGGCTCTGAACTGAAGGCTGTGGCTGATGGGATCCAGCATGGGGCACGATGAAATGTTGGGCCATGAAAAGGCGCTCTGAGAGAAATGTGCTACAGCTGTAGCAGCTGTAACATTTATATTCTCTCTCACTCCGTGGGTACGGGGAGAGGAGATGGTCGGAAGCCAGCAGACATGAGGCCAGCATCCCCTATGCAAGCACGAAGCCAACAGCTTCTAACCCATATGGCAAAGGATAGGGTAACCGACGTGCTGGAGGGGGAAAGGGGAAAATACTTGGTACTCGGTCCAAAAACAGAGGCGATATTTCCAGCAGTGGGCTGTGGATGTGGATGGAGGGCAGGGAACAGAGTGTTTTTGGTACCCTCTGCCCAAGAAGGCATGGGACATACCATGCGCCCTTGTGCCTTCCCCTGCTGCTGGCTTCCCCCGTGCCCTCGCACGACCGCCACTCTCACCCGGGATTCGTGCAGGAAACGTGGGTGAGAAGTTCCCCGAGAGCAGATGTAATCCTGCCGCGGGGCTGCCCACGGAGGCACCCGGGTACCAGCCTCCCTCCGCATTGACTCAGCGCCTGGTGCCCCGCTCTCAGCCGGGGACGTCCCATGGCATCTGCAGGAAATTCAGACTGAGTGTGGAGGTGTGCGGCTTCTTGCGAGGGCAGGAGCTTTGATGAGCTCAGCAAGGGGGAAAAAAAAAAACAAACCCTCTAGGAAGGATTACTCTGAAGTTTTGGAGGCGAGGGACCGCTGTGATCCTTTCTAGCATCACCTTTAATATCACGCGCTGCAGAGTCCACCTCACGCCCGTGGACGTGAGCTGCATCTCACGAGAAGGTGCATCTTTCGGGGGAGAAACCCCCCCCATCTTCACGCAAGGACCTCTGAGCTCTCCCCACATCCATTTTTTCCAGCAGCAGATACACACACACACATATTTTTCATACACAGATACACACACAAACGCACGCACGCTCTGCTGGAAGCAAACACTTCTTTTCTAACTCGACTTTTGCTGAGCTTTAACTTCCAGCCATTGCAGCTGCCGTTTCATTTCTCTGCTGAATTCATGTTCCTACTCCAATAAAAAAAAAAAAAAACAAAACCAAAACTCTTGTGTTTGCTAGCAAAAAAAAAAAAAAAAAAAAAAAAAATTTCACTTCATTAATTCTAAAGCCCTCTGGCTATCCTGTCACAAAATACTGCTTGGAAAAAAGAAAGCTGCTTCAACACTGTGCCTCGGAGAGCTGCGTTACTCAAACGCTGAAGTCAGGAAGACCAAAATGTTCCCTCCTTTCCCGCCACCTCCACCGGCGTGTTGCAAGAGTGAGCAAGAGGGAAAAAAAAAAACCCCACCACCCTCTGACAATGTCCCATCTATGCACTGTGTCAGTCCCTCGGAAATAACTCCTGTTGTCATCAGCCCCTGATATTTTTGGTATTTGACACAATACACGGAGATAAGTTTGGGGACAGAATTTTGCAGAGCGATCCATGTGAGCTTTTTTTAGAGGGTGGTCAGGCCCTGGAAGGGCCTGCCCGGGGGGGATGGTGGAGTCACCATCCCTGGGGGTATTTAAGAAACGTGTAGATGTGGCACTTCAGGGCATGCTCTAGTGCCCGAGATTGTCGGGTTGGGTGTTTTGTGTGTTTTGGTTTTTTGTTTCCTTTTTTTTTGTTTGTTTTGGGTTTTGTGTGTGTGTGTATGTATGTGTGTGTGTATGGTTGGACTCGATGATCTCAAAGGTTCCTTCCAACCATGAAGACTCTGTGATTCTGAGCGCTGCAGCTCCCAGCTCTCCCAGCGCAGCCCCGGCTTGTCCCAGAGACACCTCAGGACCTTTTGGGACAGCACTGCCCGGACCAGCATCGGCCAGGGATGCTGCTGGGTGCCAGATGAGGCTTCTGTGACCAACCAGAAAACAAACCCCTGACTTTCCTCATGGTAGAAGTCAGTTTTAGCGAGAACAAAACGATCCCTTTGCCCATCTCTACTGAAGAATTTGCTATATAGAAATAGCAGCAATTTCTGAAGTCCGGTGGTGTTTAAGAATGGAACGAAAGTTATTAAAATCTGACTTTGGGAACTCTCTAAAAGCAGCCGAGGATTAGTGCAGTAAAGGTCACGTAGCACTGTTTATTCCGCAGGATTAAAACAAACCCCCAGTTATTAGAATTTCTCATTATTCACCATTTAGGACAAATTCTGAGCCATCATCACGCCAGGGGGCTGCTTGTTGTCGTTTTTGCTTCTCGGTAGTTAGAGTTACTTTGGATGAAACCAGCGCTGGAAAAAACGGCTCCAGCTTTATCAAATGGTCCGAATGAGGTTTGCTATAATCAGCGAGTGGTGTAATTCTGCACAGAATATTAATTGCAATAGTGGCCCCCTTCCAGCCCAGCTCTTTACAGCTCCATTTAAATGCTATTTGCTCTGATCTAATACTCGTTATAGATGTTACTAGACTTTTTTTTTTTTTTTTTTTGCCATGAGGCAAAAGGGCTGTTCCTTTCAACACATAGATCATTCAGCACACGGAACGCTTCTTATTTCAGAGCCCAAATATAACATTTTATCATCTAGTGAATCTGAAATTTGCTTGGAGAGAGCTCAATCCTGCGCCGTAGAAGTCTGCGAGTATTTAATGAAAGCTAAACAAGGCCTGCACTGATATGATTTATGGATTCGTTGTTTATTTGCTAAAGGCTTCTTTACAAGGCTTATATCACCATGTTAGTTACTTTAAATATGTCCATCTGCACTCAAATAATAAAAATATACGTATGAACTGTAATGAAATACCACCCCGAACCACGCGGGGCAAGAAAAATCATTCATGCTGCAACTATAGCAACTACTAAAATAGCAAAGCACACTGATTTCTGACATGAACCTGTTCCTAATGTCCAAAAGACACTGTGTGCCGCGCGCTTTATATACCAGCTCCCAAAATATCCGAGTCCTGATAGGATGAGAAAATACTGTCATGTTCTTGCACCAGGCCAATTACAAAGCTGTAGTTCCTGTGCTGGTAAAGATGTTTCCTGTTGATAACACAAAAGGACAACATAGCACTTGGCTGCTAATGTTATCTGGGACCCTCGTGACCTCTTGGAAACTTTAACAATTGTAGAGTTCAACACACGTAGAAGCGCTCTGTCTTGTGCTTTTGTTTTAATAAATAAGCCAGCAAGAAAATAAACACTCCTTCTGCAGCCGTGCGCTCGCTACTGGCCAGGGAGTCGTTGGAGGTGGCTGGGACGTGGATGAGAGCTCAGCGGCATTACCAAAGGGTTCCTACCTCACACGGGGCACTGCTTGGCTGATAAGTCCTTTTCTAAACAAATACCGTGAAAAGGTGGAATTCTACACAGCAATATTTTCTTTTCTCAATTTTAAATATATTCCTTTTCAACTTATAGGCTTTTTTTTTTTTTTTTTTTACGTTTGAAGATGTAAAAGCAGATTTTATTTGTTTATAAGGTGGGCATTTCTAAACAGACCTCATTCACATCCCCCAAGACTTTTCTCCAACTTTTAGACTGGTGTCTCTTCAAACTCTTCCTGTCTGTGTAGCTTTGTCCCATCTCCTTGGCCGGACTGCAGCAGTCACCAGCACACAGCCTGGAACGGAGCATTCCAGGAGCTTTAGAGAAGAACTTCTTGAAAGTATAGGACTGCATCAGGATTTGAGTATTGTATTACCTCTTACCAGCCTATTTCTAACGCACAATTGAGGTCTACCCAACACCCGACTGGTATTTGCCAGCCCACTCACAAAGCCCTTACGCTAAGACTTCTTAAATCTTGATACAACAAGAAATCCAGGGCCTCTTCTTGCTCCTGGGCTGTGCGGGATTCTTGGATCCCTCATTCCCTTTTACGCTCACCGGAACATGGGGAAGAACCAGCAGCTTCTACAAGCTCTTGAACTAAGGCTTAAAGTGGAAAAAAACCCCTAGAGTTATTTGGAGCAGAGGCTCAACGCCTGGTTCCCCAACAGCACAACCCAGCGCCTGCTGGTAAGGAATCATTCTGTGGAGCCTCCCTTGTGATCCACCAGGTACATCGTGATTTGTAACCCATTGGCTTAAAGATCCATAAATAAGAAATGTATGGATTTAGCCTGGTCTGCCTGACTTCCCTAGATATTCTTCTAGCCTTCAAAAGCCACGGTGGAACAACCACGCTGCTTCAGATGGTCTAAGAAAGTCTCAGATCAGAAAAGAGTTCTTAACTTAGTGGAAAAACATTTTTAAAGCCTTATAATTGGCTATTTGGGCTTTAGCTCTGTGCTAAGGGCAAGTCCTTTCAGCGCTGCTCTTCAGCTCTACCTGCCCAACTGGAAGAGCAGAGATAAAACTAGTCAGCGCTTTTTTTCTTGCTCAATTGTTATTTCTGCTGGAAAGAGGCAGAACTTCTTGCGATCATTTCCTTTGAGCGGTGCTTATTCACAGCAAGTCACAGTGGGAGAGGGTGGGAGGCAGAGTTCATTCATTTTTGTAGCATAACATAGAGCAGATCGTGTTTGCATTTCACTAGATATTTGTTGTTTTACGTTTCTTTGCTTTATATTGGAGAAGGGCCTGCAACAAAACTTTGATCCAAGGTACAAATCCACAGCCAAGGTTTGAACTAAGCCTACAAAACTTTCTCCAGAACGGGCCGTAGCCCAGCACGCTGACTTTGGGAGCGTCTTGTTCTTCACGTTGCTGATCATTTGATTCAGGCCCGTTTCTGCTTATTTATTTGACCATCAGCCTGCAAATGAACTTGGAGGCTCCGGGATTTAATCCTTGATTTTTTTTTTTCTTTTAGGATAACGCAGAGTAATTCCACCTACAGCACGACCAAGTTGCACCAGCGCAAAGCTGCAAATACCAGGGCAGCCAACGAGGCCAGAACGAGCATAAAGAAACACTGGCAGCTTCAAGGGAGAAGGGGAAGGAGAGAGAGGTCATAGGGTTAAGCTGGGCATCAGTTCTGATATTAAACTCAAAATTATCCAAATCCTCTGGTTGAACTACTCTGCCAACAACCACAGAGCAGCGGAACAGCTGAAGTGGGAAAAGTGGCTTTAACCTTCCCCCTGCCGTTGATTTCGCGGGGCTATCGACAATCTCAGTGTCAGATGGCTCTTTGCACCGAGTTCCTGGGAACTTAGCCCAGAACACGCCCTAATAAAACAAGAATCCTTCGTTTTCAGGAGAACAAACACAGAACCGAGTTTAGCTACAACTCCCTATCTTTAAAAACACATCGGGCTTTTCGGTTCAGGAGCTGGTGCTCAAGGAAGAGAGCGGGACCCGCTGCTGCCCCGAGCGATGGTCACGTCGGGAAGAGCCCAGGGCCAGAGCTGGCCACGGTCGGGGCACGGACCCTGCGCTGCCCGAGCCAAAGGGATCAAAGCTCCAGCCCAGTTCACCAGGAAATACAGAAGGACATGAAGTCTTTTAACTATTGCGCTAATAACAAAGTGAAATAACTACAAAAGGGAAGCTCCCGCCTCCGAGTGGAGCCAGCGCCGTGAGTAACTGCGCTTTCCTAAACGCTGAGTCAAGGCAACGTGCCGTAACTACAAGAGAAACAAGTTTTATCTGTGCGCAGGGAGGGCACGGCTCGTATGACACCCCGGATTGCACAAAATCCAGCGGAAAAAAAGAGGTTTACGATCGTTCGCGATTTCAGAACAACTTCTCCTGCGGCATAAATGATATCGTTGTATAATTAATTACCATAGCAATTAAGATTATGCACATTGGCCCTTAACTTTGCTCTCTCACGCTATTTTCTGCAAGGCCACCAGCCCTCGTGGTGCCAGGGCTGCTGAATTGCAAACAGCAGTGGGTGTCAACCACGGGGGGGGGGGTGGTGGAAAAAGCAGCGCTGAACGAATTGCAACACACTGCGTTTGGCACAAGATAAAGAGAGAGGTGCCAAGGTTTAGCCCATTTCTGGTCACAAAATACAAAGTCAGAAACAAACAGGTGTAAGCTCTTCACCCAAACCAAACCCACTATGGATAAAGTCGTGTTGTCTCTCTCTAGGCGTAAGAGTGTTTTAGAGACAAAGTCAGCTCAGGTGAGAGTCGGGAAGCAAATATAAGCAGCCCAAACAGCACACAGGCATAAAAGGATGGCAATAAGGAAGAGTAGAAACACATAAAAGAGAAACAATGGAAGAATCTCCCCAGCTGGAAGACAGAGGTGGGATGAAGCTTTCCTAACGCACCCCTTTTACTTGATTGGGAGGTAGGTTCTGGCTTCTTTTATTGAGACAAAACTAGTTTTCTCTAGAGGTAATCAAGTGGGGGGAAAAAAAAAAAGAAAAAAGATACTCTCATGTTGTATCAAACAGGAGCTTTCAGCTAATGAGGTGAGTCTTAATTCATGACCCAGTGGTGTCCACCACCACCAGTGTCCGACTCCCAGCTGCGCCCGTGGCACTGGAGAATGGCTCATCCCTTCCCTTTGCGGGAATGAACACCGAGACCTGTCAAACTCCATCGAGAAGTTACTGAGCTCCAAAAATCATAAGGCATCAGTCTAAAAATTTTATATATATGTATATATATATATATATATATATATGTTTTGATTTTTTTATTGAGCTCAGAGGAACTAAAATAATACCTTCCAAACCCAAAGACACATTTTGTAGATAGCGTTTGAGTGTGTGAGTTGCTAATTAATGGGTAGTGCGCGGCGCGCCCATATCGCCATCTACTGGCAGAACTGGCCATGGAGGGGAGGGGAAAAAAGCAGTAATTTTGCTGTAATCTTTCATTCCAGGAAAAAGCCCAGGTGTGAGACACACACGCAGCACTGCAGGAAGTCAAACTACCTGTTCACTCCAACGGGGGAGCCAGGAACAGATATCTAATCGGTTAGCAATTAAATAACGCGTAGATGAGGTTGGATTTGCGTGCTGGGGAGGGAGAGGGGGGAACGCTTCCTGCTGCTGAAATATTCCAAGCCAGCCCTCGGCCTTAAGGATGGAGCAGGGGAGACACTTGAGGTTGCTGAGGAAAAATAACCCGATTCCCAGCTTCGTGCGAAAACACGACTGCGGAGAAGATTGAATCTCTGCGGGCTCAGGGCTAGAACAGAGATGTGTTTTCAGAGACACCAAAGTTCAGCCTTTTATGTTCCAAATCCCAGGTAACACAGAGATAGGCAGGAAACCCCACTGAGCTGAAAACACAGATGAGATACTTTACCGCTTATTTGACTTATGCAAATTGTCTTTGAAAAGTATTTTATCTTCATCACTTACCTGTCCCATAGTGGCAGACCATCGCATTTACATTTTTTCCACCTTAGGCAGAAACCAGAAAGATTTAGCAGTTGTACTAAGAACAAAAAACTTAGCAAAAACTAAAGTTATTCCTTGAACGAGAGCTAGGGCTGGAATAACCTCCCCCCTCCCCGTTCCTGCCCCTCTGCCTGGGGGACCCCACGGGGAACCGATGAGGAGGTGGGCTTTTCTTTTTTGTTGCTTTCTGAGACAGAGGGTGCAAATGGGCACCGATTTTATGGTGCACGGGCAAATATTTGGAGACAACACTAGAAAAGCAAAGATTTTGTCAGTAATTGGTAAACAAAATCAGGAATGTGAATCCTTCCAGCTTTTATGATAAAAATAAGTTCAGGTGCACTTACCCAGGCCTCCCACCGAAACAACTGAGGCTGCTCTAAGATCAGAGGCTACAACTTGTCATAGACGGAACCGAGCAGAGCACGAGTGAGGCACGACTGATTCCAAGAGGACTTTTGGCCCTTTATTACTTCCCGGACAAGCACGGCTGATGCCCCATCATCAAAATCAAGTCAAATTGCAGCAAAATATGAGAAAAAAAAAAAAACCAACACTGTTCTGGTCCGCAGGATACAACTTTCAACAGAAAAAGAAATGAAGCTATTAAAAGTCACATTTCACAGGCAAGTAATTAAAGCGAACAGTTTGAAGAATAGAGTCATTGGAAAGTGATTTGTCAACCAGTTACAGTTTTAATATAAAAATGTTTAGTCCAGTCATAAGCTTAATTGTTCAAATGAAAATGAGTAGTGGAACCAAAATCTTGAACAAGATGATTTCATTTGTTTCAACACCGACCTTGTTGGGTGACGACTACAGTAACCTTCCTCCAGAATATCCCTGTCCACACCTACCCCTGCCCAACCAGAATGCCTGGATGCCTTCAGAGACCAGTCCTTCCCGAAACCTTACAGCAGCTGCATCTCAGGGGAATTTAGTTCTTTTTTTTTTTTTTTGCTAATAGTATATACTGCATACACAGATATCTCTACATGGATTTCGTGGGGACGAAGACTTCTCAGTCTCGAGGGAGAGTCAAGGACTGTCAGAGTGGTGCAGAGAACCTTGTGCACAGCGTATTACATCACGTTTGTGGACATAGATTTAGATTTCGGTGGTTTAAATTTAGCACATCAGAAGTACTAAATTCAACCCAAGACATTCTAATAAAAAAAAAAAAAATTGTCAAAAGAAAATACTGATAACCGTCAAAATTTTCCTGAAAAAATCAAAATAACTATGTACACCCATGCCAATCTTAGCTTCTCAGAAAAAAAAATTAAACAACATGTAAAAAAAAATAATACCTTTAAGTATAACATTCTGAACTGTTATCCATTCTGCCAGGAAGTTCTAATAATAGTTGCTTACGAACGGAAAAGACCGAGAAAGAAAGCATCCCCCCTTAGGGCAAACAGAGTTAAACAATTCTAGCAAACTATAGCAAAAAAGGGAAATATTTGCCCTAAATTAACACAAAGGCAAGCTGGAAGAAAGATGGCAATGGTATTTTTATCAGCCTTTTCATAAACAACAATCAATGTCAGGAAGAGGTTGGAGTATATTACTATTATCTGGAAAAATAATAATAACCCTCCCCGAATCTTCCTACCAAATTCATCACCTCCAAAATTGTTTGGTCTTTTTTTTTTTTTGTTTTAATAATTAATTTAAGGTCTTATGCCTACATGTTACAGTTCTGAACTTGCTTTATGAACAGAAATTTAAAAAAAAAAGGAAATACTAGTCAATTGGCATAGGGTTTCCACGCCCTAGGGGCGTCAGAGGGTTGAAACTCTTCAGTCTGTGTTTCCACTACCCTGAACTCGCCATCATCCTGCTTCCACAGAGACCTTCCCAGAGACATTTAATTCTGCCATCTCCTGGTCTCAGTTAACTTTGTCTTTATCACACCCATATATTTGTTTCCAAACCCTTCAATTGAAGTTGTGCCGTCAGATTAATTGGTTTGAAACCACGCAAAAAGAGCAAATAGTATTTTTTGACTTCGGATAGTTTCAACTCATATTCCGTAATTTTTTATAAGTTAACAGAGCTTTGAATGAGTTAAGGCACCCATATGCCCAGAAAAAAAATAATAAATACCTTGGGCTAAATACAACCAAGTGTTCAGCAGTCATTTAATTGCACAATCATCTCCCTAATTTGTAGCATAACGCTGCCAATGTCTTCAGAGATCCTAAAATCCTAGAAACTTTGCGAATGTAATGGACAAGGCATTGACAAGACATTCTCAAGGTTCGTTCTGTATCCCTGGCTCCTCAAGGTAACTGCTACTCCTAATGTAATTAGCATTTAGCAGCAAGATCAGCATGTTCTAAGAATGAAATAAATATTCACACAATCAATACTAATGGTTCAAGATGCTCAAAACACATTATTGAAAACAGTAAATTTCCAATCTTTCGCCCGCCAATCCAAGATTGCAGAAACAAGACCCTTGGCAACAACATTCACAGCTCTCAGTACCACAGAAGCTTCTGCAAACAAATTCTAGGCCTGAAGTTTTGTCGTCTGTGGTCCCTGCGAGGTGCTTTACTGTGTTCGAAGCTGGTAGTCTGTAGAGGGAGAAAAAAAAACATAAAAACCCAGTTTTAATAAGCTGTCTCACTACAGGTAGTGAAGCAGATCAGCACACTGGGATGAAGCAATATAAAATAAAACCAGATCTTTGTGTAGAACAGCCACAAAAACAGGCTCTAAAGCTACCGAGGTAACTGCAGGCAGTGATGCTTCCAAGCCAGGAAAAATGTTAATTAGCAAAACAAACAAAAAGCAAAAACCAAAAAATCCCACTGCTTTTACTTGCAAACGATCTAGTATCTTTTAGTAGATACAGTAGATTTAGTAGATATTTAGTCTTATACATCTCAAAGCTGACAGAATGATATGCATGAGCAATTTCTTTTTAAATTTATATTCCAAAAATCTCATCGAATCCCAGCTTAATTACAAAATACTTTAACAGCACTACAGAGCTACCCCATTGGGTCTTTTATTGAGACACCAAAAAAAAGTGCCTGGAAAAAGCAGCACACTTTAATCTAACATGTATCTAAACTGCATAGTTTAACACTCAAGAATATGAGCAAACTGGTTTTGTGTGTTTCGGTGTGTAGGTATATGCTGGAGAAACAAAATGTGCAAGTTGGAGACATCTACAGTCTCTTGCTTTCCATTTACCTCCGTTCTGGGTGATGTAACGAACCCACGGGAGAGCCTGATAACCACTCTTCTCAATTATCTTTAAGTAGCGAACCTGGAAAGAAAGGTAAGAAATAAAGTCTCCCATGTCAGCCAAGCAGCATTTAGCACAAAAGGAAAAAAAAAAAATTTCTTTTGGTCAAAAATAGGTTTTATGGATAACATTGAACAGGAATCATCAAGAAGATGAGAAAAACTCATGTGTTCAGAGCCCAGCACGTTAACTTACCAGCATTTCTATTTCCAACTACTAACCTGGATTCCTGAAGTGGTGAAATACGGAATCTCAAACTTTACACTAATGGGAGGTTTTCCTTCTTTATCTTCAGCTTCAACACTGGGAAGTCCGAAATGAGCTCTCATCAGGTATTCTTTTCCACCCTACCCAAAAGGGACAGATGTTTTTGGTTTTTTTTCTTCTTCTTGAAACAACAAATAAAAGGCTTGCAACGATACAAATGTCAAATTGCTGAACTATTCATTTCAGCTCTTCTCTCTAGGGCTTAGGAGTTAGCACTTGTTTTTGTTTTAAAAACAAACACTTTTTTTTTTTTTAGATGCAGATCAAATTAGGACCAGCTTCGTACTCAAAGACAAGAGGAAAAACAACAAAAAAAGTTCATTTTTTTGGTGCCACTGACGGAATGGTGACAGCCAGCTGTACTGCCACACCACTCGCATTTGGAAGAGCTCATGCTCATGGAACCACCCAAGAAGCACAGTCTGACAAACTAAACCAGCTGCTGCTAAATCCAGGCCAAGGGATTACACCATCCACAGACATCGCTCAAAAATCCGCTCCCTAACCCAGTTCTGAAAAATTATCCCTGTAAAACAGAAATTACAAACAGCATCTTAAACATCTATTAGCAAGTTCCAAGCCCTCATCCAAAGGAATACAGGAAGAGTCCAGCGCTTCTTGCCTGATACTATTAGAGTCTCCTTAAGGCAGAGTCTGAATGTTCATAAAATATTAATGTTAAGTAATTATTACACTATTAGGCGATAAGACTAAAAATAGCACTTACTGGAAAAGATTTAATGGACCAGACAATTTCGCTGTTCTCTGGAACCCATTTGACACTTCCAACAGTGGTTTTAAACTTTGGCGAGTCGGCGTCGTTTGGAACTGGAATGTGAATCTCCACATTGTTGGCAGTTGATCTACGCTTAAATTGACTTTTTGCCTAAAGAAGAAAAATCAGAAAAACAGGCCTCTGAGTATTTCCATAAGGCTGGTGAGTTCAGAGAGCTGCGAGACACACAGTTCCCCTCCAGCCTTTTGTACACACTGAGAAAGAGAACCGTAACACAGAGACTGTAACCTACAAATGAAGTTTTTAAAAAGATGCAAGTCTCACAGAAATACTAAACACTTGTACAAAAATACACATGCTGCTGGTCAAGCTTCGAAAACAAATGAAAGACTAAAATTAGCCATAATTATTTTAGAACTTCTGACCTTGATCATGTACTCGATGCGGCTGTGGGAATGTTTTTCAATCACAGACTCAATCCAGATGAGTGGTTTCACCTGAGGGGGAAAAAAACACTTCACAGCTGTAGATTTTACTTTGACACGGTCATTAAAGTGTTGCTTCCCCATAAAACTACACTCAACACGTGAACCCCACAGAAAAATGAAAGCCTGTGGTGTTCGAAATGACAAACAAGTTGTGAATTTATGTAAGAAAAAAAAAAGAAAATACGAATGAACAAGAATTGATGTAGCAATGACCAAGTGTTACAAGAATTACAGGCTCAAAAAGGTATGTTTCAGACTAATAATACTTGCAATCCAAAATATTTCATAATTTAACACACTAGGGACTGAACGATGACAAGCGCTAAAAATGACTCTAATTCAAACCACCACTCTTAAAAAAAATAAAATAATTAATGCTAAAATTTTCATCTGTTGTCTCCTATCATGGCTGCGTATCACAGACCTTCTCTATATTGAATTTTTCCTTTCCTGAAAGGAAAGCTCATCCTTCTCACTGTGGCTAGCAAACTCTAATAACATTAAATGACAAAAATACTGCTGTTTTCAGTGTAGCAATTCATTGTGCTTGACATTTCATCATGTAGTCAGCTTAAAAAAAACCACCCACATCACAGAAACAGTATTTCAGACCCAGTTTCAATAGCGGTTGAAAAGACAGAGACTTATGGCCAAGTTATTGCTAAACTCATTCTTACTTCCTCCAAGAAGAGTGAGCACAAAGCTTTGCTGTTAATGGTTGAACTGAAAACTACTGTGCTGCCCGTACTTTAAGAAACGTAAGTAAATAAAATCAAGAGAAAGCTATTAGCAATTTCGCCTACAATCTAAAACATTCTCATATAATAGAGTCCTGCAGTCGAGATCCATACATCCAGACTTACGTGGGTGTTGAGACGATACGACATGAGTTCAAACTCTCCATCAGGCGGAATGAAAGAAATTGTCCTGTCGTTTTCAAAGCGAGAGAGACGAACACACTGGTGAAACTTTACATCTTCCAGTTCTACTGACTTACTTTTGCCACCTAGCAGAAAACACACATTTCAAGGTGCTACGCAATTTATGTCCAAAGTCTCATCCCGGCCAGTTACGCAGCAAAGCAGTTGTCTGCTCCCATTCCTCCCTTTAGCCAATCCCTCCTCTAGCTTGTACAGGTCTGTAAGGCTAGAGGATCACAGAATGATATGGGGTTGGAGAGGACCTCTGGAGATCATCTCCTCCAACCCCCTGCCACAGCAGGGTCACCCAGAGCAGGTCCCGCAGGAACGTGTCCAAGAGGGGTTTGAATGTCTCCAGAGAAGGAGACTCCACCACCTCTCTGGGCAGCCTCTTCCAGGGCTCTGCCACCCTCACAGCAAAGAAGTTCCCCCTCATGTTTAGATGGAACTTCCCATGTTCCAGTTTGTGCCCGTTTCCTCTTGTCCTGTCCCTGGGCACCACTGAAAAAAGACTGGCCCCATCCTCCTGACACCCCCCCTTTAAGTATTTATAGGATCAGATCCCCCCTCAGTCTTCTCTTCTCCAGGCTAAACAGACCCAAGTCCCTCAGCCTTTCCTCATCAGAGAGATGCTCCAGGCCCCTCATCATCTTTGTAGCCTCTGCTGTACCCTCTCCAGCAGTTCCCTGTCCTTCTTGAACTGGGGAGCCCAGAACTGGACACAGTGCTCCAGATGGGGCCTCCCCAGGGCAGAGCAGAGGGTGAGGATGACCTCCCTCCACCTGCTGGTTACACTCTTCTTGAGTGTAACCCAGTGGCACCCCAGGGTGCCATCTGCCTTCTTGGCCACAAGGGCACATTGCTGGCTCATGGCCATCCTGTTGTCCACCAGGACTCCCAGGTCTTTTTCCTCAGAGGTGCTCTCCAGCAGGTCAGCCCCCAACCTGTACTGGTGCATGGTGTTATTCCTCCCCAGGTGCAGCACCTTACGGTTGCCCTTGAATTTCATCAGTGTCCTCTCTGCCCAACTCTCCAGCCTGTCCAGGAAGTCCCACTGAAAGGAGATTAAGCCTAGATGGTTACCATGGCATTCCATTTTTGCTTGGTACCATCACACAAGACTTAATGTGGTTTTCTACACTGATAAAGGGGGTATTTCTATCATCTTAGAACAAATCCTTTCAGCCGAACCTCAACCATCCCAAAACTAAGACTTCAGATAACATCTGTCACGATTACCGAGATATCACTGAAACACTCACGGCCTGTATTATCAAAGAGAACTTTGTCATTCAAACCAAGGCGCAGCTCTGGCATTCCCGAGAGAAAGACTCGCATTTTAATGGATCCAACGATCTCACTCCGTAACACATTTCCATTGGCACTGACCTGAACAGAAAAGAAAGGTAAGATCGCTCTGATGTGATATGTTGTGACATCAAACAACGTTCCCACCCCATCCCCATGTCCCAGATCTTCTTGTATGTCTTTCTCCTAAGAAATTAATCCAGTAGAGCAGAATTAGGTCAGGGAGGTGATGGGCACAGACAGAGGAGGAAAGCAATCACAGACTTGTTTTAGTTGGAAAAGACCTTTAAGATCATCAAGTCCACTGTTAACCCAGCACTGCCAAGGCCACCACTAAACCACGTCCTTAAATGCCACATCTACCCGTCTTTTAAGTCCCTCTGGGGATGGTGACTCAAGCACTTCCCCGGGCAGCCTGTTCCAATGCTTAATAACCCTTTCCGTAAAGAACATACCAGAAATTAGCAATGCAGCCAAGTAAAGCATTATTTGTCTACTCAATGTCCTTACAGGTACTCGGTCTTAACGACCAACATTGCCTGGAGCATCACAGAACACCAGCCACAGTCAGTTTTTCTTGTACCCCTTGCAGGCTTTGAGACAATGAGCCCTTTTCAACACTTCCTATTACAATTCTCATTAAAAGGTACCCACCAAAAGGTTAACAGACTCTATAACATCCAGGAAAACTTCATTTTTCCTGTATTTTATCCCTTCCGATCTCCATGAAACGGCGTTCGTAACAGTGGCAGGCGGGCGTGGAGCTCCAGTTTCAAGTTTGTGACCTTCCTGAGTGATGTACCTTTACAGCACGTAAATGACATGAAAGAAATGAAAATTATACTTTTGCAGCACCTTTAACGTCAGATTCACATCAGCAATAAATAGAAGTTTGATACCACAAAGCTACACTTTATCAAGCATTAGTTTTTTTGATAACTAGACCAAGCCAAAGTATTTGTTTGTACACAGCAAAATGCTCAAAACTTTGCAAGGGGTTTGGCACCGAGTGATGCAGAATGATACTTACTCCTGTAATATTTTACTATCAGTGGTTTGTGGATAACCGAAATCCATAAGCTCATCTAACAACTCATAAATAATAACAAAATTATCCCTAATGCTCTCTTCTTCCAACTCCTTGAAATATTCAGAAAAAACCTGAAAAAAAATGACAGGAGGGAGGGGAAGGAGGAGGACGTTAACTGGGGAACCGCAGCACATTCAGAATGTATTCTTGCATCTAAAATCATAATTTTTAAAACGCACCAAACCAAACCCCTTAAAATTCACAAACAGCACGAGCCTCAGGAAACCCACCTCAATTAAAAGAGAGCTACAGAGTCCTAGAAGCAACTCTTAACTATTATGAAAAATATTTATTCTGGAGAAAATATTTTTCATGCCAGGTACAGACGAACCAAGCATCGAATCTACGCGATAAGCCACTACTCATGCATCAAGTTCACAAGTCTCCTCTGCGCTCTCAGCTCTTGTGCAGCTACTTACAGCCTCGTGTCACAGCCTTTGCCTACTCAGCTACAAAATATCAATTCCATTATTAGCGATTAGGAAGACAGTTCTATAAAATAATCAAATATAAAGTAAAAAAACGCTATCACCACAGAGCTGTTTAAAAAATGCAAAAGCTCTACGTGCTTCTATTTAGATCAGATTTAGACCGAACTGAAAAGAAGACAGAGGTTACTCTTGAAAAGTCATACTCACCTGAACTACTTTATATAAAAATGAAAACACCAGTGATACACAAGCATTTTTCTTAGAAGTTGCAACAACTGATAAAGGATGTTCAGGAACATACATATGAAGTCAGAATTTAAAAAAAAAAAAAAAAAAAGTTTACTCAGGGCCTTTTTAAAAGCCTTTAGGCAACTAGTGTCAGCCAAAAAAAATTAAGACTTAATTAATTAACAGTACTTCTGGCCTAATAAGATACAAAGATAAACATTCAGGAAGTCATTTCTTAGGGTAAAATTAACACAAAGACTTTTCTGCACCCTGTGCTGCTGGTGCACACTGACACCATGTAAAGCATAAAACCACTTTATTTAATAGAGGCTCCTTATGTCACTTCAGCCATTCTCTAGGTTTGTATTTAGACACAACCAGCAAAAATAACACAGCGGCACTTGGCCTAGGGGCACACGTGAGCTATCTGCAGTGTAAAGGATACGATACAAGTTGTTGTGCTTAATCCACATAAAACGAACTCCTCCATGTGCTAGAATAGGAGAAAGAGTCCCCTCTTCTTCCTTTTCCATAAGGATTGGCATAAAATGCTCCACCTCGGACATGTCCACATCTCCACGGTAATTCCGACAGATCAGAACCTATGAAGAGAGGAGCAAAATCCTTACATTTTTTTTTCTGTTTCATGAGATGATGTTACCATGAAAGACCAACCCACAAGGCATGTGGAAGACCTCTTTAAGTAACTTTAAAAAAAGCCACCAAGCTTCGCTGTAGCCGCTGTGCACACTATAAATGCCAACCCCAACCCCAAAATACTTTGCTGATTAAAACGCAAATCCTAATCTTTCATTGCAAAATCATGTATTCATATTTCCCGGAGTTATTCTCCACCCATTGCTGCACACGGCCTAATAACGCTTTTAAGGTGGGAAAACATGCAACTCCTCTGAGACAGACTGCCTCCAATTACGGCTAGGATTAATTACCCCAGGCGATGCCCAAAGGCCCTGCTGGCACACCTGCCACCAGCAGCATCTCTAACTGCGGGGAGGAGACACAGGCCACGACTCCCCTGTCACAGCTCGGACCCGGGGATACCGGGGCTGGCAGCCAGGGGCCGGGAAGGGGAAAGCGGCTCCTGCAGACCCCGAAGGGGCCCCGCCATCCCGGGCCCCCTCACACCCCGGAGCGTGTCCGACCCCCGCGGCCGGGCAGGCCCCTCCGCTTCGGTCCCGCGGAGCCCGCCGCGGCCTGGGCCTCACCTTCCCCTTCAGGTCCAGCACGTAGACGGCGCTGGCCGACATCGCCCCGCCGCCGCCGCCTCCCGCCCGGCCCGCCGTCTCGCCCGGCCGCAGACACACCGACTTCCGCTTCCCGCACGGCACTTCCGGTAGGAAGTGGCGAAACGAGATCCAGCTGCCGCGGGGAGGGATACACGCAGGGCTGCGCCGGAGAAGCGGAAGAACACCTGAACTCAGAGAGACCGGTGGATGAAATAGTCCCCCCTTTTCCCCACTCTGCGCTGGGAAACGGCCCCATGGCGCTGGGAACAGCACGGGCGCTAAGGGAGGAGGCTGAGGGGGGAGCCCCGGGCAGATGCTGAGCACCCAGGTCCTGACCGGTGAAAGCAGAGGGACAATATTTGGGTTTAAGAATAACATTTGGGTTTAAGAGGCGCGCTAGGATTTTAACCATCAAGACAGATGTCATCTCGCAAAGGGATTGAGAACTGTTGAGGGTGGGCAAGGCGCTTCAAAACCACCACGCACAAAGTGTTCCGGGGGGGGGGGGCACTGCCCCTGCTTTTACAGGGAACTCGGCACCAAAACCAGGGTAAAAGCAGCATTTTAATAAGTTACATCGAAGTTACAAGTTCCAGCAGACCCCCTACCTCTGAAAGAACTCTAGAGAGGAGGAAATTATACAATTCCTATAACTTATAAGAGAAGCTTACACCACGTGAGGCTGTCAGGCTCCTCGTTTCCAAAAAGGAGAAGTGTCGGTATCAAAGGAACACTTTTCCAGCTGCCTCACAGCCACTCATCTTGGCCTTAACCTCCCTTTTAAGCGGTAAAAAACACAGCCCTCCGCACCTACGCAAGCCAGAGCTCATCGGCCGAGAAGAGACTTCGCTGAACATTTTCTTTTTAAAAAACAAACAAACAAACAAACAAAAAAACCCCAAAGAATGAAGTAAGGCAGTAGGAAGCCGTGAGCGTTGGGAAGGTGTATTACACACACGCGCGAGGATTTCCACGGCCACCCCGCTCAGTCCAGACACGACGCAACTCCTTGTCCCCACAGCCTCGCAAAGCCGCCCCTTCACTTCGTCCAGCTGACTTTGGGAATGTCGTAATGCTCCGTCAGAGTATCCAAGTGCCGGTTGAAGTCCTAGGGGGAGAGGAGGAGAAATTTAAACGTTGAATATTCGGTGCTGTCAAGACCCCCCTGTGTTTCACAGAGGGGAAAAAACTTCCCTCCAGCCCAACACGCCTGAGTAAATCGGGATGATTTATTGATTTATCTTACCTCCACCCTCTGCTTATGGGTTTTAGAGGCTTTCTTCAGGATCCGCTCCATTTGCTGGAGGAAGACACAGGAGAGGCCGGTTACTTCAGCGCTCGTAGCCCCTCAGCGGCCGCACCGGAGGGGTCCATTAGGGTTTTTAAAGCCCCCCCCCCCACAAGAACCCCCAGAGGGGCCCTGGCCCAGGCCGGGCAGCCCTACCCGCTTCTCCTGCATCTTCTCGTAGGCCACCTGCGCCGGGGTCCGCTTGTCCAGGCCGCGCTTCTTCTCCTCCTCCTGCTTCTTGCTGCTGACGATCTGCTCCATCACCTGGGCCTTGTCCTTCGCCTTTTTCTTCTTCCTGCGGGCAGAGGGCGGTCAGCTCCCGGCCCCGGCCGCCCTCCCCGGTGTATGTCGTCCTCCTCCCCCCCCCCCATCCCCGGTTTCCCCGCCGCCCCCTTACCGTTTGCCGGCGCTCAGGGCCCCGCCGCTGCCTTTCAGCCGCAGCGGCCCGCGCTGCACCGCCTCGTAGTCCGCCATCGCGCCGCGCCTCCCGCCGCCGCCCCGCGGCGCCCCCTGGCGGCCGGACGGGGCCCAGCGCCGGCTCCGCGCCCTCCCTGAGGGGAAACCCGCCGCCGGCCGGAGCCGCCCTGAGGGGAACCTGCAGAGAGCGGGGCCGCCCCAGGAAAAAAAAAGCAGCCCCAACCCTCCCCACACCCCTTGCCCCACGCCGAAATGAACAATTCTGAATAAGTTTTGATTATTTGAAGGCGCAGGGATGAGTGAGGCTGGCGTTTCTTCCCTGAGGGGAATAGATTTTCCACCAGACAGAAGGGCCCACCCAGCCGGACGGTAGGAATGGCCCAGAAATTAAGATGATCAGGGGACTGGAGCACCTCTCTCATGAGGAAAGGCTGAGAGACCTGGGCTGTTTAGCCTGGAGGAGGGAAGAATGAGAGGAGATTTCATCAATAGTTATCAATATCTAAAGGGCGGGTGTCAGGAGGATGGGGTCAGACTCTTTTCAGTGGTGCCCAGTGACAGGACAAGAGGGAACGGGCACAAACTGGAACACGGGAAATTCCATCTCAACATGAGGAAAAAACTTCTTTCCTGTGAGGGTGGCAGAGCCCTGGAAGAGGCTGCCCAGAGAGGTGGTGGAGTCTCCATCTCTGGAGACATTCCAAACCCGCCTGGACACGTTCCTGTCCAACCTGCTCCAGGTGACCTTGCTCTGGCAGGGGGTTGGAGGAGATGGTCTCCAGAGGTCCCTTCCAGCCCCTACCATTCTGTGGTCCTGTGACTTTGTTTTACAGCCTAATCAATCAATAAGGCAGCCTGTCACACGCTCTTGTTGTGCAGTCAGTACCTCCTCCTACCCTTGTTTTGCGTATTTCACGCAGCCTGCAACATCACTGTTACTAAACATTTCCATTTATGTGTATGAACTATATACTCACATGTGTTTTCAATGTTATATGTATCACTATATGTATCATATCATGCTAATAATTATTAACTCATGGTAATGTGTATTAGCAGATAATGCAGAATAGAGTGACCGAACTTTATAGATACTCCAGCACAAACTACCATTAGCATTAGTGTACAATGTGTATTATAGGGAAAATGGGTAGGAAAGGATGAGGGGTTACCATCACTGTTACTCATTTCTGGCATTTGGTGTTCATTCTTAAAGAAGACAGACATTACTGACACTTTTCAGTTAATTTACCATCCATATCTGAAGGAATGAAAAAGAACGATCCATGAAGTCTACCTGCTCCCTCAAAGACACAATCGAGCAGCAATTAGTCGTTTGGCTAAATACGGTAATATGAGTCTTTGTTGTGCACAGAGGAGACAGGTGAGTGATGCTGGATAAGAGCCTTAAGTAGCCAGACTAAAGATTTGATGAAATGCTCCTATTATGATACTTTGCAGCCTGTGGAATAGGGAGGCTGGTTACTTGATCCTCTGCTGTACCTGAACCTCTTTGTTACAGCTTTTAATAACTAAATAGCCAGACCTCCTATAAAGGTGCCTTTGAGGAAAGAGTGATAGGACAGGATTAAGCATTCAGAGCTAGAAATGGGCAACAAGCAAACCATTTTCACTCCGGAGCAACTGGATGCATACCAGGTATAAAACAAACTAAATTCGGGCAGGACATTGAATAATGGCGAAGGTTTTTTTAAAACAATCTCGTTTAAAAATTATTAAGTAGGAGTACTAAATTACAGCAAAGATTTTAGTAACATAGTTTGATTCTTACATCAAGAAGAAGGGTCATAAAATACTCCTAAATATATGCCAAAAAGAAAGAGCTTGAATGCTTGGTCACATATATTACAATATAACTTCATTTAAGTTACTGTATGGGAAGTTTTGGCCAGTGCATGCTAAAAACTGTCATTACGTGTTCTATCTTTTCTTACTTCATAGGACTGCACATTCTTTACAAGGAAAGAAATTCTGAGGTGAGTCTTGTTTTTGCATTTTGTAGGTAAAGGACAGAAATCGCTATAAAGATCAGTTACATATAGGGTGAAGTATTTTAAAAATAATTTTAAAATGGATTTACACAAATATAAAGTGATACCTTTGGGTCATCTGAGCATTTTTGTTGCTTTTTTATGTAAAACCCCTATGCTATCTAGCCTAAACTGAGCCAGAATTTGAAATTTTATAGTAAGGTATCAGTCTCTCTATCAGAAATAAATGTAATAAGTTATATTTTAGTATATACTTTGCCAGTGACATCCATGTTGCCCTCACCTTGTTTTATGACAAATGCTTCAAAGTAGACTGTTATTCTTTGGGATACTTTGCCTGTTTATGAAAACCTTAATGCCTGTGTCAAATGTTATTCATGGGGTTTTTGTGTCTTCATGTAAATAATTATCCTGGTACTCTAAGGTGCATTTTTCCCAAAGCCTTCACACACCTCATCAAACACTCCATTTAATCTCTGGCCAAAGGCTCCGATAAAGACAGGTTGAATATTCTGTTCATGGGGGGCTGAGAGCCTTCCCTGAAAACCTCAACTTGTTCTCCTTCTGTAAAAAAGACTTACCCAGACAGTAACATACATAATATTGAAGTCGCATTTGCCTTTCCTAACCATCGGGCACACTCGCAGAAAGGGAAGTGCTCCGTTTCTGCGTCTCTCAAAACATCATCACACAGTTTTTGCTAATTTCTCTGAAGGGTAGAGCACAAGTGACCATTTTGTACAGAGCATGTTCCTCTTTAGAACCTTGATATCTGTGTATGAATTCTATACAGGATAAAATATTAATGGTTCTGTAATAACTGAAATCTGAATCTGTCTGCCTTTCCATGTAGTAAATAGAGCCCAGAACCATAACTGTGCAATGAATAAGACATTTATTATTGATAAGGATCCGTCCTATTGTTTTGTTGATAACAGCAGTGAACGGGATCCTTACTCTAGCACAAGAACCAAAGCAAATAGCATGCTGAAAAAGCGGTGAATGCGTTCCAATTATTATGCACATTTTCAGTCTCTTGAACCTGAGTTCTATAGAAAAACAGGAAGGTGCTTGGGGTGGATAAAAACCCGGTCGAGTTGGTCCCAGATCTCTCTCTTCCTGCCAATGGCTTTAGGCATTCAGGGTTTTATGCTGACATTTGAACTGAATCTTTCATGTTCCAGTTGAAGCCCATTATTTTTGTGTGCCATTCATTGCGGACGTGGAAAACGGATCCCTTTTGCCTTGTAACAACTTTTTGTGTGCTTGGAAACTGATTAGGTGGACCTTCAGGTTGAAGGTCTCGTGCCTTGTTATCATAAACACATAAATCGTAACTACACTGTGTGCCCGAATACTGTTGCTGTTGCGACTGTAGAAGTAAATCTGAAACTTTGTAAAAAATCTGGTTTTGGATACAGGGTATCTCGCGGTTTGGCTGCCTGACCTGCGTAACCATTTTTTCACCTAATGGTGCCATGGCATGAAGGCTTTCTATTTTTTTTACCAGTCACATCAGGTCATTCTCTTGAATACTGCCTCTTCCCCCACCAACTACAGAGCATACTAAATATTATTTAGCGGCTGATATCATCTGTCTGGTAAAGCATGCAAAGTGTGAAGAATGACACAGAAAAGGCAAACGCGTTGTTCTCGGCGTTCCCTAAACAAGCCTTTCTTTCTGTTTCAGACTCTTTTACAGATACCGAGACCTGGCCCCACAGCTAGTTCCCCTCGACTACACCGATAAACCAGCCGTGACGCTTCCCTATGAACTCATTGGCAGCATGCCAGAGCTAAAGGTAGAGAGCGAGGAACGCCGCTAGAATCGAGTGACACATTTCCGTTTAATCTCCTCTTTATTTTAATAATTCATCCAGTACCAATTGTGGGGAGGCTGAAATAAAAATAAATTTTGGCTACTGAAATCAAGAAGTCTTTCTGGAAGCTTCTAGCGATTCCCTGAAAACACCCTGAAATTGCACAAAGGTTAAAGAATTCTGTAGCTGTGTCTACCTCGGATACAACATTAGACAAGAACATAATCACAGAAAAGGGAGTGTTTGCCAAAAAGGGGTTACAACAGAAATAATCTCGCTCCAATTATGTCTTATCTGCACTGAAGTAAAAGCTACTAAAGATGACCTTCCCTTGCTCTTGTCTTCTGTTTCCCAGGACAATCCATTCCGCCAGCGGATAGCAGAGGTTTTCTCAGAGGATGGAGACGGCAATATGACTTTAGATGATTTTTTGGACATGTTTTCAGTGCTGAGCGAAATGGCTCCCAGAGACCTGAAAGCTTATTATGCTTTTAAAATTTATGGTGAGTGATGCGTAAAAAGTAAACTTTGGGGAAATCCTGCAGTTTTATGTAGGGATGCAAAATACTCATTTTGCCACCGTAATGATTTCTAGTGAGGTATGTTTCTAACACAGCCTTTCTTTTCATTGCATTTGGAGGGCAGTTCTTTCTCCTAGAAACTTCTGGTTTTCTTTCTCCTTTTGTCTCTACCCTCCTCTTACTTATTTAGGATTAGGGTTTACTATAAAATTTACAACCTGAAATTATCTGCAGTTTTCAAGAGCTGATAAACATTTAAGAAATACTTCTGTCTGAGAGGCTGCTTGGAAAAGCGCAGCACAAGGGATTTGGCTGCCAATAAATCTGCAGGGTGGTTCTGGCAGGGGGAGGTGGGAGGCAGGGAAGCACACTTCCAGCATTTTTCTCCAAGGACAAATATGAAGATTTATTTTTACAGTACCATTTTTCAGTTACTTTAAAGCCAAGCAATGTATCAAACAAACAAACCAGCTTTTTTTTTTTTTTTTTTTGTGTGATTTAAACTTTGCATGATTCAGCAAAGATGTTAAAGGAAGAGAAGGGGCTGTTCAGTTTTGGTGAGAGTTCACTTTTTTTAACTTCATGCTATTTAGGTCAGTAGTACTGATTTGCTAGAATGATTTAATTATGGCTCAACTAAATTTAGCCTTTTAGCTATTTACAATTGTTACCCTTAGGGAAGATAAGAAGAAATTATTCCAGGATTTTTATTTTGTTATTGAATTTTTATGCAAACACACACAGATAACTGCAAGATTTCACTTCTGATTTGAAACTTCTACTTATACAAATACCTCATGGCCTGGGAACCAAACCCTTCCTATTAATTAGGTCTTGGCAGTCAACCATGTAAAATGCTGACTTTTGTCACCTTGAATTCATTGTTTCCTTTGACAGATTTTAACAATGATGATTACATATGCAAATCAGATCTAGAGAAGACTGTGAACAAATTAACCCGAAATGAACTTACCCCAGAAGAAGTTAACCTTGTATGTGAAAAGGTGATTTACGAAGCTGATGTGGACAATGATGGCAAGCTGTCTTTGGAAGACTTTCAGCACATGATAATACGAGCTCCAGATTTCCTCAGGTAATACTTGCTTTTAATTTCTAACACAAAATTGCTCTTGGTTCTTTTGTCAGAAGTCTCCAGAACGCGTGTTTTACATCTCCTCTGCCATTCCAGATCATCACTCGTCCCTGACAGTTTCTAGCGGAGCCGTCCACTGCAAAGACTGGGAAAACAGATGCTTGAAAAAGCATGGAGGCTTCTTGACTTGATTTTTGAACCTCCAGTGTACTTTTTACATGACAAAAAAATCCTCGTAATTTAAAAAGTTAATAGTAGCACTTAGGCTCCATTGACAAGTAGATGAGCTGAGGTCACTCAACATGTAACACAGTCTTAATACGGTTTCTGGTGTCTTACACAAAGCAGCACTCAAATCTTGCATTTAACGTACCTATTCTTTGCAGGTGCTTTGCAAAATAAAGTTTCCAATTTACTGTACGGTCCTAGGATTAACTGTAGTGAATCCCTTTGAACAGTGATACATCAATGATCATTACTTCCTCTTTTTAACAGCACATTTCACATTCGAATCTGAATCTAGTGGAACATATAGACGGAAGTGCTTCTTGAACCTTCAACAACTGTTACTTCATCTGAGATTACTGTCCACGAGAGAGCAAAGTGAGAGGACCAAAGAGGACAATTTCTGGCAACTGAACCAGTCTGCGAACTCCATCTCTTGTTTACCCCTTGAAAAGGAACCATTTCTTAAGCTCTTCATCAAGATTTCCCTGTAATTTAACAAAACGCTTATTTCCCCCCAGCTAGAGCAAATCTGGCCTAGATAGCGAGATGGGAAATACTGTTTTTATAAAGTTCAGACACCACCAGGTAGTAAAGGAACTTCTATCAAATTATAACTTCAAAAAAAAAAATCCTAAGAAAATGCCTTATTCAGTAAAATCCCCTTGAAAATAGTTTCAAAAACATTACGGTTAATCAAAATTGCGTAAGCAACTCCTCTGATCGGCTTCAACAGTCTTAACAATTGCCCAGTGAATCAACTTGCTGAGGTGTTCTCCTGGTGTGTCACAGAAGCCCATTACAGGTTCTGAGAAGAACATAGAGAAGAGTTCTCCATTTCAGAATTTATAATGAAAACCCAACACACTTTAAAGGACAAAAGAGCCTACCCTGAGTTCCTGTCCCTCTATTTTTAGAAACACCCCGTTTTCCACACAATAATCCATACACCCGAAATGACGAACAAGACCGACAAGCTAAGTTTGTAAAATTCTCTTTTCATAAGAAGTTTATTTATGCAGTGCTCAGGGTCCTGTACAACAGAGTAAAAACATACATACTGTAATAAACAACAGTTTTGTTTTTAATACAAACATGAGAAAATCAATGAGAAGTGTTTAAGAAAGCAGTTGTAATGTGGGAAGGGTGGCAGCCAAAAGTGGTCGTTCTAAAAACACAATTTACAGTTTTTTAAAAATATAGGGATGCATTAAGTTCCCTTCAAAACAAAGTCCTAAGTCCCAACTCACGCTCAACGTAGAGCATACGGTTCCTGCAGCGAGGCCAGGAGACCAGCCCGCTCGACTCGTATTACCTACGGAAAGAAAAACTCCAATCATCAGCAAAAGAGATGGGTCAAAGAATAAGGCAGCCTGAAATAATCAGACTGCACGTTACCATCAACGTTCAATTGAACAGATCTTTAATTAATCTATAAATGAAGACAGAAGTCAGTCATTTCCCAACCCCTACAAACTTCTAGTACAATACAAATGGAGACCATCCTCTACGCAGCTGTCTGTCCGTTTCCTCTCCAGCACAAACACCAGCCAGTTCAAGTCCAAGAGAACAAGAAACCACGGTCGCTTTTGAGCACGATCATCAGCCAAAGACACCGCCGCCGCCACCACAATAAACCCTTTAACAATTGTCAGCGAGACGATCAGCATCTCACACGAAAGGAGAGACCAAATAATTCTCAGCAGCAGTAAAGAGACTTACAATAATCCATAGGATTTATAAACCTGAGGCTGAAAGTCTGATGCTGGCGTAAGGCTCTGATGTCAAGGAAGGCTGGATGTGCCCATCAGCACGGGACCCGGATCACGGGGGTGTTAAACTGCAAAGTGTTAACACAGCGGTTCCACCCCTTACTGACAGACGAGCTACCGACACCTCTGCACCTGAAAGGGTGAAGACTATCTGAAATATTGCAGCCAGCCTCAAAAATAAGGTCAACCACAGAATTCTATGATACTCAATAAAGTAAGGTAATTTGAGAACACGCTCAAAAAAAGGGGTTTGTTTCTCTACAAACCGAGTGGTAATCGATTACCTGAAATTTTAGTGGCATTTAGACACTGAGAATGTGTAGTGAGACATTGTTAGTTTTTCGTATCTACTTAAATTCCTCAGTTTTACAAACCTTATATAAAATTTCAGTTTTTTAACTCCTTAAACAAAGCTTACATAGAAATACATTACTGTATGGATTTAGGCAGTACCTCTTTCAATCATCCTGTTTTCCATAACATTCATACTTAAAAACCACAGTAATTTAATTGTGTGATGGAAACATCACCTCCATATTGTACTTATCCGAGACCTGATGTCCGTACGTAGCGACACAAAGCCAAGCACACATGCAGCTGCAGCTTCTTTAACCTTTCCCCGTCTCACACTTGCATTTTAGGTTTCATATTGCTTACAGGGGTTTCATTTCTACGTAGAGTCTGTACACCCTGGAAGTCCAGTGATGACTGTAGTCACAGTAACTGCGTGAAACTTCCTGAGATCGGGCAATAACGTAACCAGTTGCTCATGGAGTAAACCCAATTCATTTTGTAAGAAGAAATCATGCTATAAATTAGGGATATAAACATGTGCAACAACCAGCGTAAGTTTAAACAAAAGGTATTCGCATACAAAGAGTTATAGCTTTGAATGCAAAAAAAGTAACTTGAGATTTAGAAAATGGGGAGTGAAATGCACAACTCCATCCTTCAAGTTTTAATCACGTGTAGATTAATACATTTTTTCTTTCTCAAGATGAGTTATCAATTTACATCCTGTCAACAGGCAACAGCCACTATTGTGGTGACAGCCAGCGATACCAAGTTCGTGTAACCACTTATTTTTCCCATCACTTTGAAAAGTAAGCCTGGCTGTAACATCCGGCTACGTTAAAGCAGAAGGATGGACACGCTACAATCCACGTTTACTCCTCAGCCAGAAACAAACCATTAAACAGATCTGGTTTGGGTAGGAAAACAACATTCAGACTGTGCTATCATCACCTCCCCAGTTATGCCTCAATTTCCTGAAGCACAAACAAAGCCTTTCTTTAAAAGCATCCTTTTCTCCAGACAGAAGCATTGCTCGTCCCATCTACAGCTCTGCCTTAACTACACTCCGAAGCACGCGCTGACAGAAGCACATAGTGATGAGAAGGCTCTTCAGTAGCTTAACATGATTTTATCCTACCGATACATCTGCATGGAATCCACTACGGTGCGCGTTCACCAAACCCTCATGCTAAAAAAACCACAAGTAAACAAAAAAAATCCCCATCATAAGGTTCTGGTTAGAGGAAAGCTTTACGTATGATTTTAATCATGAACAGAGCTCACTGGAATCCGCTAGCTAGTTAAAAAAAAGAGTTGGTAGCACATAAAATGCATTTTTATAAACCAGTAACTTACACAGTAAAATTTCCTTTTTCCATTTTAGCAAAACAGGCAATATTCCTGTTGAACCCAATTGCACGCTGCAGATTTGCAAAGTTTAATTATGAATCTGATAGAGCTTTAACTACAGCAATACTTACGAGTGCTACTTTGAGGCCAGAATATAATACCACAAACTTGAAGAAAACAAAAACTGGTGAGTAAATGCATTTAACTTTAAAATCAGCTTTAATTTTACCTTTAAGTGCAGTTGTCAATGTAAACAAAAGCATGTTAACAATTCCAGTGAGTTGCAGGACACAGCTGATATGTTCACTTGAATGAAACACACCATAATTCCAACCGCTCAACAGCAGACTCTGAAGTAGATGGCTCTTACTGGCTCCTTTCGTCGGTCTAATTAAGAATCAGGCTCACAGCCTCGGAACTGCGGGTAATTAACTACCCGGGAGCTTCATTGGCTGTTGCATTTTATACATCGGAATGTAATAGACTGTGTTTATAGGAATAAATACATGGAATATTTCCACTGAGGACTCAAGGTCATTTGCATTGATGCCGGCTATGAACAGGTTTGCTGCTGCTTGAAATCCGAAGCGACCAATACCCAGCAGCAAAGCGAAACTCAGCTCGAAAAGGTTTGCTTTCAGAAAGTGTTCGTATGTGCAACATTTATTTGCATACGTGAGCAAGTGTGCGTGAGAACACGCAACTGGAAGCAGTGCAATACGTTTTCCTGTCACGATTTTAAAACTAGCTACTACATCATGACAGATCTGGAGTCGTTTCTCAGCTGGAGAAGGAAAAGCCGCCCATCGTAACGTCACAGATGCTGAGAGAGTGTCCCTGCCCCGGCCAGGGTCTGCTTCTCCACGAAGAGAGCACAGATCCTTCCCGTGGGACTCACCGGAGCTGTCGTCTCCTGTTAAACGTGTCTGAACGCCTGGAGCACTTCATTAAACACGTTCAAGTCTAACATGGATAAAGTCATTCCTGATGGTAAGGATCCGTTCTATTTACAGCACACTTTGGTTTCTTAAAAAAATAGAGATTCCTTTGAGGAGGATTTTCTTTTTTTTTTTTTTTTTAAACTTCAATCGTACTTGTGGATTGTCTGGAATAACACAACTGAACGAGGAACAGGCAGATAAAGGGGTTTCTCTGCAGTAGCAAAGAGGTGGAGATGCAGGAAGCTTCCTTCTACCTTCTGAAAGGTACGAGCCTGTACTGCTCACCCAAGTGCAATTATGGGATGTTCGGACACGACTGATCTCTATGCGTCTATGGATACGCACGTGTCTCATGTACACATACCTGTACTTTATTAACATCGGTATTTCAGTTTCTTATTTTGATCATAACTTAATCTTTCTAATTGGGATACGTTACAGATACGAACAGAAAAAGATGGAAGCCTGTCAGCAAAGGTGCCGTGTCACAGGTCCCGTCTGACCTGTACCTCTGCTAGACAACACACGTGCCCAGTGGCAATCTGACAAAAATAAACTTGTTTCATCTCCAAAATTGAAGAGTCAGACAATTACTAAAATAAACAATTTCTTATTCAGATGGTCACAAAGTGACAAGGTATGCTGGAAATGCTAAGTCCACAGACAGAGAAACTCTCACTCACAACAGGCACAGTCCAGTCCGGCTGAGCAGCTGCTCAGGTTAAGGCCGTGTCCCTCACAGAAGAACACATCGGAAAAAGCTGCTTTTCTTTTGCTGGTCTGGTGTGATTTTGACTCCCTGGTTGCTGCCTTGCGGGCTATTGCCTTCCTGAAGACGCAAAGAATATTCAGTTACTTATTTATACTTGCGCTGCACCTATTCTTCTTCCTTCTATAAACTCAAAGACAGCTGAGATTTAAAAAAAATAAATAAATTACAGGACGTTTGGCTCTTGCTGGAACAGGAATCGTCAGCAAGACCCAAAATATCCCAGCTCTATCAGCTCACGTGAAGGTGGAATGTTCAGTGAAGGCAGAAGGAATCCTCGTTAGCTTCATTTCATAGGGGACAACCTGACATCCATGTATGTTTATTTGTTGCACAACAGAGAACCCAATCATTTCTCAGGATGGTGTCACTAAAGTCATCTAAACAATTTGTTCTTTACCTATTTTCAAGCACACTAGTTTGAGCACTACCCCGAAGTACGCAGTGGGCTCCCGCACGTCTCATTTATAATATCCCATTTTCCAGACTGCAAGAGCAAAAAATACCATTAAACTGCTCCACCACTCACCTGACTTTCAATAAAACAAATTAAAGATACTTTTATTTAGAAAACCTCAACCATCTCAGCTAATTCCTGAAACGCAGAGACAAGTGTTAAGAAGCCAAGGTCAGAGCGCAGCTTGATAAAATTAAAAATAAATGTCTGTAACCTTCAGTGCACCCTCCACGAAAAAGACCACGAAGTACTTTTTACACACTGCGAGTCACTACGAGCTGTTTGGCTTGCGGTTGGGTTTTTTTTCCAATTTAAACACAGCGTGGACGGCGTAAAGGTTACTCACCAACTTCTTGTCCATTTTCGCTTTGATATCTCTCGCGAGAGTGAAAAACGCCTGCGACAAATAAAACAGTTCAGCGTTACATGGTTAATGAAATATATTCTAATATCTTTGTTTAGCCATAAGCTGCTTTCCCAAGTTTCTACATAAACAGAACTCCTGAAGAACATCAAGTTTTCAGGTTTTTCTCCCCCCCGCTCCAGGTTTTAATGCTCCTTTTCCAACTCCACCACCTCCTTTCCGAGCCCCAGCCCCCCCAACGGCACCCGCTGCCCACGGCGGGGCACGGCCCGGGTTCAGCCAGTGGGAAAACGTCAAACGCCGCCCTTTATCAACCACGTTATCGAATGCAAAAACGTAGCCGAGTTCTTCTAGTTTGCTCTAACGCCCTTGTGCTACACTCTAAACACCGACTTCAATTTAAATAAATTAGCATAACATGGGTTAGACAACACCTTCGCGGACCGCACGGACACGCGCTTAACAACCCACCCGCAGCGTCTAACCCCCGAGTTCTGCATCCAGCCGGGACGGGCAGGGGCTCGAACGGCTTTTTTGCACAAACTGGACAATAGATGTAGGAGAAAGGTGGCAGTACTTACGTTCTCTATGTTTATATTTGCTTTCGCACTGGTCTCCATAAATTTAATCCCAAAACTTGCAGCAAGCTGAACAAAAGCAGGTTGTGTGTTAGTTGGGTAATTGCTGGAACAGCTCTGAATACAACCAACCGCGCAGGGTCTGCGTCTGCCGCGGGTCACAGCAACGCGGGGAGTTACTCGGGCAGAACAATTAGCAAAAATTAAGAACTAGATCTCCTTGCTATTAGCATCTCCTCCTGCCAGGCTTTGTGCTGCTCTTCTACACCCTGCACACGTCTCAATCTGCTCCTTTGCCGTTTGTTTTTCCCTCGCACAGACACCTTGTCAGTCTTGTCACATCTGCAGCGCACGGACGCCCCTCCTCTACCTTCACCTGCAGCTGCCCCCAGAAAAGACAGTCCTGTCTCCCTTCTCTCAGTGGCTTTTGGCCAAAAAGAGACATTTCCCAAGTGTCAAACTCTAGAACGCTTTTTATTTTAGAATCACGGAATGGTTAGAGTTGGAAGGGACCTTAAAGATCATCGAGTTCCAACCCCCCTATCGTGGGGTTCTTCCTTTTTCTAAGAAAAAAATCCAACTTGTTGCTTTGCACCCAACACATCGCGACCAGATAATTCCCAAGTCTTAACCCAGACTCATTTGTTTTATCAGAGCAGGGAAACGTACGGAACTACAGCTGGGGAGACGTTCAATAGTTCTGCTCAGAAACCCCCCCAGGGGCAGAGCAGCACAGAGACAGTGACGAGGGGGAGCTCTATACCCCGAAAAGTCGAAACACGTTAAAGCTCCGCCACTTACCTTCTCCCCTTGCTCTCTGGAAACTTGTCTTTTGTCGTTTGCATCACATTTGTTCCCAAGGATCATTTTTTCCACGTCTGGAGAGGCGTGCTGAGACACAAACACATCAGAGCAAGCACTTGGCCTCGGGTGCTTTTAGACAAACGTTGTCAAAAAGAGGAGGCAAAACAGCAAGTTCCTCATACGGAGATGCTGGTGCTGAGCGTCTCCCGGAGTTAGGGGCTCCCCAGCCCGTGCCCTGCACACCCCCGCCTCTCAGAGCACTCGTCCTGGCAGCAAAACACGGACCCCGAGGTCCCCTCATCACCAGGGGGGCTGCGGTCCCCACAGCCGGTGCTCCCCGTGTGCCGGCACAGCTGACCACCGTGAACCAGCACGTTCCAGAGGGTGTTACTGGTTTTCACTCAACTTATTTTCCAGCTTTCCTCCAGCACGTGAATTCAACTTACCACTTCTGAAACAATTACATTTCAACTACTTTCAGAGGAAGAAGTAACACCTTTAATATAGAGTAAGTAAATAGAGAAATTACCTCTTCAATATTCCGGACCCAGTTCCGAATATTTTCAAAAGACTTTTCGTTGGTGATGTCATAGACTAACATAATGCCCTAAAGAACGAGAAGGAGATTGATTGTTTCAGTCGGTTTAAGCAAGAGTTAAAGACTCCTCCGTAGCAGAAAGGAGCAACTCAACGCAGACTGTTTTTAAAGCAGGTGGTTCCCAGTTCTACGTGACGCGTAACCGCCGCTTGTGCTTTGCCAGATAAGGAGCGCGGGACGTGTATTTACGGCCCAAGTCGGGGGGAGGAGACCTGTCCCCGGAGCTCCCTGGTGGTCCCAGCTCCGCTGCCAGCAGGAGCAGCACCCTCTGACTGACGGAGGAGCGAGGCAGAGGTTACACCTGGAGGAGACACGCTCCTGTGCGGCCGGTGGGACCCAGCTGAACCCCCCCCCGCCCGGGTTCAGTGTAGCGTCACCCGTCTGGCTCCTACCATCGCTCCCCTGTAGTAGGCGGTTGTGATGGTCCGGAATCGCTCCTGCCCCGCAGTGTCCCTGGAACAAGAGAGAACATGGGGCTGAGCCAAACCTGCGCCATCGTGCTCCGGGCACAGCCGCCAAGAGCTCTAATTAAATATCGCTGAGCCTTCCTTCGGAAGCACTAAAGCTCTTCCGTAAGAGATGGCGAGGTGCTGAGGAGCACAACTGGAGCAAAGGGCCGACGGTTCCCCCCCGCCCCGCAGACACCCCTCACCAGATCTGCAGTTTGATTCTCTTCCCATCCAGCTCGATGGTCCTGATTTTAAAATCGATCCCTGCGAAGAGAAGGACTGAATTACTCCCAGGTTCTGCCCAAGAGCAAATGAAGGCTTTCTCCCCCGTTAATTCCCCCGCGAGGCTCCGGGCTCTCTCGGGCTCCCCCCGCCCAAACCGAGTCTCGGCAGCGGGGCCAGGAGCCGCCGCCGGAGCCGCCCCACCGGGCCGCGGGGGGAAGGAAATCACCGAGAGCCGCTGAGGAGCGGGGCCGGAGCCGAGCCCGGGCCGCGAACCCCCTGCCGAGCCCGAGCAGCCGCCCCCCGCAACCGAACTGCCCCGGGCGGAGCGAGCCGCTGCCGGGCCGAGCCCGATCCCCCCCCCCCCCCAGATCCCCCCGACTCCCCCCGGCCCCGCCTCACCGATGGTGGAGATGAAGGTGGCGTTGAAGGCGTCCTCGGAGAAGCGGAAGAGCGCGCACGTCTTCCCCACGCCCGAGTCGCCGATGAGCAGCAGCTTGAAGAGGTAGTCGTACGTCTTCGCCATGTTCCCGGGCGCCGCCCCTCCGCCCGCGCCCGCCCCCCGCGCCGCCCCACGGGCCGCCGCCGCCGCCCGTCACCGCCCGCCGCCCGCTCATTGGCTGAGCCCGGCCGGAAGAGCGCGGGGCCGGCGCTCCATTGGCCGGCGGCCTCCGCCCGGGGTGTGAGCGGCGGCGCGATTGGCGGCGGGGTCGGCGTCACTTCCCGCGGCGGGCGGAAGACGCGTGCCGCGGCGCGACGACGTCACGCCTTTAAGAGGGCGCCGCCTGACGTCACGCAACGTCACGCGGAGAGAAGCGCTCCGAAATGAAAGGGCGGGAGGAGGCGTCGGTACCGGGAGAAGGTGTTTAATACGGGACGTCGGTAACAGGCGGAGAAGGGGCGGGGGTGTGTGTGTGTGTGTGTGTGTGACGCTGCTGCCGGGCACGGCCGGCACCGGGGCGGGGGGGACGGGGACATGGAACCACTGCGGTAACCGTGCGGAAAAGCCGCGGCCGGAGGGAGGGACGCGGGGCTGGGGCGGCCCCGAGGAGGCTCCCGCTCTCCCGCGAACACCCGGCGGGTCCGGCCGGGCACGACGTGGTTGTTTGTTCCGGGGGATGGGGGGGGCGGGGCTGGGGACGGGCCGGGGCGGGGGGCGGGGAGGGCCCCGGTCCCTCGGGTCGCTCATATACAGTTCAGTTCGTTCAGCGTCTGGTCCAGCGTCTGGTGCAGCCCCAGGTTCTCCTCTTTGGCTTGAGCGAGCTTTTCTGGTGAGAAGAAAAAAAAAAAAACAAAAAAACAAAACCAAGACTTAAACTTCATTATTTTCCAGCCTTTTCTCCTTTAAATAACCCCCCCGATCACTTACCCTCCTGCGCAAGACAAGGCTAGGATTGCATCCATTAAAAAAGTCCAGTTTTTTTGGTAATTGCTCTAATTTAATAAGGTTTTGGAACACGTCGTGCCAAATGTGACAGAGGTGCGCTTTGATTTCACGTGTAACCGCCAGGACACGTCCTTCAGAGCTCCCTCTGCCCCGAGAGCCTTTACCGGGGGCAGAGGCAGCGCCACGAGCACACGCTGAACCTGCTCAAAGCTTTCCACCTCCTCGGGAACACCAAAATCCAGGCGTCTGCCCCCAGCGTGGCCCTGCCCCGGCCGCAGCCGCTTGTCCCCGACGGGAGGAGCCGAGGAGCATTTTCGGTCAGGACCGGTGTATTTTAGCTGAGTTATAAGGAAATAAAGCCCGAAAGCTGAAAAGCAGAGGTATCTTGTTTTTTATTGAGCTCAGTTCTTACAGAGGAGCTTGAGGGATTGGCCGGTGGAAGCTGGATGGAAGCGACAGGTATTACAGGCAAGGAAAGCTTAAGAGACGCAGGGAGCGAGAGCGGCCCCCGACGCCGCTCACAGAGAGGTCATGTCATTGAGAGCATGGTCAAGCTCCTCACTGATGGCTTTGTACTTCAGCTTCTGAGCATAGAGCTCGTCTGTCCGTCCCCGGGGCAGAAATGCAGAAAAACAGTCCAGAGGCAGAGGCGCAGAGCGGGAGAGCCGGAGAGAGCCAGAGGGTGGCAGCCAGAGCAGTTGGGGCGGGGAAGAAGAGAAGAGAAGAGAAAAGATGCGCAATTGAATATCAGCACGAAAGCAACAAATCCCCACAGGGGCCGGGTCAGAAGCTGCATCTACGTTTCCTTTTTTGTTAATGTCACTGTATTATTTTTCAGTAACCGGATTAAGCAGGGTTATCGTCCTGTTAGGAACAGAAACACCCCTCGAGGCCGTGTATCTGTGAGTTGGCCAAAATCAGGTTATCGTTACCAATTTTTTGAAAGAGAACCTCTTTCAGGAGAATTCCCTCCGTCCAGGAGTTTCCACGTGGGACAGACGCGTCCAGTGGGCGCTGATCTGCCAACGCTCCCGACGGGCGCTTCTGTCCTGTCCCGATAACACCTGCGCCCGGAGTTTTGTTTTCCGATTTGAAATCGACCGCTTCTAAGTAAAACCCGTGTAATTTCATACCTTCCAGGTCATCAATAGACTTTTCCAGTTTGGCAACTGTTCTCTCCGCAAACTCAGCGCGAGTTTCAGCCTAAAAAAAAAAACGAAATAGAGTAATTGGATGCTGTTAAAAAAAAATAAATTATGCCAAAAGACAGCGTGGGGGTGGATAAACTCACTTCTTTAAGCTTGTCTGAGAGAATCTTGATTTCTTCTTCATATTTATCTTCTTTTTCCGAGTACTGTGAAAATAATAAACAGTCTTTAAGGGAAGCTGTAGCAACAAGAATAGATGTTTATGAAACTGTGACCTATTTATAACCACTTTTCCTTTTACTGCAGCTGCAAAGACCCTTTCCATCCGTTTCTCCTCTTCCCCAAGACATTTCAGAGTCTGCTTCATAAACCATCATTTTAAGACTGGGAATGTCCAGGTTCCTTCGTGTCTCATCTTGGACCTTGACGGGCTTCAGCAGAAACCAGCAGAACGGGCAAGAGAACAGGAATCCATCCACACCAGTTCAGACTGGCCAGAAACAACTCTTTAACAAAATCAAGGTTTTTAACAATTCTGACTGTTAAGAGGGCAAAACCCACAAAAAGAGCAAAATCGAGAGCAGTCAGCACCATACTGGTGTGGGAAACTGAGATTTAGGGTCTGGCTTGACGATTATCAGATAACTGACAAGGGTGTGGGCAGAACAGACTCAGCGTTCTCAGCAGCTGCTGTTGAACAGGCAGTCACTTTCACTTTCTTTGTAATTCTGGGTTATTTCTATGGACTTTCATTAGAAGTTTTGACTTTGCCCCTATCCCTTAAGTTTATGGAAAGAACCAACCTTTTCAGATTGAGCTTCCAAAGATTTCAGGTTGTTAGTGACGTTCTTTAACTCCTCTTCAAGGTCACTACATTTACTGCAGGAAAAAAAATAAATGTATAAATTACCACTGTCCCTGTTATGACTTAATTTAATCTTCAAGAAGTCTGAAAATACAAGCAATGAAGTAATAGTAAAGTCTGAAAGGAGTAAATCGGATACATAGGGTACAAAAAAGCTTTGCTACAAATACAGCTTTGACCTTTGTTGAGTTCTGAACCACTGCCGTGAATCTGCCATTACTCACACTTCGGACACCTCTGCGCGCTCCTCAGCTCTTTCCAGTTCACCCTCCAAAATAACCAGTTTACGGGCAACCTGTGAAGAGACAAGAGCTGTCTCAAGCTGGTCTGTAATTTCTCAGATGTTTCTCAAAGCACTGAGCTCGTGATTTCCTTCTGAATGACCAAATTAGATTAAAACATATGTGTAAGGACAGGACAGACTTTTCCCCCAAATAAGTTAGATTTTGCAGTGTTCTTAGTATTAAATACCTATATGCTGCTAAAATCACTATTAAAATTGCTCCTTTTTGGGAATGTTCCAGGTCGAACCATCATACAAAGACTGACTAAACTGCAGAGTAACAAAGCCGGTCCCAGTTCTCCCGTACGTTTAACCATTTCCTCATCCCTTTTACCTCTTCGTATTTGCGGTCGGCTTCTTCAGCGATGTGCTTCGCCTCCTTCAGTTGCATTTCCTGAATTTCCATTTTCTCTTCATCTTTCATTGCTCTGTTCTCGATAACTTTCATTCCTCTGCAGAAGCCAAAGAAGGGTGTTCAATGCCGAAGTGTTTTAGCACTTTTATCTCAAAGGTCCCAAAGTGGAATTCAGTATTTGTAACCAGAAAGTGGCTCATTATGACCGTATTATCACGTTCCTCAAGGCTAACAGAATTACTCAGTTAAGCTTATAAAAAAGGCATCTCTAGTTGGTGGTCTCTGGCCTGCAATGCACATTGGCACACGCAGACACTAAATTGTACAGGGATATTTAGGGATATTTTAGGATATTAGTCCTATCCAGGGATAGGACTACAAAGATGATGAGGGGCCTAGAACATCTCTCTGATGAGGAAAGACTGAGGGACTTGGGTCTGTTTAGTCTGGAGAAGAGAAGACTGAGGGGGGATCTGATCAACACCTGTAAATACTTAAAGGGGGGGGGTGTCAGGAGGATGGGGCCAGTCTTTTTTCAGTGGTGCCCAGGGACAGGACAAGAGGAAACGGGCAAAAACTTGAACATGGGAAGTTCCATCTCAACATGAGGAGGAACTTCTTTGCTGTGAGGGTGGCAGAGCCCTGGAAGAGGCTGCCCAGAGAGGTGGTGGAGTCTCCTTCTCTGGAGACATTCAAACCCTGCCTGGACACGTTCCTGCGGGACCTGCTCTGGGTGACCCTGCTTTGGCAGGGGGTTGGAGGAGATGATCTCCAGAGGTCCCTTCCAACCCCATAGCATTCTGTGATTCTGTGGTTTTATTCATATATATTCCATTTTTTACCAAAAAAAAAAGAGGAAATGAAGGAAACGTACCTCTCGCTCTCATCTGCTGCTTTCTCGGCCTCCTCCAGTTTCTGCAGGGCTGTGGCCAGCCGTTCCTGGGCACGATCCAGCTCCTCTTCCACGAGCTGGATACGTCTGTTCAGCGCTGCCACCTCGCCTTCGGCCTGTACGAAACAAGCACCCAGAGCCGGGTCATGCCCAGCCCGGTGCCGCTGACACACGCTCTCAGCTAATCCCTTCCCTTAAAACTGCCAAGGCTTCTCCTCTGTACATGCAGGGAAGCTCTATGAACCTCTCTCTCTGCTTTTTGTTTGCTTAAACTACGGCATCTCAGGAATTTCAGGGTATGGAGTATGCGCTTCTCCTTTCTTTTTTAATGGTACTTATCATTCCTGCCACACAACGGATCCAGCAGGGATTGCCAACGGAGAGGTATTTTCAGATCACTTCTCGGGGCTGGGCCCACCCGTAGGATTCCACAGTTAAAAACTGAACTCTTTCCGTAAGGGCTCGTTCCAAAAACTTCACAGTTGGTTTCTCTGTTGTTGGTTTCATCACAGATTGCAGCAATATCCTGTCAGAGCTCACTGCTGAAGTTAAAGCTATTTCATTATCCATTATGGGCTCTTTAGCCCTCAAATGCGATGGAATATTTCCGCGCTCAGCTGGGCAGTCAGTCGGCCTCAGCACGGGAAAGTCAGTCGTTTTTGTAACATAAATAGGGCAAAATTGGATACGTTCTTAAACTAAGTTCACTTTCCTTGTTCCTTGTTTCCTGTGGTACTTAAGGGATTAGGCAGAAAGCATTTCTTAATAATAAGGTCTGTTTATAGATTATTGAATAAACTGCACAGTAATTGGAAACACTATTAATGTTTAAAAAAGACTAGATAATAAATGAAGAGGTTGTTGGGAGAAATGCTCACATATGGACAATATGAACCAATTGGGTGTCCATAAATACACCATTTTTATTAAGATATGGCTCCTTTAATTGTTATTTGAAGGACAATAAAGCCCTACTTTAATAACTGTGCACTTAATAGTCCCCAAGTCTGTATGTTATGTATGATTGTCATACAAGTTATGTATGATTGCCATACATAAGATTAACTTTTTTTTTTTTTTAAAAAACCCACTTTTATGGGCTATATTGTTTTATGTTTTGTGTTAAACACGCTGAAAAAGTATTTGTTTTGCTGAAGCTTCGCAAATTTGGTTACTGACCGCTCCCCTAAGCTGGAGGAAGTGGTTTCCATTCATAGCTGAACCATCTTGGAAAGGATTTCAGTGACTGATCCAAATGGAAGTTGACCCAGGATTCCTCTAGTCATAAATTATCCTGCATTTCATTTGTTTTCTACCCAGTGCCGTGTGTTTAACTTTCTCGATTTACATCGAGGCATCAATCATGTAGAAAACTGGCATCTGTTATGTGGCAGTTTGCAACCCCTTCCACTAGACAGGCCACTTTTAAGTCATATTTTAATTAAGCAAGATTCCAAAGCTATGGAGACGGGGCCACTGGGAAGCTGGAGTTAGGCTGGCTCCACCTCTCCCAGAAGCAGCCCGCAGTCCTTATACGGTAAAACTAACTCGCTGACATGTGATAAAATAGCAGGAAGATGCCGGGAAGGCTGATCACACACAAATCTAAGTGAAACCAGCTGTCCAGCCCCGGGAGAGCCGCACACTAGTGGAGAGTTCTGATTTCTCTGTGAAAACCAGGAGGGAAAGTTATTTTCCAGCAGTTCGGACATTTCCCAGCTGCGCTGGAGCCAGCGGTGCGGCGCCGAGAGGCGGGAACTCCCCGCTCCTTGTCATGCAGCGCTTTTTCCTAATTAAACAGCCATTTCCTACTCAACTCGTAAACGCTTCCCGATGCCGATCGGTGCTCGCAACGCTTTTTTTTTTTTTTTTTTCCGAAGGGAAACGGCCCCAAAGCGCGATAAGCAACGGGAGCCTGGGACGAGCCGTCGCCGTGCCCGGCGCCCCCGGCGGCCGGTGCGGGCGAAGCGCTGCGGCAGCGCCAGCGGTTTCCGCAGGGGGGGTTGCGGAGCGGAGCAGCGAGGGGGACAGCGGAGGAGTGAAGGCAGCCGGCGGCCGAGCCGTCCTCCCGGAGCAGGGGAGAGCCGGGCGCGCCCCAGCGAGAGAGAGCCAGAGACAGGAAGGAAGGAGCAGGGCAACCCGGGAGAGAGCGACCGAGAGAGGCGAGCAGGCAGCCCGGGCGGTCTCACTTTCTCCCGCAGGTCCCGTTCCAGGTCCAGCTCCCGCTGGAGGACCTGGGCGCGATCCTCCGCCTCATCCGCCTGTTGCTGCAGGCACTGGATCTTCCTTTTCACCGCTTCCAGGGAGCTCGGCGCGGCCATGGGCGCGGCGCTGGCGGCGGGCAGGGCGCGGAGGTGCTGCACGTGGCGGCGCGCGGCCCCGCGCCTTTCAATGGGCCGATGACGTCACGCGGCTGGAGGTGGAGGTGGGGGGTGGTGACGTAGCACCGAGGAGTCGGCGCAAGCAGCGCCGGGACAGCGGCGACACGGGGCCGCCCCGCCCGGTCCCCCCGTCCCGCCGGGCGCGGAGGGGCGGGGGGGGGGGGGAGTGGGGAGAGGGGGTGTCCCCGCCGAGCCCGGCCCCGGCCGCCGCAGCGCTCGGTGATGGGAAAGCGGCCGCGGGACTCCCGGGCTCCCCGGGTCACCCCGGCCGTCCCCGGGACCCCGGAGGTGGGGGGTCAGGAAACCGTTGCCGCGTCCGGCCCGTCCGGTTTGTCACTGCCGGGTTTGGGCCCCCGCGGGCAAGAGAGAAGCCAAACCTACCGATTCTGACAGCAAAAGGAAGGGGGTGCGTGGCCGGGGGGCTGGGACTGGTTTTCAAGGCTGAAGCCAAACTGCAGCCTTCGGGCAGGGCAGATCCCTGCTCCTCTCCCAGCTTCCCTCAAACACCACCATTTTGTATACTGAGATTTCACCTTTCCTAAAGGATTTCCACCCACAAACAATCCCCCCCCCCCCCCCCGCCCCGTTTTGGAACCCGCTGCGTTCCCCTGTGGATACCCGTTTGTGCCCCGAGCGGTGCTGGCTCCTGGGCAGAGGGAACAAGGGACTCACGTCCCTGGAAGGTAAAGCTGCCCCTTCCTGCCCCCCGCGCCCAGCACTGCAACACAGACACCCCCGGGGGTTCTCAGCATCCCTGTGCCACACACACAACAGACAGTAGTCCCGGGCAAACACTAGCCCTGAGTACATACATCAGTTGCCTTCTTTTCGGCCTGCTCCAGTTTTTCCTGGGCATCTTTGAGAGCCTCCGAGTACTTGTCCAGCTCATCTTCGGTTCCTTTCAGCTTCTTCTGCAGAGCCACCAGCTCGTCCTCTACCTTTCGAGAGAGAGAGAAAAAAAACCAACACCATAACAAAGGGAGCGTTTTGGTGTGTTATCAGTTACAGCTTAATATGGCTCAAACCTCTCTTTACTGTTAGTTTTAACCCAATGTAACACACGCAGAGTCACAGAGGAGCGGCTCGGAGTTGTGCTGGGGCAGGTTGCCTGAGAACAACCCGGAGCAGTGACTGGGAAAGACCCTCAAAACCCTGTCACCCTCAGGACAGCGCTGCCTGCCACCGCACACACAGACCTGCTTTAACACCTGCCTTGGTACGAGCCCTTTGTCACCTCATTTCTATTCTGGCCTCCACAACACCCCGCAGCAGTTAATTCTACAGCAGAATTATAAATGTTTTAAAATGACGTCCTTGTGTGTTTTTTTCTAACACTATTACTTGATGATTTATTAGCAAACTATTCAATTCCTGTACAGCTAGGAAAAAAACACAAGTTGTTGTTCCCCAATCATCATGTTGAAGACACTTCAAACCAAACGTGACTCTGGAAGCTGGACTGACCAGGTCTGTCCCACGGCAGCCCCTGCTGTAAGCGGGAGGTGGGACGCGATGGCTGGAGCTCCCTTCCGACCCCAATTATCCTCCGACTAATTGTGGGCCAACGAGGTACGCTCCATCCTACCAGGAGGTCCAGGCTCTCTCCTCCATACCATATAAATCCATACGGTACGCTACAACGGTCCTATTTATAACCTGCCAGGAGACTGTTTGATGACAAACCGTCTCATGCTCCCTGAAGAATTTACATTATCAGGAGGCTGCTGATAAGGGCGTGCCTGTGAAGCCAACCCATCTGCTCCATCCCTTCATTTGCAACACAAAACACCTCGGTCTGTAGAGAAACTGATTTAACCGTTTTAGCTCCACCCTCGCATTAATTTAGTCTATCAAAATAGTTCACTCAAAATAGTTCGCGTTTTAGTGCATTGACTTCCTTCATCGGAATACAGCTTTAATCACATTTTTGGTAGCGTGCTATTCTGGAATGTTGTTATACTTTTACTCGGAGTAACCAGCGTGAGAGAATGGAATGTGGTTGCTTGGATGCTTTAGCAGAGGGACAGTGATGAGGAAGGAGGAGGTGACGCTTCCTTTGTGTATGACATGAAAATCACTACTTCAGTACTGGGCCCACATTAAAAAATAAACCAAACGGCTGAAAAATTTGCGACAATTCAAAAAAGAGAAGTAAGATCAAAGATTTATTTTTTCTCTTTTAGTTTTTTATTGTGAATTCCCCTCACATAGTTACTTGAAAATCCCCACAAGTGCGTCATTTATCACTCTGTGGGAAATCACTTTTGGTAACTCGATGTAAAGGAAGGGTAGGCATTCAATCACCATTAACCGCTCGGGATAACGATCTGCTGCGGCTGCTACTGGGCCCAGAAGGATTAGCTGGGGAAACAGCGGCCCAGCCGAACAGCATCTGTACAACACCTCTGAATTTAGGAAAGAAACGGGGACTACGTACACGGGGCGACAAGTGCAACTTGTGGGAGCTCAAGGGCAATGACATAGAAGGGACAAGTAGCTTTCCCTACGCTGGGGGTGGAGGGGGAAGACAGCGGCAGCTGACCCTGAAAATTTAGTAATATCATCTGGGATCTCCAACAGAACTTGAGCACAAGACACATTTGGCCAAATGAATGCTAATAAATATTATAGCAGTCTGGAAGATGGAGTAGAAGCAGCCACATTTAGAGGATGTAAAAGGAAAAGATGTGGGAATTTTACAAGAAGTGCTGTAAGAAACTTGAGTGTAGCCAACTTACATTTCAAGATCCTTCTGAAAAAACTATAAGCTCAAATACGAGGTAGATACCCAGAATAAGGAACATTGAAATGCAAAAGAACGTGATAATGTTATCACTAAAACTCAGTTAAAAGAAGAGCTTTCAAATTAAGATATTTCTGATTATTCTTGACAAAAAAATGATACACCATTATCTACTGTTGAGTCCCAGCTGGTACCTCGACAGGGCACTGTGTATACCAAGGACTAGTCAAGTGAACTTTATTAATTCACTTCGAGGAGAGGCTCAATTATTGTTTAGACCCAGCTGACTCTTCAGGAGGTATTAACACCACTCCTACAGGTGTTCAGGGTGTACAACTTTGATTTGGAGCAATCAGGCCTTTTCCAGGGAATCACAAGCACAAGAAAATTAAGGCAATTACGTAAGATTCAAGAAAACTTAGACAAAGTACCCTTAATAATCTGTGAATAGTGATAATTTCGCAAAGACTCAGATGGCTGAAAAGAGAAGTTCATACCTAGCCCTGGCTGTATGAGTGTAACATCACAAAAAGGCAAAAGGCTTCAAAAGAAGATACACAGAAAATCAAACTTCAAATTATTTTGCTTTCTGAATCAGGAAGCTGCAAAATAGTATTCTGTTACACTCATTTCCACAGTGCATACACAATCAAGGATTTTATTTCTACTTACCTGTTTGCATTTGTCCTCAGCTGCCTTCTTATCCGTCTCAGCCTGCTCTGCTCTGTCAATGGCATTCTCCTTGTCTAACTTCAACATCTGCATCTTTTTCTTGATAGCTTCCATTTTTGCTCAAGGATGGTTTGTATCTGTGGCGCAACTGAAAGAATTCCGAAGAGTAAAGTTCTAGATTTTTAACAGCTTGGGCAGAGAAAGGAGTTGTACCCGGCCAAGCCACAGGGGAAAATGAGCTCAAGTGGTTGTAGAGAGCTTTAAACCCCGAGACCCCTGGACAAAACCCAGATCTATTGGCCTCTTCTCTGATCTTTCACACGCAGCCTTTCTAAGGAATGAGCTGGAACAGACTCACCAGAGGAATCTTCAGCACTCCATCATCTCCTTATTTGGGTCCTGTTTTCTTAAAGAGAAAACTGTTTCCATTTTTAAGCTTCTGACAGAAGCAAAAGTGTTGACATATGAACACATGCTTGAAAGAAAGCTTATTAGCACCCCTCCGTGTTTGCAGAGCAATTAAACAGCCCAATAGATCTATAGGGATGGCCTTGGCTTCTTATAGTAATTGCATAAGACTAATGAAGGAAAGGGAAGGATCTTTTTGGATTACTGCAAAATAAATCCATGCATAAAATAAAATAAAAACCCTACACTTAAGAGATAGCTAAATTTAAGTTATAAAAAGATGCAGGATGTGTTATGAGGCAGCAGGTTTTTTTTCCTGTGAAAATAAGCACTGGTGTTAAGGTACTAGCTATAATCTGCAACAGTATAATAGATAACAGAAGTCAGATTTAGATCTCAAGTTCAGGCTCAAAGGCATTCAGAGAGTCTGAATGCCCATCTTTAAAATTTCACTCACTAAATACTTTGGGAATTGAACAATGCACCTGAAGTTGCAGTCGGATGAGCACTGTAAATTATTTCTCCTGCTTTATGGAGCAATCAGGGGATTGTCAGGGATCTGTCAGGCAAGGCATGAGTAGGCTCTGGTAAGACGATCAGGAGCAGTTCCACTGAGAACACCAACAAGAGCATCCAACAGCCCCGGGATGAGCCCTATTTGCTTTTCCAGCCCTGTTAAACACATCCCCAAGCCCAACTCCCATCCCTTTATATGCTCTTGCTTAGCTGCACAACCCCTGTCACCTGCTTTGCCCTGACTGCAGCAAGGGCTTAATTACTCCACCACCCAGGGCAGACTGAAAGCACTTGACTTTGCGCCACAGGGACCAGCATGTCCTCATATTCCCCCATTTCTTTCCCAAATTCAGGTCCCGTTAACCACCTCATGATCCTTTCCACACTGATTCTGCCCTTGTCCTGCTCTCCACAGCCCTGAGCTCCCTCCCAGGCCGCACACAGCCCAAACTCTCTGCACAAACCCTGTCAGTCTTCTCTCAGAAGCGCTCACAACTTCCCCAGCCGTGAGGGGTACCCAAAGACTCAGCACAAGACCCAGGAACTCTCTCGTCCCCTGGAGTGAGCTGGCATGGCACTGAAAAGCCTTCAGAGAGACTTCTAAAGAAAAACTGCCCTTTATTTACCTCATGGTAGAATGGACACAGAGCTACCACCAGCACAATGCCTATAAGCAAAGCCAGAGCCCCACAAACTATCCCTAAAGGACCTCTGGGTCAGTCAGAGCACTCGCTAGGCTCCTCAGGCAGCCTTTTGTGAGGGATTTACTGCTGTTTCACTTCAAAATAAAACCAATGCTCACACTGCTACTAAAACCAAGCTCTCAACCCCCGGTGGCCCCACCCGCTGCCTGCTAAAGCGGGCTTCGGCCCCCCGTCCCAAGATGGCCGCCAGGAAACGACCCGAGGGGCTGCGAGCTGGAGGCGCCAAGATGGCGCCGCCAAGATGGCGGCGTAGCCGAGGACTACAGATCCCAGAGGGCTATGCGCGATCGACTCACCCTCTCCTCAGCGCCCTCAGCTCCGGCCGGCCCCGCTCAGCATCTCCTGTACCTCCATCCCTCTTTAGCGGCGAGTAAATAACCCCGCTCAATGCGTGTTGTTTTTTTTTTTTTTTTTTTTTTTCCCCCGTATATAAAATAACGCTCTGAATTTTTAACAGCTGTAAGTTGACTGTTTGCTGGGAAATCGGTGCTGGCTCTTCCTGCCTCAGAGTGTGACCATACTCCTCGGCATGCTTCACATAATTAAACATGTTTTTCTCTCCAGAAATCACCGTATTTGCCTCTCCTTCTCTGGCGGGCAGGTACGGCAAGGCGGCCTCGCAGGCATTTTTTTATCCATTTCTGGTGATTTGAGCAATGAAAGATAAAATCTGCAGGTCCTGAGCCTGGGAGCTGGTTTAAGGAGTCAGGGTCAGGCACTAAATTAACAGCGCTGCTGAACCTGCAGAAATGGCATTAAAAACTAATAAACCGTATTGATCACCATCACGGCTCATGCTTCCCCTTGCCCTCCTGCCCCGCGAGGTGGCCGCTGGGCCCTGGCCCTGGGGCAGGGGGTGCTGGAGGGGTTTGGGCTGACGGTGCAGCTGTGGTGATCTCCATTAGCTTTCTTTGGGGCAATGGACACCTTTAATAACTTTCTTCTGCTGGCTGTGACCTGGTGGTCCAGCTCACACCCTGCTCCTGTGAGTTCAAACCAGTCGGACATGTTTTATGGCTCCTTTGGGGCATCCAAAGATGCTGGGAGGGCTGGAGCCCCTCTGCTGGGAGGACAGGCTGAGAGAGTTGGGGGCGTTCAGCCTGGAGAAGAGAAGGCTCCGGGGAGACCTTAGAGCCCCTTCCAGTCCCTAAAGGGGTTCCAGGAAAGTTGGGAGGGACTCTGGATCAGGGAGGGGAGCCCTAGGAGGAGGGGGAAGGGTTTGACACTGAAAGAGGGGAGATTGAGATGAGATGTGGGGAAGAACTTCTTTGCTGTGAGGGTGGTGAGAGCCTGGCCCAGGTTGCCCAGAGAAGCTGTGGCTGCCCCATCCCTGGAGGGGTTCAAGGCCAGGTTGGAGGGGGCTTGGAGCAACCTGGTCTGGTGGGAGGTGTCCCTGCCCAGGGCAGGGAGTGGGACTGGGTGGTCTTTAAGGTCCCTTCCAACGCAAACCATTCCATGATTCTATGATCCCGCTCCAGAGCGGGCCCTGCACAGATGTACCTGTTTCACACACGCCATGGCGGGTGGACGTACCACAGGCCCTGTTTGTAGCTCTTTTTTCAGAAGGAGCAGGTTTTGGGGTGCAGCTTTGGAGACACATCAGGTGGGGGAGGAAACGGAGTGGGGCAGGACTGTGTTAGCCCCGTTTGACCTGGCACATGTGGGAACTCATGTGATGGAGGCAGATGCAAGACCATGCACGCCTCTCCCCGGCACTGCAGCTGCAGGTAGCCTTAGGCGTGCGTTTTGAGCTGTTTCTATGGCTGCTCTCACAGCCTCTTCATAATTTCTGATTATTGAGATGAGCAGAGGTGGATTTCCAGCCCTTCTCCTGCTGCAGGCTTGGGCAGGCTCAGAATCGGGGCTGGGGACGTGAACACTGAACAAGACTCTTTTTATTTCTACTGCAGGAAGATAATTTTTCTAATCAAATCCATAGCATGACTCAGAGTCCACATTTAGAAAGGAACATCAAGGAACTTGTCACCCTGTGTAGCCCTTCAACCAGGTACATTCCCTTCTTCCCATCTCTGCTTCACCGACTGGAAAGAAGTACCTGAAAAATTCACTCTGGTCTCTCAGTAATGATAACCCTGTCACTCCCACAGCCTCTGCCTTTCATTAGCTTGGGAAACAGTGAGCAACCAAGAGAGAAAGAAGAGCCCTCCGAAGCATTTCTTTTCTTTTTTTTTTGATTTTTCCAGGCACCGGGAGGGTGCTCTAAGGACTTCCTTTGTTTTTCCTTTTCTTTCAGAGGGATTGTTTGGGCCCAGCAAGGCTTGGCAAGGTTGGGTGTGTAAATACGAGTGGATACCAGAAGGAAATGAAGTTGGATTGTTGGCGAGTGCGCTCATTTCTTTGGCAGCACGCTGCACGGGGAGCGTGTCACAGCAGGCATTGTAACAGACTGGGGTGGGGGCGTTGGACCTGTGGCCTGGCAGATCTCAGAATTTTCTGTGGTCTCAATCACTGCTCCTTTTCTTATTGCCCAGAAGTTAGCTAGGACCCACATCATGTCCCATTTCACTATCTGGGAAAAACAGACATTTTATATCCCCGTTTTCTCCCCCAGTTCCTGCTCCGCTCTAAAATCCTGGTCATAAAAGATCACCTTCCTCTCTTTGACATTGACTGAGCTCCAGCTCCTCCTCATATGCAAAGCTGCGTGTGTCACAGCTAGAAACATTTGAGAGCAGAAGAAAGCAGCTGTTGACAATCCTTTACCAAATTTCCTTCAGTTTCCTACTATAAGTATCTCCTAATAGTCCACTCTCTCTTGTAAATATTCTGTTCTAGAAAATATATAATATGGTGTATCATTAGGAGTGTACTGTAGCAAAGGTGACACTAAAATGAACACCAAACTTATCTATTCCTGGCATTTCCTTTTAAATGACAAAAAAAATTCCATAAACCCTCACTGAATTTCCGTTCTTTGTGGTTTCTCTCCCTTCAGGGATGTCTCCCAGCATAAAGGGTACGGCAGGGCAGTAACAATCCGTAATTCCCCTTTTCTGATACTATCTCACTAAGTATCCATTACTCACCACAGATGCAGACAAGATACTGGGCTAGGTGTGACCAAAGTGGTAGATCTACTCTTCCCCGTGCCTAGATCCAAGGGGAATTTACCTCTTTTCATAAATAATCCTGGTTATCTGCATTTCCCAGCAGGGTTCTGAACACCTGGGATGCTGAATTTGACGCTGTTTTGAATAGGATGGGCAGAATTCACTCAGCACCTGAAACACGCACCTCCTTGGGAAGCCTGTCTCACTGCCAATATCCAGTACACCTGAAGAACGCCAATCCCATCCTAGTTGCATGTTAACAGTCCTGGCTAATACAGAATGGAGTGGAGAGGATGCCAGAAGAGGAGGAATCGGCAGGAGGAATCTATCCCAAGACTTTGCTCTTCTTTTCTCTTGGCTGGCTGTGTTGCCTTGGCTAGCGAGGCCCGTTCTATCGCAGAGAAGGATTTGCCTTTAGACCAAAGGACAATCATCTGCCTGGACCATCCCCTCTTCAGTGACTTTGCTGTTACAGCCCATTTCTGGGCCACAGTGAAAGCTTTAAGCTCTTCCTTGCCATTAGATGGCAATGTAGATCCACAAATCCTCTTTTCTTCCCTGAGCCCTGGAAAACCATCTTGCTGCTGGTGGAATGGCTGGTAGAGCCTCAAATCTTCTATTTCTGCCTACCTCACTTTTTAAGACTGAGACATCCTGAATTTCTTTTGCCTGCAAATGAATGGAGCTGCTGCCTGGGACGCCAGCTCCTCCAGAGTCCTCAGTGGCACGAGCGCTCGCTCTCTCTCCATCTAGGGCCCTCCTCTGTGCAGAGAGGTTTATTTTTTCGCTCTTCCAGCAATTAATTTGTTGCGTTTTGCTGTTTCCACAAGACATTTTGCTGCCTTGCTTGTTTCTCAGCTTACTGCCAAACCCGGTAGGCGAGTGAGTCATGGGCTGCCGCAGGCCAAACCCCAGAGGATACAGGCTTCTTCCTAGGGTCATGAATCTCCCATCTGGGAACTTATAAAGAACTGCAGTGAGAAATAACTGCCACCGCAAAATGTTTTCCTCTGTATCCATTTTTCAGCTTTTCCATTGTCTGCACTTGACTGGTTCATTTAACATGTGCGTTACTGGTTCCCCCCCCCCTCACATTTCCCTTTCCGCCAGAAAATGTCACCAACTCATATCCAACTTTTGCACAGAAAACTTGCAGGTTCATTTGAGTTCCAAAACCAGGCAAGTTTGTTCCTTCAAAGCTGAATATACATAGCTTTTTTTTTCCCTGGAACCTGTTTTAAGTTCAATCTCATGCCAAGCAGAGTCCATCAGCTCCCGTTAAGCCAATATTGATGCTGGCAGCAAGCCAGGGAAGTTGTAGGATCTTTTGGAGTCCATCCTGCAGCAGGATCTGTCTGGCTTGGTAACTTCAACTGCTTTAGTGGCAGAAATCTTCATTTGTACCAAAAAGAATGAAAGGGGGATAACCCCCTCCCCCCCCTCTTTCCTTTTAGAGACATCTTTTTTAAAAATAAATCTGTTCTGCTGCCAGAGCAGATGGAGAGCTCCTGACTGTCGTCTGGAACGGGGCAGGATGACAGGGACATTTTCCCCTGTGCCAGGCAAGGATGGGAGATTGTGGCTGGGAATTCAGTGGAACGGAGAAGCCATTTGGCCGGGGAGCACAGGACCCTGCAGCCTGACAGGCAGGTGACAGGACAGGGTCAGGACTGTCACTTTCCCTCATCACTCACACCTCCCGTATACATTAACATAAGCACCTGCCAGCTTTTCTGGATTTTCAATGGTCTAAACAATGAGAATTTTGCCCTAATCCCTGGGAGAAGTGCTCCTCCATCATAGAAAGGCTCTCTTTATTTCTGGTGTGCAGGAAGTTAATCGTATTCCTAAGCACTCTTGCAGATGCGAGCAGTATGCTGTAGATAAGTTATATCAGGAGAAAGCGTTATCGCTTGGGCTTACATATTTTGTGCTTATCCATTGGACTCTAAAAAGCTGTTGCATTTAATTACCCATTTTTCAAAGCATTTATTAATCATTTATTAGCTCTTTGTTCATTTGCTGTAGATGTAACTTGACGTATAAAGTGAGCCCAGGCACTTTATAACCAAGCCCATCTCAGGAGGAGGAAAGCACTGGGCGATAGGAAGGGTCTTACTCATCGTACTTATCTGTAAAGCACTCGGCACGTGGCGGTACAGCTCTAGCTGGGGCCTCTGGATACTTCAGGAATATAAATACTAGTGCCTTAAGCTGCCCATCGCCTGAGATATCTGGGGCACTGGATGAATTAGGTGGCAGGCTGCATATCAGACCAGAGATTTCTAACCTTAAGTTATCACTGTCAAGACTCACGATTTGTCCTGCTTGGCTGTTCACTCCCTGCAAGGGAAACTTTCCCAACCCTGTGCCCCACAGCACCCAGTGTGGGTCTCAGAACTCACAGCGCTGCAGCTTTCCCTCTGCAGCATCAGTTGACAGAGTAGGAGGACAATCACACGAGCAGAATCGTGTATTTAAGGAGTCCTAAGCCCCTCTTTGGTAGCCAGAGTTGCAGGTACAGCACAGTCAGCCTGACAAGGGCAGTCACCTCTCACGCTCCATCCCTCGCTGTCCATCTGCTCCCAAACACACACTCACCCCAGACAAACATCAGAGGAAAATCCTTAGTCTTCAGCATGATGGACTGTAAGTCCTGGGATCAGGAAACTTCAGGAAACAGTAAAGTATCTTCCTTGCCTGAAAGGCCAGCACTGTGAGAGCGGTTTCCTCAAAGACTTACAGGCTCTGCCAGGGGAATTAGGGTCAAATTTTCCACAGATGTTGCAATTTCCCTATGATTGTTACTAGGAAATAAAAGTTTCTTTATTTCCTTCTAGAGCAACATCCCACTTCTCTGTTGTCCTCTGCAAGGAGAACAGCACAGCAAGCAGCAAAACACAGCCATTGCCAAAAAAACCCCAAAACCTGCCTAAGAAATGGGTGTCTCTATTCTGGGATTATAAGAAGACATTCTAAGGCCCAGGATCACCTCATCCAGCTTGAGGCATCTTAATGAAGCACCTAATTTAGGCAGGTGTTTCTCTTTTGCTCTAGTCAATGGAGTAAGGAAGCTTGCAGAGCAGCAGAGGAGACAACATTTTATAAATGCTGTTGCTTTATTTCTTTCCCAACAAAAAAAAAATCATAGCCCACCTGGGTTTTAGATTGCTTTTCAAGCTTTCCTAATGAATGTTTCTCTGAATGTTTGCATGTCTTCTGTTTGCCCTCAATGTGGGGAAAAGCTTAAGTCAATAAGTTTTTATTTGATTTGTAAATAATGCCAGAGTGACACATTATCAGAGATTCTCAGAACTCGTGACTCCATGCTTTGTCCTCTAGATACGACATGCCGGAGACATCACCCAAGTGGGCTGCACGGTGCAGGGCAGGGGATAGAGATTAAAATAACTTTGAGGAAAGACCATGTAGAACTTTATCCTGTACCTCTGTTTAGCCCACAAACCGTCAGGAGCTGGTGAAATAATTGCTTTGGACAGATAATAAAACATCCTCCAGCAAAACTAAGGTACTTAATATACTGCCCAAGTCAATTTCCCTTATTTCGGCTGTCCTCTTGCTTTTAATAATGGTTTAATGAAAAATTCAAAATTAATTGGAACTGGCATTAGACATTCACGTGTTCCAGTGAGGGTTTCACTGCTTCAATATTTCATAAGCTGACTTCACTGCTATTCTTCTCCTTATCCTGGCTTTCATAGGCTGGAATATCATCTCTCTTCATAAAATCAAAGGTTGCAATATGTGTGGATGGGGGTACAGGAGAGAAGTTTGCAACCACATCATAGGCAAAAAATAAAAAATGATAGCTGTGTGTTTTCTCTCTGCCACCATCCCCCCTATCTATGTAATGATGCGCATCTGAGCCTCGACTGGAAAGAGATGTCCTAAAAATAAACAGGAGCCGTCTGAAAGGTGTCTGAGGGAGGTATTTGGCAGCTGTCAGGCTGTCACGTATGCTGGAAGGATGGAGCTGATGGACTCGCTGACACCAGACGGGCTCTGCTGCAATAAGAAATGCCTTATGCTTCCCTTGGCACTCGGTGGGCAAATTCTGTTGGCCGGAGCCATCAGACCTCAGTGTGTCTGGGGCCTGATCCAGTTCTGGCTGCCGTCAATGAGAGCCTGCCCTTGGATGGCAGTGGGACTTGGATCAGACCCTTGCTTTACCCCCGAGACTCTGGCTTTACACCAGGGACGGATTTTGGCTCCCTCGGTGAATGTCACCCCAATGAAGGAGGGTACAGCAGGCCCCAGGCTTGTAAGCGTTTGTAGGTCTCCAAAAATGAGACCTCTCACTGAGGTGCCTTGATATGGGGACCAGAGCCTAACCTTTGGTATTTTTTTGTTATAACAGCTTTGTACCGCTCCGTGCCTCAATTTCTCCTGCTCTCATTGGGGTGGTGTTGTCCTGTCTTCAACAAGGTTATTGACATACCTGTAGAGCCAGGCATTTTTAAATGCTCCCAGACCATGACTGTGCTGAAAGCTGCTCCTGTTTCCCATAAGGTGCTTAATGGACACGTGTCACACGGTGCAGCAGTCCTGAGGTGAGCAAACAGAAACACGAAGGCACGACGTGACTCATCTCAAGCCTTTGCAGCAACTCAGCGGCAGAGTGAGGACCCAAGAATCGGAGTCCCCACCAAAACGATCATACCTTTACGGTGAGTGAATCTAGAAAGAAAACCTTGCTGGTAGAAGTTTCAGTTCTTCTCAAGTGCAGAGAGAAATCTCCATGGCCTGTGGTGTCACTGAAGATATTTGCTGCTGTTCTTGGCAGAGACAACGTGCCGGGGAGGGAAGAAGAAGGGAGGTGTGAAGACAGGGTGGAAACCTCCTTGTTTGTCAGTGGGATAGGGGACATCTCTTGGGAGGTGACTGTCTCAATGGGAGCTGACTGTTACCGCATCTAAAAATCTGACAGTTTGGTTTGTTATCTAATAGGCCCTTTTTAATGAAGAGCAGACTCTGAAGTCAACTATCTCGCAGTACTTTGGTCTGAAAATACTGGTCTGCGTTGAGGAGAATGGACAAGGGAATTAGTTCCTGTAATATGGGCTACAGGAAATTACCTACAAGATAAGAGGGTGACTTGATCTTTTTGAGAAAAAGAAAAAAAAAAAAAAAGACTTCCTTATCTTGATGATGTTTGCTCTGAAGTATCATCTTGTGACTGCCAGAGTCTTTCTTGCAGGATCATTCAATTACAGCCAGCTCCCGTGGCTGGCATTGCTTCCTCCCTTTCGGAGGTGTCGTTGTACTTACCAAAGTATTGCTTGTTCCTCTTGGTATTCGAAGCCCGGGTTGTCGCCTGTCTGCGTGGTGTGCCTGCAGCCCCGTGATGCTGTCCCTGCTCACGTGCTACAGCAGGATACGACCAGCCCTTCAATTAGGCAGGGATCTAAAAGGAAGAGGAAATCAAGATGATGAACCAGCGAGGAGCACGTGTGAGTCAATATTAGATATGTGATGGTGTGACAAGCAATGACTGAGTCCTGCTCCTTTTGGGGGGTCCCTGCCTGTTTGCCTACAATCACTGTGCACATATCTCCTCGGGGGAAACTGCACTAACGAGGGGTGTTCACACCAGCCAGGCTCTGTGCCTCCTTTGAGATGCTCTGGCTCTCCCTCATGAGGAATTTTTCACTATGCAGAGTACTTTTCTTCATTAAAAAGGCCACGTTAAATAGTTGTGAGGTTCCTCAGCACCTACTTTGTTGTACCCCATAGCTGGCAGCTTTTTAGAGCCAGAGACATGAGGTTACTAAACCCATTCATTTCTCACATGCACCCACGTTTCTAATGGCCATCGAGATCCAGCTTTAAAGTCCTCTGAGAGTCACTGGAATGAAGGGCACTTTGTGAAGACGTTATAATTATTATGGGATTTAGGGGTGTGTGGAAATGATTCATGGAGACGTTTCCCAGCCAGCAGGCTCTTGGAGCCAGGTGAGCTCTTCCCTGGAATGTGAAGCACGCGGCACGGCAACTGGGAGGAACAGGTTTGGCAGGACATTTTAAGCCGTTCACGGCAGACAGCCTCTTCAGAGCCACATCCCTGCCTTACCGACCTCCCAGCTGGATGTTCCTCTCTGCCACACTGGCCCCGGTGAGCTGCGGAGGATGGACACGCTGCGAAGGAGCCTTTCTCGCTGGAAGAGGTACCACATTAAGGTGCACCTGGCTGATGAGGACCTGATGATGCCCCTGACGGTCAAGCCCAGAGACACGGTGATGGACCTACGGGCTCACTTAGTACGGGAGGGCGTCACTTCCTGGAAGAAGACATTTTATTACAACTCCAGGCAGCTTGAGGAGCACGAGACTCTCAAAGAAGCTAATATCCAGAACGGCTCCGTCCTGCTTCTTGTCAGCAATAAAAGGTAGGCAAGGAGATCGTCTGCAGGGGGGCGGTGCAGAGGAAGGGGAATGCTCGGTGTATCTCAGCCCCTCAGGACGCTTTCCTGGTGGGGTTTGGAGAAAGCAGATCAGGAACTTCAACCCTGCAATTTCCAGCAGGTGGATTGGGATTCAAGGTGCTTCAGCTCCAGACACACTGTGGTGTGAAATAAGGGGGTAAGAGGAGGAGGAAATGTGGTTGATGCTGCCTGTCCTGTCGCTGGTCAGGTCTCACTTTCCCAACTCCGTGGCCAAGCACAGGGGGAGAGACAAGACATGCAAAAGGGCAAAGGAGATTGTTCGATATGAGGGAGTGCTCCGGGAGCCTCTCATCCTTGTTCTTTCTTGTGCCTGGTCCTCTCCTTTTCTTTTTAGTAGACACTTGGTGTGAGTACTCGGGGGTGGCACAGTCCTGCTTTACCGGGGAAGAGCTGTGAGCTGCCAGCTGCCAGCAACGAGTGCTGGTGCTGGACAGAGACGGCGAGAAGCTGTAACTTCCCCAAATGTGGCCAGATCGTGGCCAAAAGCACAGTGAGCCTAGAGACTTCCAGGATAACCAGTGCAAAGGAGACCAGTCAGGGCAAGTATTATGTTCCAGTGGGAATGAGATAATGGACCTGCGACCCACTGGCCACAGGATGGTTTGGATTCAGTGGGGTGAATTAACGCCCACCTGTGCTGCCTTTCCTAATGCCTGGGTGTTGCTGCCAGCATGATTTATTCTGTGAAGCGTTTTGGGGGTACCGGTGGAAGAGGTGCACAGCAGAGTGTGGGTGTACTGTGTCTAATTCAGCTTTCTGAATCCTGAGCCCTCCGAGTTACGTGTCTACGCTGATCAGAGCTTCCTCTGCAGAAAACTCTGCACTAAAGACTTCAGTTCCTGATTGTATGCCACATACTGGAATGGTCCTATTTTCCAGTCCAGAGGCAGCTTGAAATCTCACACAAAGAAGATTTAATAAAGCATTTCCTTTCAGAGCTGAACCAGACACAAGAGATTTCACATCGCTCAGCTGACTGCAAACCCCGAGTCACCCACGGCCCCTTTCTCCAACATCTCATTTCAGCTCTCTGATTAACTTGGCTCAGCTCCTCCTTTTCACCTTGTTTTTAATGGCAGGAGCATTTCTATTTGTTGTTGTTTCCAGTGTTTATTTTCCTAAATTGTACAGCCTCAATTTCTGAGAGCAAAGGAAGGATTCTGAGGGGCTCAGTTGATGGAGTGCACGTATTGACGCTCTTTTGACAGCTGCCCAATTTCCATAACATGCTACACACCTTCCCACATGCTGCAAAAGCAGGGTGTAACTGCAGCAGGGCAAAAACCACCAGGAGATCCTGGCCCCAGTGTGCTGAGTTCAGGGTGCCCACTTGAAGTCACTAGCCATTTTTGAATATTTAGAGCCTTTTGCTGAAAGCTCCAGCTCAATTTTTGTGACCATGTGAAAAAGGGAGTGGGATTTCTAATATTTTTCTCCTTGAATTTCATCAAAACCTCCCTGGCTCCTGAACAAGCACCTTTGTCCAATCTCTCACTCCTTTTCCCAGGGCTGGGTGCATTGTTGGGGGGGTGGACAGCCTCTTCCTAAAGTCACGACTCTCCTCGAGTTCTTGGACACGAAGGATCATTGGGTTGTGACAAGCCCAGCCACTCCCAAAGTATTTTGTGTGGCAGGAGTGATAAATGCCCAGGTATTGGCGATACATTTCTCTAAGGGCTCATGGAGGTGACTGAGCTATCGTTGCAGCGTGGTCCCCCTAGATATTTCTGAGACGTGCTCGTGTGGGGCTTGGCATCATCACCCTGCTCAGCTCCTTGCCAGATCCTCAGCATGCAGAGGGCTGTTTTTTTGAGGGCTCTCTATCGCTTAAACTGGGAATTAGGAAATACAGAGTGGGAGAGAGAAGGTACTGGGTTGTAATTGAGATTACAGCACCATTTTGAGCCTTTTTGGCCAGATCTCTAGGTATTATAAATTCATGTTGCTCCAGCAGTGTCTGTGGAGATATGCTGGTCTGTATCTGCTGGGTAACACTGTGTGACTTTGGGGAACATAAGGAAAGTGGCCTATGCTATGCTGGGACCGTCCAGGAAGCACAGGAGCAAAGAAAAATAGAGAATGTGGTGCTGGGTTTGGCCAGCAGCCCTGAGGATTTAAGAGTCGGTTTTAGTACTTCACCAACTCCATGAAGTATGGACCCTCTCCTTCAAAGGTCAGCGCCTGCTTCTTAAGTTCTCCCAGAAAATCTTGGTGTCTCCTACTTTTTTGTATTGAGATGCCAGCCAAGCAGAGCTATATTAATTCCAAAAGTGGAGTTGCTCTGATTGCCAAGGTCTGCAGCTCGGTGTCGTGCCTATAAATATTAATGGTCACTCTGTATGCTGTGTGTTCCTACAAGGGGCTCACGGGACAGTTTACTTTGAACCAGAGAAAACATGAAAATGACCCTATTTTTCATCCCCCCTCCCCCCTTAATGCCTTTGTAGATAATTGGCATTTAGTAAAGGCCAAGTCAGCATTTCTACTCCTTGCTCGTGTTTTCTGGGGTTTATAACTTAGTCATAAAAATTCACTTAAGGCTGCAGCTTGGCAGGAAAGGGATCAGCATAGCAGCTAATACTGAAAATTTATTTGGACCTTAGTGTTTAAAAGTTCGAGCAAGCCATTTTGGAGTTCAGTCAACATGACCTCTCGCCCTGGGAAAACACACGGGCAGGCCAGAACTGGGAATATTACATCCACGGAGGGTGCAATTCCCCCTTGTGCAGAGCTTGTTAATCACATTACTGCTGCACTGATTGAGATTGCAACCCTGTTGCAGTAGGAGCTGAGCGAAGAACACGCTGAAAAATAGTTTCTGCCCTAGAGAGCTACATATTACAGTAACATGGTTTGCAAGTGGGTAAAACAAGCAAAGCAAGGCTTGAAATGTGAATGAACAAGCAGAGAGAGAACCTCCCCAGCTCCGTGGCCTTGGGCCAACCCGTGGTGTTCAAACCATCGCTGCCCGACGCAAGGAGACCACCAGTGAGTCTCAACACGAGAAGAGCAGCCACCCAGCACAGACGACGGAGCATCCACAAGGGCATGCAGCAGGCTGTCCCAAATGCCCGGGGTGTGATCAGTCCTGGAACCGTGGCCCACGCCACGGCAGAACCTGTTTGGCTGGCTCTGGAGGCGGGTGCAGGGCCCCAGAGCCAGGGAGCTGCTCGGCTGGTCCGGTGGTGATGTGGGAGTTCCTGAAACTGGCACCGCTCTTCCCGAATTGTGTCTGCTGCAGCGAGACACCGGGATGCTCTTTGCTGGCTGCGTGTCATGCATGAGCACCGACCAAAGAGGTCTCCCACGGCGTAGTCAGCAGCAGCGCTGGATAGTGGGTGTACGGCATTAGCTGCTCCTTGTTGATAATTTGTTGGCTGCATTTTGATGTTTGATGTTAGGTGGAGGGATATTGCCTTGAACGGGTGAATCCATCCATTCATCCACTAGTGAATCTCACCACCCATTGAGCTATTTCAAATAGAGGATGTAAATGGGTGATCCAAGTGATTCCTACATGTGCTGTGTGCCTGTCACTCACCCTTCCTAAGGATGTCCAGCTCCGGCTGGCTCTGGACATGGTAGAAGCACAGCACATCGACGGAGCCCTCGCACTTGGTATCAGGCTCCTTTCTTGTGCAGTCACCTGTAGCAGCCACTCAGACAAGGTTTGTACCAATAAATTAACCAGTGCCCAGACCGTTGCAACGCTGGAGTATTGCACTGCAGTATTGGCCCAGTCCAGACGCATTTCGGGAGCTAGCATGGGCCAGGGCCCATTCCTTATGGGCTGTCTGGATGAGACCACGCAGGTTTGGAGGGTAAGAATTTAATAGGAAATTCTTTGCCGTTCCTTGCCAGCTGTCCTCTCAATGCAGAAGAAAGTCCCAGGAACATTTAATTTACTGGCACACACTCAGCCAGAGCACATGGGATCCCCTCAGTCTTTTGGAAGCCAAGGTTCATTGAGGCCAAGCAGCTGCTGTCATCATATATAGCGTGCCCGGAGAATGGAGTTCAGTAAGTCATTGGTGAATAGGTTAAATAAAGTAGATGCCGGCACTGAGTTTAGCAGAAGTCTATTATCTGGAATCTACTGGTGTTGATTTTCTGGCCTGGAGCCACCTGAAACCATCTATCTCGGGGCATTAGCTCAGTTACCATAACAACTCATCTAGGAACAACTCCTGACAGCTCGAGGAGCAGACCAAGGCCCCGCGTGGTATATAAGCCACTCTTAGGTCAAGATAAGCATGTCTAGGATTCTCCCTCTTCTGCAATTCAGCCTCGGTGTCCCAGTGCTTATACAAGCCTTAATGTGCCTGGGATCCTGTTTTATCCTTCAGAGGCTGTTCAGCCTAGTTTTCCAACAGTCCATCCACTCAAGGAGCTACCTCCTGGCAGAATAACAAAACTATCCATCTTTGGGGAACCTGGCTAATTCCCTTATTGGCATTCAGTTTACAGACTCTGATTTTTGGCCTCATAAATGAAAACTATGGCTGAGCCACTTCCATAAGGTCCGGTTTAGCTGATGCTAAGGAACTGCTGCCTACATTTGACTCCCATGATGACAGAAGGGTTGGTGTTCGACGTCATAGATGCTTGGCAGTGGCTCACTCCAGGCTTATATTACTCTGCTCTCCTCTTACCTCTTCTCATTCTCATTGGAATTGCCTGAGAAGCAGTCACCAAGCACAGCAGATGATGTTGGATCTTTAGAAAGAGAAACCAGGAAAATAATGGGATCTCCACAGTTTGACCCCGCATAGAAAGCTGACGTTACAGCCCAGATGAATTAAGTCCCGTACAGTAGCTTTTGGTGTAATTTTGTGATGCCTGCTCCTTGCACTGACCTTCCAGCTCCTGGGGTTGCTCAGCAATTACTCCTCAGCATGGAGGGGAGACTTTTCGCTCCCATCCAACTACTACAGACTTGCCCTGTTAAGCTTAGGCCTAGCAGCAGGCTCCAAGGCATCTCACAGTGGGATAACGATCCTTTAAATAGCACTGGGAGTCTCTCTTCTCGGGGAAAACTAATTAAGTTCTTCAGCACATGCTTAGACATATGTTGACCTGGTATGGCCTTAACAGGCCTGCTTCCACCTACTGGATAAATAAGACTGGCTTAAAAAATATCCTCCAAGAGATGCGTTACTGAGGCAACAGCCAGGTGGGGGACTGACTTCTCCATCTCTGGCTGAAGGTAGTAGTTATGTGTATTACTCGTGGGCCAAACTCTCGGCTGGTGTAAACTCCTTGAAATCAGTTAAGTGATTTTTAAGTTCCGAAAGCACCAGTGCAGTTACCTCTGCTGACCTCGTGCAGCGCACGGGCCTGAAAACGACACCTGTATTAAGCTCAGTTACTTACTGTTCAGCACAAAAAGCTCATTTAACAAAAGCAGAGGGTTGCATCAGTGGAGAACATGGTCCACAGGAGCTGAATTCCTCCCCTGTGTGGTTGCATGGGATTGCAGTAGATTAAGCTGAGCTGATGTGTCCCGTCGGGGTCTCTGTCTTGGCTCTAGGCAAAGAGTTAATGAATGGAAAGTATATTCTAAACCAGGCTCTTTTCTGGCGTGATATGGCACAGCTTCCTGGATTTCTCTGTAGTTGTGCTGATTTACACCAGGTGAGGATTTTGCCCAGTTGGGTTAAACATCCTCTCTGAGTCCTTGGTGTTTTATGGGGCAGACGTGCTCCAGGGTGGGCTCACAGCAAATCCTTGGCTCTTACAATCCCCTGAAATTTCAAGTGAGGAAGGAAGTGCTGGAATATGAATCCTCTGCTGGGTTTTGCAGAAAACCCAACCAGTGGGTGATATGAGCCTAAGTAGACTTGTAGTGTCCTTTGTTAGGACCCGACAAAAAACCCCACCCCACAAACTTTGAACTTCTCTAAGTCCTGATGAAATGTTTGCAGCACAGGCTCAGTTTCTTGTCTGCATAATTGCACAGAGCAATTCACAGGAGTCAAAAAGGCTCAGCCCTGCACTTACTGGCTTGGCTGGGTGGGTGGCTGCCTGGTAGAGCTGCTGCCTACGGGCCACGAGTATCTTGGTTGCAGTCCAAGGCGTGATAATGAGCTCTCTAAGCAAATGCAAGCCCTGAAGAGGTACCCCTAGAAACCTGCAAGAGCTTCAGCCTCTGTTCTGGAGACCCCAGGGGGTAGCCCTAGATGAGTTCTAAGGGTCTTTGGAAGAGTAACTAAGAAAGTAATCCTACTTTTGCTAAGCTTAAGTCTTCTATGCAGGCTCTGTACCCCTGTCAGAAAATGTTTATGGAACCATAACCCTCGAAAGCCACCATTTAGTGCTAATGCACGTGGGCAGTGTGTCTAGAGCAATTCAAGCTCTGTCTTACTGTAAACATCCTCAAAGCGCTCCTAAAGCTACAAGCTGCCCTCTTCTGAGATGAAAAATGGATTTCCGGGGCATGTACTAAAGAGGGAGAGCCTTGCCTATGGGAAAAAGGCTTCCAGACAGTTGCAGGTTATCTGGAGGGTGAAGGCATCTTTTGCGGAGGGATAAATGGGTCTGAAACCCCGCGAGTGGCTTATCCTCAGCTGCACAGAGTGACTGAAAAACCTCCTTGGTTTTTGCATGCCTACAGTGCTCCAAGTATTTGCCTCTTTCTTATTCAGGTAATGCCAGAGAGCTTGGCCAAAGCCATGAGAGACGGGGAGCGTGACAAGGGCTGAAGGGAAGCAGATGGAAGAGAGCTTGGCCATGGAAAGGCAGCCCGGCCACCAGCGTTTGGTAAGTCCCTCCCCACACGCCAGCTCAAGGACTGTTCAGAAAGCAGCTCCGAGTGTTTTCAGCACAGTACCCATGAATAATTAACCCAAACAAAACAACAAATAACGTTTCCTCATCAGCCTGCTGTGTGGTCTCAGCTGCCAAAGGAAAAGCGTGGGTAAGACTGACTCAGCTCCGGAGGGCAGTGAATCAGAGCGAAATGCCCATGAAAGGGTGACTTCTGCCAGGGTGATGAAGCAAGAAGGAGCTGAGGTGGACTTTGCTTAGGGCCCTAAATGGGGACACTGGACATCTGAGACTCCTTCTGGCTCTCTCACAGGATATCTCAGTAAGTTGCTGATCTTGGCCTTTGTTTTCCTACGTGTAAGTCTGAGAGAATTTATTCTTCCCTTTCTCCCACTCTTTGTCCATCCAGCTGGAAGGGACTTAGGTCAGGGACTGTCTGGGCTCCTGCGCCGTTCCTGTACAGCAGGGACCCCATTTCTAGGTTGAAGGCTCCGTACAGCAAATAAGCTGTAAGGACACTACACAGTCCTGGAGCTTGAGAACCTTTATATATCCAAAGGACAGAGACTGGTTGGTCACTGTTACAGCGACTGCCTCATCTGACATTGGGCACCCGTTGTTACACCAAAACTGCCTAATTTTTGAGCCAGGGTTTGTAAGGCACCGCGTTGTTCTTCCATCTGTGTGCCAGTCTCCCCACTCCAACAACTTCTGAACCAGCTGACCTGATTCACCCCAGTTTGATGGAAAGAGAAAGGTCTCACAGACCCAACTGCAATTTTCGTGAAAAAAGAGCAGCTGGATAGAAGAGAGACATTTAAGTTAATATCCTACTGAAGGAAAGGTAATTACACCTCTTGCTCCCTATCTATTTGGAGATGCAGCAGCCAGGTGACCAGCTGGCATTTAGATACTGGCTGGTCAATCAGTGCCTTCCCTGCTTCAAACCAGCTCCTGCTCTTGCAGTCCCTTGGCTGCAAAGAAAGAAGCTGTTGGAAGAGCTGAGGACTTTGCTGGGGAGGCTTGGAGGGGATAAGGATGCCCCGGGGGATATTACAGTGAGCTGGGAGCACCAAGAAAGGAAGAAATAAAAAGCAGTTTTTTAAATACACAAATCACAAGGAAAACGGGTTTCACCAGTTCCCCTGCTCACAGAACAACTTGATTTTTAGGTTCAAACTTATTTTCAGGACTAAATGGATGTTTTTTTAAACCACTATGGCACTTTCCCCAGAAAAGTTCACTGACTGGCAACTAACCATCTTACCAAACCCCTCAAACCTGCATTTTCTGTTTTTCAACTGAAAAACATGCCTTTCTGGACTTTTTTTGGCAATGAGAAAACATTTGGTTCTTTTTTTTTTTTTTTTTTCCCCAACAAAAGCATTTGAAGAAACACCATGGAAAATGGAGTTTCTCATTTTCCACTCTCTTTTTTTTTTTTCCTAGGAATAAAAATATTTCCCCAAGTACTTTCTCAGGCTTTGCAAAGAAAGAGATTCTTTCAGACAAAGACGTGAACACAGTCACAGGTGAAGAACTCTCAACCGAGATGGACAAAGGGTGGGATGGGACTAAGCATGGGAAGAAGGAATGTGACTTTTCCAAGGTCAACCAACAAGTGGAGAGTTGCTGGCGCTGTTGGGTCAGCATTTCTGCCACTTGACCATGCGGCGCCTCTGCGCGTCTGTCTGTCCTGAAATAATGAGTTTCTTGGAGCAGAGCCAGTACTTTCCTGAGTGCTTGGAAAGTGCTTCACGCAGCCCTAGGTGCAGTCATAAATAATAATTTAAATGATAATAATAATATTAAAGTGGAGGCTTGCCACTGAAGATGGGACACACTCAGCAACGGAGTCCTAAATCTGTGCCCCTCTTCTAGTAAAAGGTACCGTTTGCCTCACAAAGCCGGGGTGACCGGGATTCTCTGGACCTGATAATCACAGTCTTTCGCTCTGCAAAAGGCAAACTGACCTAAGTTGAATTAGGTCCAGTATCTACTCTAACACCTCGTGCCTGTAGCTGGCAGCTCTGGTCAGCTCTGGTCGGCTTTTTGCAGCTCAGGAGGATATCTGGAAAGAGTAAATTAACTGTGGTGGTGTGGGGAGCTGCCTGGACTAATGTTTTTTTCAGAGATAGGCTTTGATTGACACTTCAAATCTGCCTGACAATCTTTTATTCTAAGTGCAGTTGCTGCCTTTCTTCAGAGCAGGAAGAGCTGGTTTGGTTGCTGTCCTTCAAACGATGGATCTTATCACACGGGAAAAAGAAGAAGAGAAAAAAAAGCAAACCACCTGGAAACAGCCACAGGTACAGCATAAAAAGAGGTAAAACTAACTGGATCTATTTGAGATATTTCTGTTTTTTCCCTCTATGCCATAATCCAATGCAAGATATAGGAGAAAAGAGGCTCTGCTCTGAGGAACAAGAGCTGACTGTTTTCTTTCTTTATTTGCCTGTTCGTTATGTTGTTGTTTTCCTTTGAGAGATTTCTCCTGCTTTGCAGATAGGACTGTGCCACCCTCCAGTGCTGAGAGGACTGGGAAGGCAGTGGGACAATCCTTTTACTCCCTGGTTCTACACTGTCTCTCCCACTGCCCGTCCTCCCCACGCTGCCTCTTCCTCCTTAGTTTCAGGCATCCTTAACGCCTGCTAAACGCTGGGATGACACCATTCAGCTGCTCTCAGAAGAGATGACAGTCACTTTTTACATTCCAACTTAGACATTTGGGGTTTACCTGAGTCTGGCCAAGAAGGTGGTCTCCAAACAGGCAAACGCGTGCTTCAAATCCTCTTCTGGACACCCACTTAGGTGGCAAAATAGGTCTCCTGTTTGAGATGTCCTGTCTCTCCTTGCTCGTCCAGGTCCATCAAAAAAGAGCCAGGCTCTTTAGACTGCGGAGCAGAGGGCTGCTGTTGTATGTCCAAATACCAGGAAAGATGCTGATAGTAAGAACTGCTCTGAAATGGATGTTTCCCTTGTTCTCTGTGAACACAGGTGTGGAAAAGACCAAGGACCAAAGCTGAAAGGTGTGATAGCTCCCATCTGTGTGCCGGCTGGGATATTGCAAGATGGAGACCTTTGCAAGTTCACATGCTGCACCATGGATGGGATTTCTTCTCATCAGGAGTGTTTATCTTTGGGATCCTGCTTTTGATGGGGCCTCACAGACAGGATTACCAAAAGCACTGCTGCTCGCTGCTGCTTTCACCTCCGCCTTGGAGCCACAGCCAGGCCTTTCCAGCCAGCTCCTTCTCCTGAGCTTCACGAGCAGAAGACAAGCCCAGGCAGGCCACCTCCACCAGTCGCTGTGCTTCACCGAGGTAGCTCCGGCTGAGGCACGTTTCAGCAGCTCTTCTGTGCTTCTCCTCTTGTGGATGGATCAAGCGCTTCAGTTTACAGGGCCATCAGCCTGGCAGCTTTCCTCAGCACTAAATTTACTTTTTAAAGTTACATCAGTGTTGTACCCAGAGGGACTGGAGGAACAGATGCAGCCTGTGAAGTCTGGCTTTAATTCACCTGCCTCATTTAATTTCCTGCCCTGCCTTCTAATCAATGAGTCTGCACTAGCGACCCTGGGAATACAGAGGGGGTTTTTCATATGTAGGAGAATTCAACGCAGTGGCTGTGCCGGCGGAGCTCTCAGGGTCTCCAGCAGGTTGTCTCACCTCTCCTTTGAGGCTGCTTCATTATGGATTTCCTTCCTGCAGAAGCACTTGCACACACTCCCCAGTCCCTGGCAGCTGCACCACGTCTCCTTGCAAGGGCTGGTTGGCACAGGGCGGCTGCGCCGCATTAGCCTCTCTTAGCCAGGCTGGCTGTGCGGCATTCCCTCCTGGAAGTGCTCTCCTCCCAGGTATTCCCAGTTTTCAGCCTCACGGCTTTCTTTTCAGGGCCACAGGCTGCTTTCTGGGGCTCTGTCCCCGTGGTGGCTCTGCCGTGCTACCTCACACGGGCTGCTGAGGCTGAAAGTGCCTCGTTACCTCCCAGCAACATCGCGGGACCAGTGATGCTTCCCAGGGGCTCCTTTCTCAGGGCAGCTGTGCCGATGCTCCCTCGCAGGGCTGTCAGGCCATCGTGCCTTACTGGCCCCGTGGTGTGTCACTTCCCAGTTGGCCCTTCACCGAGGACAGTAGCACCACGTCACCTCAAAGGTGCTTTCAGGACTACATTGCCTCAGATGTTCAGGGCTATCAGGAAGCCCTGATGAAAGGGCTTCTGGCACTTTTGCTTTGGTTAAGCAGACTCTCACTGTCCTGGTTTTTTTTGAGCTCATGTTAATTCCAGGCAGTGCTGCTCACTTGCTTAATCAGCTGGGGTCAAAACCCCAGGAGACAGAAAGGTTGCCTTTGCCTGGTAGCACCTATTTTGTGTCGTTGCTGCTTCACCTCGCGTATTATAATCTGTATCAGATTGCTCTTTGCCTGCTAAAACGGACAATTAGGATCCAGTTGTAATGCAAATTGCATGGTGGAATAAAAACCGTAGGGAACAAAATCACAAATAAGTATTTATGTCAGCCTTTGTTACCGCTTGATGGGTCCCGCTCAGTTACTGCTTGCTGTGAAGCATCAGACAGAAGAGAACCTGGTGTGCCTTTGTGTTTTATAGGCATGAGCTGCCGAGCTGCTCTGTGTAAGACTGCCTTTAGGCACTTGCGGGCCCCGATAATGTGTATGTGTGCAAACCTAACAGACAGATTGCCGCCTACACTGGAAATTTGATGATTGCCTTGTTTTTTCAAGGCTGTGTTTTCTATACTGCAGGCCAAACCCATGGGGTAATCTCCAGTCTCTCTGCACAGGGCTGAGATGACGTGGTGAGAGAAGCGGAGAGATGCTGAAATTTCAATCTGCCACATAATGTGCTCCTAATACTGATGGCCTTGTAAGTGTGGCGTCGTCATCGGTGTCGTTGCTGTTGGTCTTGTAATTGTTGCCTTCCTACGTGTGGTGCTAAATGTTGTAAATTAAGAGAAATATTTAAATTTGTAATGGAACCTAAAGTTACTGTGGAATTAAACACACAGGAGTCCTGCAAATGCAAATGGAAGAGGTTTGTCTTCATTTAAAACGGCAAGCCACATTGACGTAAAGTGATATGCTGCTGATGTAGCTGCTCTTGCTGCACATCAGCTTTGCATTTCCCCAGGCCCCGGGTAACAAAGAATCGAGCTGCATGTTTTCACGGCAAAACTCATCTTTGAGAATTGAGGTGGAATATCCACGCTTACAAAGCGTTATAGCTGGCAGCCAGGGGAGGCTGGTGTTTTGAGGGTTGGCTGAGCTTGTACAGGACTTGTAAGATCCAGAGTGAGAGTGATGCCTCTTCATGCCCATGGAAATAATGGCTTCTAGAAGCCAGCAAGGAGCAAGAGTGAGAGGTGGTGACGCCAGATGGATGAGCCGAGTTCAACGTCCTCCTAGAAGCTATGGCATATAGCTTGTATATCTACTCAGAAAAGCCATTGCAACCACCATAAATGACTCTAAATGGCCTTATTTTCCCGCTAGCAGTGAAATAAGCAGCTTCAATGGGGAGGAGTAAATCCATTTGATTGCACATGTTGCTGAGAATAACCCTCTTATTAGTTATTAGTAATAACCCAATCTATCGCTAGCAGCACGGCCACCAAAGCAGAGCCAGCCTTATCTGCCAGAGGATCATTGTGTTGCTTCTAATGCTTCCAATTACCACTGAACAAGGGGAGTAGGAAAGGCCTGAAGGGAAGAAGATCTGTAGGAAGCAAAAGGCAACACGGAGAACTTGGGTTATAAACAATGTGTGCAACAAATGAAATATATCAGGGCCAACGTACATTTTGGGGAAGAATTCTGCCAGGCAAGGCTGAGCTCTTTCCATTCCTGACTTTCTTCTAAGACAGCGCACGGTATTTGTATTTTAGGTCATGAGATGGTGGAGGTGTTGGCTTGTTAGCTCCTCTTCTGAAGGAAAGAGGGGCTTCTAGACCTTCTACCAGCAGCTGCCAAGCTCAGGGCTCCGGTCCAGGATTTAGATGAAAATTCTCCATTGGAATCGATGGCAAAGCACCTGATCCCCACGGCAGCAGTGTTCTCGCACAGCAATGCCCTGGGAATTTCTCACTCAGAATAGATCAGATTCTGCTCTCATTTATGCAATTATGAATCCAGTGTAGCTCCATTTGAAACAACTGTTTTCATCCAATGCAAATGAGATCAAGATCTGGCCCAGGCTGTTTTTGTACACAATGGAAACCGACTGAATTATGGAAAGCAGGAAACAAATCTAATGTAAATCTAAATGGAAATATCATGCTCTCTCTTACATCAGAATAAATTGGAAGCAAGTCTGTTGATTCTAATGGAATTCATCTGGATTTACACCAGACTGTGGCTCAGCATTTGTCAGTTGGCTGCACACTGACATCAAAACGCAAACCATGCTACCTCATCTGAATAGCTTTGAACAATTTCTTCCTTTTCCTTTACATTTAAGCAATTGCCTCTGCATCCTGATAGCTGATTAGCCTTTTCAAACAAATAAACTCCTGCAAACAGGCATCAACAAATGAGCCCCGCTCTTGCTGGCATTTTCAGAATCTAAATGATGAATCTGAAGTACTGAGCTTGTTTTTGGAGTCACTTAAACTTGCTCCTCTTCCTCTGTGTTCACAACGTAGAGTAGCAGGACTGAGCTCATGGGAGGACAGACCTTAGCAGCAGCTATTCTGATTTCCCCAAAGTACAGCGAATTCATTGCCTTCCCACCAGCAGTGGTCAGGGCCAGCTATTTCCTAGGGCGCACAGGAGACCTTTCAGTAGATAAACAGAATATTGCCCTACTTCCACTCTTGCTGTGTTCACTCGGATGGCCAGAACGGAGCCATACCCCTCCCTAATGGATTTAATAGGAAATTGTGTCATGCTCTGTTCCCGCAGGCGAGTTATTGCTCCTCTCCGTGTGTCTGTGCAGCTCTCCATAGGAGCCTGTTGCTCATGGGCACCCTTCATGGGGACAGTGCGAGGGTTAGGTCACATCTCAGCAGCAAATTTGACTCCCTGGTGAAAGTCACTGGAGAAGCGCAATGTCTGAGGAAGGGCACAGCCACGTCAGCCCCTTCCCTCCTACCTCAGCTCCCCAGCTTCTTACATAGTTCAATTTTTAATCTGTGCTCATGTTTCACTTTGGATAATTAGTAAAATGTATCTTAATTAAAACAAGGGGAGGAGAAGACGACACACAAACAACCTAAAGCCTTAAGCCAATGGGATTCAGGGAGGGGCAAAGCCATTATTCAAATACAAACCTTGCTGGTAACCAGGCAAACATGGTAATAGCAGTTATGGGGAGTGTTTCAGAGGTAAGGAGTTTTCTGAAAGCTGGGTAACTGTTGCCTGTACACCCTTCTTTCACGGGAGAGGCGAGAGCCTGATGCCCAATACCACGGGCCTGGCCTGCAGTCGGTCTCCCGGGGAGAAGAGCCTGGGGAGCGGTGTGGTCAGCAACCCTCCTTTCTACTTCCCTACCACTGATGTTCTGTGGGATCCTCACAAAATTAATTGGGCAAGGTTTTCACAAGCGGCCCCTGTCTATGGCTGTTTAATGTGGAGATGTTCAACCCGAGACATGCACAATCACCCTTTGCTAGATCGTTAGCGACACAGCACGTGAGGATCCCGACCAGCATCTGAATGTGCCAGCCACCACCTCTCAGAGTCTTTATGTTCTCATCTGTAAATTGTTATAATAGATACTTTCCTGATTTTATAAAGCTATTAAAGCCTCTCTAATGAAACAGAAGCTCTCAAAGAGGTGTGATTATTATGGCTTACTCTTGCTCAGGCTTATTCCTGCAGGTCAGCTGTGCTTAATTCGTGAGAGTTTTCTTGCTGCTGGCACCGCAGACCCTACGTGGCATGGAGTGTCCTGCACTTTACAGCATCACCTGGAATAAACGCCTGCAGCCAGGATGCACCTGACAGTTGTGGTGTCGATACACAAACAAAAGCTCCAGCTTCCTCATTGCTCACAGCCTCTATAACTGTTAGCCATGTACCACAGGCTTATTTCATCCATGTGTTAACTCAGAAGCAAAGAGAAAGCAAAAATGAGAAGTAACTGGGTCCCACCCCAATCCCAGCTTTCTCCAAGGACACACCATAGGCACTCATGGGCAGCACTGGGCTGCAGAGTACGTGTAATCCTGGGGAACCAGCTTAACTCAATTTGCCAAGCTCCTTGGAGGGTCTCAGCAGCATCACTGCTCTTTACCCACTGCCTTTAAATGATCTTAGTGCACATGCTAATAAAGCCTGTACTGGGGTAAGGGTAATAGGACCACCAAATAGAGAGTCAAGAGAGAATCACGATGGCAGAGATATTTTCTGCTCCAGCAATACAAGAAGATGGAGAGCAATTATTTGCTTTTATAGGAATAAAACTCTTTAGGCAAGGACCTTAAAAGTGGGAATAATTGTAATTTACCGTTCACACCGTGCAGTGGGAAATCAGGCCCAAGCTTGTAGCTACAACCTTTAGCTATAAATGCTGTGGACTGTGCTGTGCAGAGCTGTGCCGAGTGACTAGTCACATTGATTTCAGCACAGCTTTCCCCAGGGTACGGCACTGCTTTACACGAGTATGGATGTGAGACCCCGCGCTTGATTCTGATCTTGTATTCTGAAAAATTGAGTGATTTTTGGTGGGTATACGCCTGACTGACTTGAAAACGCATGTAACCTGGCTTCAAAACCTGATACAACCTTGATAAGATTCTTATTAAGTTATTCTTCTGATTAAACCCTATCTTTGTTGGGCAGAATCCTATCCATTTCAGCACTGAGACTCTTGTGAACGCAGAGCTGGCTCTAATGTCATAAATCAGGTTTGGCCATGATGGCAATAGAACAGGTTAGCCTATAAGCCCAAAGTCAATTTGCAAACTCCATCTGTTTAAAAAGAAATGCATTAATGGATTCAATGACTGATCTCCTGAAATGTCATTTGAATAGTTTTGACTGTGCATTTGTTTTATTCCTGGGAAATTTTGGAGTACAAAAAGACTTTTATTTTCCTTCTTCATTTGCCAAGAATCTCTTTGAAACTTCTTTGTAATATAGACTGAGGCTTGGACCAGATCTCTAGCTCACGTAAACAGACATATCTCTATTGACTTCTGTAAAGAGATGCTGATATACACGAGCTGAGGATCGAGGACAAGAAAATGAAAGCAAGAAACTGCTGGGTATGAAGCTTTTTGACCAGGGGAGTAGTTACTCCAGGAAATGTGTTATTTCCTAAAAAATTGATTCTTCCAAAATTGATTCTTCTTCTACCTGTTTGGAATATGAACTTCCAGAACACGTCTTACTGATCCAGTGCCATCCTTCAATCAATTCCTTTTTATGCTGATACTTTGAGGACTTTCCCGCTGTCTGCTCTGCCTCCCAGGGCACGTGCAGGTAACGCTGGATGGTTTGAGTTAAAATATTTCATTGTGAAAAAAGCCACAATAAGTTTGTAAAATATAAAGCCTTTGGCGATAGTGCCCAATTGTGAATCGAAGAATGTGGTGATAGGGGAGAGAGTCTGGATTGTTTTAGGTGGTTTTAGTGCTTCTAAAAGCTTGAAATTCATATGCTGTGAAAGCAACAGATAGTGTACATGGATTGATGTGTATAGAGATGCTGGGATGAAGAAGGAGAGATCAGGACATAAGGCAGATGCGGGATAGAGCTCTGAGTAAGGAGAGGCACCCATAGCCTAATGTGACACTAACATTAGGAATGGAAGGAGAAAAGAGGAAGAATGAGTAACTGGAGCCTTGGTCTAGCCCTAAGCACTGAAGCCCATTCTTACTGTGGGGCATCCTTCCTGGTCACTGCAGTGTGGTAGAGGCCTGGGTGCCTCTACCAAGTGCTCAGAGAGGTGTTCAGAAAGGAGTCTGGACGTGACATTATGAGGCAAGACTGTATGACAACAAAGAGGGTAAAAAAAGCAATTCAGGGTTTAAGCCAGGGCTAGTTTAAGGTCTGGGTACACCAGGCTAGACCTGCCCAGTTCTGGTTTCTCACAAGTTCTTCTGAAGCTTTTAGAACTGCAAAAGGATGCTGGAAGAGAAGAGTCTCCTGGTGCTAAGCCTCCACCATCACTGGGGAGGTGATTTTTTTGTAGTTTAATAGCAAGTTGTCAGTTTTCAAGCCTGTCAGTGCAGTGCCTTTCTCCCACAGCGAGCAGCTCGTTTCAGCAAGGAGTTATTCCTGGTATATATGAAAGAGAAAAGAGCTTCCTTTTTTCTTTAAAGGCGAGAAGCAATAGTCTTCCCGACAGAATCCCAGTGATGGTATTGGGCTATGAAAGGCTGAGAGAACTCCCTAAAAGCATTAATTACGGTAATGCCTAAAGCAGCAAAAGCTACGTGGAGAGATGACATAAGAAGGGTGCCCTTGGTGAGACACAGGGCCAGTCCCTCAGGACTGTGTGCCAGTGACCAACCACAGGTGCTTGAGGAAGGAACACAAGACCAGGGGATGCTTAGAAGTGTCTGCTCTCTCCTCTTCCAGCTTCTGGAGGCTCATGCTTTGCCCAGCACCTCCTCTCCTTCCTGTTGCTGTTGACTGAATTTTGTTTCTAATTTCTTTCACTTTGAACGTAGGGAAAGGAGGGGAAGCAGGTCTACAAAGCAATTTCCAATGTGCTTCCCTATCTGTCTGCCTGCTCCGTACAAATAGTTGTTTTTCTTTGGGATAAAGGCTGAAGATAATTCCTTTAAGTGGCAATTAAGCTCCAGGTGGCTGCAGAAAGCTGCAGCTTTCTCCAGCTCCTGCAGAGACACAGCCTGAGCCACAGGTTTCCCTACTTCCCTAAACCCGGAGATTTTTTTCCTGTCTCTGTTTTGTGTCTGGCAGTGATTACAGCCCCACTCCTCCAGGGTGGCCCAAAGTGATTGGAGCAGCGGGGAAAATGACAAACCGAGGATGCTCCATAAACTGGCTGTGTCCTCTTTCTGAAATGCACCGATTTCATAGAGCAGGAAATAGTTTCCTCTCAATCCTGATTTGAACTCCTTGTGTTTCACCTGCAACACCCCTATTTTCCAAGCACTGAGTCCAGTTCAATCTCCTTTTACTCCTGCCGGGCTGGCAGATGTTGGAAAGAGACTTTTGATCACGTTGGATGGATTACTGTGGGCTGATGGAGCAATACTTGCACTCCAAGACTCAAAGTGAGTCTCATCAGCAGACGCGCGTGATCAGTTTGGCTCATTAGTTAATGAGGTTAATGAGGACACCTGTATGAGCCATCTAATATGAAAGGGGACGTGTCTAGCCATAGTGATTGCTCAAGATGACACAGCAAATCACTGGCAGAGCTGGGAGTGAGCAGAGCACAACAGGGCAGGGCTTTATCTTCAGGCCTCCTCCAGGTTTGAAGTCCAAGGGGATGGACACAGCCCTGAGCTTGAGGAGACGGCTCACATTCAGTCTGGTGTTGGGCTTGTGCAATGGGGAGATACAAGGTGTCAGCGCAGAGTCTGCGCTGGAAATATTCTCCGCTATCAGTGATGCTCGTGAACCTTAAGAGAGCTTCAAAGCCTACCCACGCCTCCATTCGCAGAGAAACGTGAGCCACTAACTCAGAGGATCTCCCTTTCCCAGACAGTCTTATTATCCATGGCATCAAATCGTGGGATGTTACCACTTCTACCTGGTTTTAATGATTTATCACCCCTAAATTATGCACCATTGGTGACAGTAATTTTCTCTGATTTGAACAGGTGGATGGAATTATGTCTCTCTCTGTTTGGTGTGCTAACAGGATCAGAATTAATATTTTGTCTTGCCTGGCTTATCTTAGCTAGACAGTAGCTATTATGTCACCTACTCTGTTTCTCTTCCACCTCCCTGCCACAACTAAAATAATTTGATTTTGAGCTGTACTTGAAGCAGGACTCACCTCAAATCAGATTTCAAATTCCTTGACCGGAATCCGATCTCAGTGCTATCAATCTCCGGCGCCTCCGAGCACAGTCAGTCACGTAATAGGATGGATCAAGCAGGGAGAATGCATTTTGTGGGTCACTGCAGGCACCTGTGCACAAACACACGCACGTATTTGACTCCGTGTGCACGCAAGCCAGCACGGGGCAGGGCGAGGAACGGCTCCCCATCGGCCATCACGGCACACAGTCCTGTGCCCCATGCCATGGCCTTAGGGCCCTGCAATCCCTCGTGGAGATCATGGTTCACAGAATCACAGAATGATTTGGGGTTGGAAGGGACCTCTGGAGATCATCTCCTCCAACCCCCTGCCAGAGCAGGGTCACCCAGAGCAGGTCCCACAGGAACGTGTCCAGGCAGGGTTTGAATGTCTCCAGAGACGGAGACTCCACCACCTCTCTGGGCAGCCTCTTCCAGGGCTCTGCCACCCTCACAGCAAAGAAGTTCATCCTCATGTTTAGATGGAACTTCCCATGTTCCAGTTTGTGCCCATTACCTCTTGTCCTGTCCCTGGGCACCACTGAAAAAAGACTGGCCCCATCCTCCTGACACCCCCTCTTTAAGTATTTACAGGTATTGATCAGATCCCCCCTCAGTCTTCTCTTCTCCAGACTAAACAGACCCAAGTCCCTCAGCCTTTCCTCATCAGAGGGATGCTCCAGGCCCCTCATCATCTTCATAGCCCTCTGCTGTACCCTCTCCAGCAGTTCCCTGTCCTTCTTGAACTGGGGAGCCCAGAACTGGACACAGGTTACGTTCCTGCAAGTGTCTGTGAGCGCAGACAGAGAGGAGCATCCCTGTGCACTCCTGAGCACGGCTCTGAGTGTGTCCGTGCACACCTGGCTGTGCGTGTCTACGCTGAGAGGCAAGTGCATGAAAGCAGGAAGGATTTGATTACTCACAATGTGTTTTCCCTCTGCCCTTTCTTTTTCTACATTGTTCCCACTTGTGCTGAATTACAGTCACCACCGCTGGTCTTTGGCTCCCAGTGTGGGACGCTGTGTTGTGTTAGATTCTATACATATTGCATTGTTTGCCTTTTTTTTTTTCCCTTCCCTGCTCATGGTTGTTTGTTTTCTCTTCATGTGTGGCATCAAAAGGCCGTTTGAACAGCAACTATCCAATCCGAATGAAAGGGAACGTTGCTTTTGGAAGATCCAACAGAAGCCTGAACAGAACTGATACTAAATTATGAATTAGCTGGAGATTTTTCTCTCTTCTTTTCCTTCTCTTTATTTTTTTCTTCCTTTTTTTTTTTTTCCCCCCTCCCTGTCTATTTTCCTAACCCTCCTCAAAATGTGCTGGGCACAAAACAGTAATGAAGGGCTGGACTCATTATTTTTGTTTATGGCAAAACCCAAGTGGAACAGAACTCTAAATGGGCTCTGGTTGAGTCCCATCTCCCTCCATAAAGAGTGTAATAAATATCAGCCACATTGATTTTCCTTCCCCATGAACCCTTTGCTATTTGTTCTGGTCTAAGTGCACTGCGTTTTCCTCTGAGGTTTCTTTTGCTCTAACTGTTCTATTATCTGTTGTTGTTGTTAATCTGTGTTGAGTATGTAATTGAGATCCTAAGAGGGAGGTTAAGAGAAACCCCCTCGGGAAGACATTTGACCTACATGAAGAAAGAGAAAAAATAAAATAAATAACCCAAGCCATTGAGGCCAACTTCTCCATTTACCTGGTGGAGCCATTTCCTTTATCAAGGGCCCCCGTCCGCCCCAGGCTTAGCTCTCTTTCTGTAATTAGTTGTATATATGTGTTTTTAACCTCTACTTGATTTTTCCATTGATTTCTTTGCCTCGGGGGGACATTTGCCAGTTGATTCCCTAGGCCTGATTTTCCCATTACCCGCAGTGGTCTGAACTGGCGTTACAGTTGGGGACATCGTGGGCAGAGGTAGGTTGTGGCCCCTTCCCCTTTGCATTCTCATGCTGTGATTTAACCTGGCCCAAGTGAGACGGTACGTGTTGGGGGGTGATGCAGAAGACGTCTCAAAGCACGGATGACAGCTACTTAATTCCCCTTGGATTTCCCAGGGAATGAGGCATGGGCATGGCTGAAAGACTCTGGAGAGACTGGGAAAGGTGTGTTCAGCCAACCTCAGACGCTGCTTGCCCGCTTTCCATCCACCGCTGGCCTCCTGATCCGGGCAGTCTGTGTCCTGAGCACTTGAACTTCCCGTCTCCCTTGTTTGGTTGCTGCCGCGGGGACCTATTGCAAATACACGGAATCCATTATTGCCTGCTCACTGTACCAGTTCCCGAATCTCAGCAGATAAAGAGTTCTTAGTGTTTTCTTAATGTCTCTTTGTAGTTTATTAGAGGCCTAGGAGGCATGTGGGGGAAATGAGAATGTGACTCAGAAATCCCTGTTTGGAGTCACGTGCTTCCTTTGCAATCTCATTTGTAACCAGACTATTAAAAGTGAATTATCTGAGCCAAGTGGCAATGCTGAAGCATAAGGGCTGGGGGGAGGGAAGTAACACTTCCCTCTGGTGTCTCCAGATGCAAGCAGCTTAGTTCAGCCAGTTTAATCTGCCCCTTCCTGGCCATACTGGGATTTTTGCTGTTACTACAGGAGAATTGTTGGTGCTGCCAGTTGTGGACATGGCTGGCTTGATTCCCCCTCCAGACCTGATGAAAAAGTGTCCCCCTTGGCTGCAGCACGGGGATGTCTTCGTGCTCTTGACACGAAGCTGGGAAGAGGAGAGGGAGGTGCCCATGTGATGCCAGCTCTGCTCTCCCTGAAGAATCTGGCATGAGCTGGCAACGTGCGCTGGCAGCCCAGAAACCCTCCCTGCATCCTGGGCTGCATCCCCAGCAGCGTGGCCAGCAGGGTTGGGGGGGGATTCTGCCCCTCTGCTCCAGTCTGGGGAGACCTGCCCCCAGCACTGCCTCCAGCTCTGGGGCCACCAACATCAGAAGGACACGGAGCTGTTGGAGCGGGGCCAGAGGAGGCCACGGAGATGCTGGGAGGGCTGGAGCCCCTCTGCTGTGAGGACAGGCTGAGAGAGTTGGGGGGTTCAGCCTGGAGAAGACAAGGCTCCAGGGAGACCTTAGAGCTCCTTCCAGTCCCTAAAGGGGGGTTATAAGAAAGATGGGGACAAACTTTTCAGCAGGGCTTGTTGTGATAGGACAAGGGGTAATGGCCTTAAACTAAAATGGGGTAGATTTAGACTGGATATAAGGAAGAATTTTTTAACAATGAAGGTGGTAAAACACTGACCCACGTTGCCCAGAGAGGTGGGAGATGCCCGATCCCTGGAAACATTCTAGCTCAGGATGGACGGAGCTCTGAGCAACCTGATCTGGTTGAAGATGTCCCTGCTCATGGCAGGGGGTTGGACTAGATGGCCTTTAAAGGTCCCTTCCAACCCAAACTATCCTATGAGTCTATGATCCTATGATCCATCCATGGCAAGGCCATGAACTGACGGCTCTACTTGCTGTCATGTTTCCATGGTACTTCCATCACACCTGTTTCCAGGGATGTCTAATAAACTGAAACAAATTGGGATGAGGGATTATCAGGCGTTAAATGGTGCTACTGAGCCAAGCCTCCCGCTCCCTTCATTATGACAAATTTCTATTTTCTTCCAGGGACTGACTGCAATCCAAACAGAGCAGGGCAAGGAGGTGGCTGCTGGCATGTCTGGACCTGTGTTAAGCAGTTGGGGCTCTTCCAGGTCCTGGCTTGTCTCTCGGTGAAGGTCAGGTCCTGTTTCTGTTGAAGCAACTTCATATCTCTCAGCAGGGGCTGGATCAAGCCTTTAAGGAATTAGACTCTGCTTCAGTTCATACAAGTGAGCTCAACCTCTTAGAAACTCCCTTTTCATCCCTCCCATTCTGTTCAGGAATCGCTCTGAGTGTATCTATTGACTTTCCATGGAAAGTGGACATACCCATGTAAAAAACCTTGCTGCTGAAGGTTTTATAGAAGAATATTGACCTTCCCATAGATGCTGAAGAGAATAGAAAGTCCTGCTTCTCTGTAAAACTAAACTAAAATTGTATTTGACGAGTTCTATAAAATGCTTATAGATTTTTATTTTTTCCTACTTTGGCCAAAACATCTTTTTTCCCCTGTAAAGGCCGGAGGCAGAATATTTACAGAGAAGGAGGGAAATGATTTTTTGAAAAATATTTGTCCTGGCAAATTGTTGCAAATTTGTAAGCTCCCAGATGCATCTAAATAAATAATAGCAGAACTTTGGCTGCATTTGCAAAAAAATACACTGGATTTATGGGCTTGTTTCAGGTATAATCGGGAGCTCAGTTAGGCTTACTGAGTATTTACAAGCTTTATATGGTTTACAATGGAAGCGGTACCTGTGCAGTCTTGTGGGAAGTAAATCCAGGTCGCACCCACTCCAAAAACAGGTCAAGCCCTATTTTTATTGGTGAGCCTCTGGCTGTTGCAGTCGTGCCCTACTGCGGCCACAGGCTCACAGATCCTCCCAGAGAGGTGGCAGATTTTCAGGTGTCGACATCAGTTCCTTCCTTGGGTGAAAAGGTGAGTCTCTGGGCACTGGGAGAAAACAAATGGTGCACGTTTTGGTTGGGCCTGGAGGGATAGGAGCTCCCCAGGAGGATATTAGGTTGCCAAACTTCACATGGTGCTGGGCTGGACAAGGCTGAGCCGGGCAGAGAAAGATCCGTCCTGTTTCCAAGCTGCTGCCCCAGAGGTATCCCCTGGCACCTTGTGCCTACTTTTAAAAGGTGCAGGATATAAAAGCAGCTCAAATCTTCTGTTCTTGCTGCTTATTGTCTCCCGTGGCTCATATCCTGACAAGAGCTCATCGCTTATCAGCATCGCTTACCCTAAACCCTGCAAACCATCGATCAAGCCTCTTCCCTCCCTAGAGTAGGAGAGTCTCCAGCAATCAGAGAATGTCTTAAAACAAGAACTGGATCTTTATTTGCTTTGTGGCCCTCAGCTTCATGTTTTCTAGGTTTTTCTGCCACAGAGAGAGTATAGAAATGTTCCTCTCATTTTTAAAGAAAGCTGAGATAATCCGTGCCACAGGAGATGGAGCATCGCAAAAGGTTTCCAAAGAATTTAAAGAGCTACCACCTAATACGCTGTGGTCGCAAGAAACCTGTTGTCTGAGATAGCCTAAACCAACTGATTATTAGAATGCACTTAAATATCCATTAATTAAAAATGTATAAGCTCTTTCTACGTGTAAGCTTCATAAAGTACATGATCCCTGCTTTCCTCTGAAACCTCTTTCTTTCTCCCCACCAAGTCTTTTGTTTCCCTATCAGCTCTCTAAGTCTTCTTTCTCTGTCTTTTCTCAGTCTCTGATGGCTTTGCTCAGTTCATCCTCTGTCATTTGTGTCTGGATCTGAAAACATTTCTCAGGACGTTTGACTCATCCATCGTTTAGATAATCAGAAGGAAAAAAACCCCAGTTTCCAGCTATGAACATCCATAAAAAGCACCAAGGAAAAAAACCCTCACCTTGAACTTCCCTTCCTGCTTTTCTTTTCATTTCGTTTGAGAATCTGACTTGACAGTCTTTGCTCTGGCAAAAGTCCCACTGAAGTTATTAAGGGCAAGAGCTTGTCAGGATTAAGAGGATGGATTTGAAATATCTGTGAGTGATAGCAATATCCCCAGTTCTATTAGGCTGGATAAGTATTCGCAAAGGACATTAACCCCGGTGCCTTGAGCCAGCTGCTGACTGTCCTGGGGGGAAAGGAGATGATGTTTCCAATGGGGACACGGCTCCACAGCTGCCTGTAATAAGGTTTTGGATCCCTTTCTGTGCAGAGTTGAACTCAGACCACTTCCTCCTAAAGTATCCACTTGACCATCAGAAACAGGGCGCTGTTAGAAATGAATGGGCAGCAAGGATCCTAAATCGTTAAAGGGGAATTTAAGGGGAATTAAGACCTAAAACTTGACGTTGGCACTGAGTCTGGGCACGCTGGTGTCCATCAGGGATGGTGACACGGCGGGTGCAGCCCGGTCAGGCGGTTCCTGACGGCACTGCTGCTTTCAGGGCTGGATTTGGAAAAGCCACCGAACCTGCACTGCAATCAGTGGGTGCAAATGTTTGGGAACTGGAGCGAGCAGAAGCACCACAATCAGAGACGAGTGTGAGCTGGAGTAATGTTTGCTGTCTTCCAGAAACTTAGCATCCCTTTTCTACCGATGTGAATTTCTGCTGCTTCTCTGCTCCCATTTCCCAGATCAAATATTCCCTTGGCCCATTTGAGAGTAAATACAACTCCTAGGGCATAGGGCCAAAGGAGAATGGATCAGGAAAGGAGAAATCAGGATGGAGTCAGTTAAAAAGGTTTTCTTACACCTTTTAACGCTTTCTTGAGCCTGAAGAGATTCAGGGATCGTGTGTATTCCCAGCTGGGTGCAATGAAGGAGAGTTTACACATACCTGCTTCTGCACAGGCAGGCAGCAACCCATGCTTTATGCAGTAAATTGCTGCTCCCGCCGCCTTCTCTGCTGTAATTCCTGGCCTGACACACATGGCATCTACATGTGCACGTGATTCGCCACCCTCTTGTCAGGGGGAGATCGCATTAATGCGGATGTTAAAACCAAATAAACACTGAAACAAATTCAAAACAAAAATAGTGTTTCAGAGGCTGTGTTCCATTCCCACCACCCACCACCATTTATAACTAATTGGGGCTTTGTTATATTCTCTCACCCAGTGACAGATAAATACTAAACTCCACTGGTTAACAATAATCACCCTAATTATGCCAAGATGACATTTACAATACAGGCAATTGCTAATCCATTACCTCACTCTGCTGAATACTAGAACACTCAAATTAAAAGTTATTCACCCACAAAGAACAATGTTTTAGTAGCTGACACAGCTTAGTAAAGGAATTTATTAAGGTAATTTGCAGTTTTCCCATAAATAAAACATTCTAGAGTTCCCCTGTCACTCCCCCCCTTTCCCCAAAATAATCTTTTGTGATAAATCTCTTTTTTTTTTTCCTCTATTGGAGTGCGGTTAAAAGAATAATAATTGAAACTGTCAGACAGAGTTACGTATTTAAATTTGCTTACCTGAAAGACAACAGAAAGCTTCTCTTCCACCCCTCTAGGTTCTTTTTGGAGAGCTGGGGTGATACTTGTGGCTTGCGATGTGTAGGAGGTCACTCCTGTAAAACCTTTTGCCAACGTAGGGTTTCGATGAAACCTGCTGTGACTGCATCCGGGAGTTGTGCCCAGCGCTGAGACATGCAGCGTGTCGTGGTTGGTGGTCCAGCGGGATAAACCGGAATGGAATGGCAGGACTCTTTGGCCTTCATCGGAGAGATGCTGAGGAGGAAGCAAAAGGGCTGTGAGTCTCCTTAAGCATGGGGTGGGCATCAACTCCAGCACAGGGGTAAGTGCTGAGGCCTCTGCTTATGTGATGTCCCAAACCAAAGCCAAACAAGAACCCAACAGGGCTGCCCATGTATCCCAGCCCATGGCGAGCAGCAACATGGGGAGAAAGGAGGCACCTGGAGGTTTCTTCTGGAAGCCTTTTTCTTTCAGCGATCTCTTCCTGACTCTTTGCCAAGCGTTAAAACACTCACAAAAGAGGAAAACGCCCCACAGGAAGGGAGAGAGTCCCATTGACAAATATTAATGGAGGGAGGAAAGGGTTAAACAGACACAAAAAAAAAAAAAAATCAGAGCTGGTTTCATTGCACCCCCTGAGCAGCCTCTTGCACCTGGTGCCGGCAAAGCCTCTGCCAGCAGCAGATCCAACTAAAAGATGGAGCGGGAAGGGATATTTTGGGGGGTTTGGTTTTTACAGTTATCACAGCAGCTATGGCCAAAGCTATTTGCAATAAAGCAGCAAGTCGCAGCAAGCCATAGAGTCCCTGCTAGCACATACCCGCTGTGTGCCGGCCACCTGCAGCAGCAAGGCCAGCATCCCCGCGGGTGCCAGCGGGGCCCCAGCCCCACGTGGAGCCAACGGGTCGCGGGGGAAGCCGGGTGTTCAGAGCAGCGTCCGCCAAACTGATCACTGCCTGCCCAGGAGATGGCTCCGGGACTTGGAGCGGAACTGCCACACATCTGCAGCTCCTGCACAGACCCGCTCTTTCTGCCCAGGCACTTCATCCCAGCATATAAAAAAAAAAAGAAAAAGATGTGAGCTGTTTCTCTGGGACGTTAAAGCCCTGGCAGCTGGGCTGGAGCAGCAGCTCAGGGTGGAGAGATGTCCAAAGACGTGGTCAAACAGCCCCTGTGCCAGCCCCTGTGCACGTACAGCTGAGCTCTCCAGGACGGACACACTGAGTCTCTCCTGTCTCAGAGATGTTTGATTTACTCTATGCAGGTTGTCACTGGGGCAAACACACTGTGACTCCGCATCGTTCTGCCCCATTTGTGCAAGCCATGGTGTATGTGACCGTCCTAACGATCAGCATTTGGGATAGGAGAGCAAGCCCTGCTTTACTCTACGCTGCCCCGTGGGGATTCTGCCCCTGGCTGAAGCAAGGGAACGTGCTGGAGAGGAGAAACCCTGGCAACTCTGCTTTACGGACCACAAGTGCTTGCAGCATTTGGGAACAGCGCTGAAACAGGGCACACACAGCCACACACCCACAGGCTTTGCATACAGCGCTCCGGTTCAGTTCCTCCCTGCCTGATGCTCTCTCAAGGGTAGCTCGGATGCTCCTGTCCAGTGGAGACAGCTCGCAGGAAGGCAGCTCTCATCGACAAAGATCTGCAAGCCTTGTAATCACCCCTACTCCTTCTTCTCCCCCAGCTCAATTAAGAGACGATGTTTTCCTGCTTACCCGCTCTGCTTTTATTTGCTCCGTCTGATGCTTCTGCGGAGTTTTTCCTGCCCTTTCTTCTTCGGCTGAATTCTAATGGACCGGCCCCGAGCAGACACCCAGGGCAGGAACAAGACAACTTCCACAACTGCTCCTGGGAAAACAAGAGGTTTTTTTCAGGAAAAGGCCTCACTGCAAAGGAAATCTGAGTGAGAAAAGAAGTGTGCCATAAAAGATAAATCTTCAAAATGCACACTGAACCTCATATGGTGGTGCTTCTATTTGGAGATAAAGTGGTATTAATTTGAATGAACTTTATTCCTTCCCAAGGAGGGTAAACGAAGCCTGATTAAAGCCACTTGAATTCTGAATAAGAGAGTCTGCCCGGGGAGTTAATGGCCAGTAACAGGCAGCAAACAAAGCTGGGTAATGCTTGTCACAGCAGGGTTCAAACTTTAGCACATAACTTCTTATGATCTGAAAACTATATTTCATCTCAACATATAAACTGACAACCCCAATTTGTACAGACGTATCAAGACAGTCATACGTGCCACACTTTCCTTGCTCCTGTTCCAAGGCCACACAGGGCTGTAAGTACGCAAGTGAGGGGGTAATAACAGACCAGAAGAGAATAATTTCTAACCGTGGCTTGGAGGGATGCAGTGATGCCCCCACCTCAGCTCTGCTGCCTCACCCAGGGCTGGACCACGGCATCCCTCAACTACCAAAATCCCATCTTAAGTAAGTGCAGAAGCTCGCTGAGCTCACTCCTGCCAGTTGTGACAACAGTCCCAATTCTCACTGCAATTCCTCACCTATTTTCCTCTTTTTTTCCAACCTGCTGTCATCAGTCCAGTTTTTCATTTCCCCCCCTGCCCCCTACCAAATTCCTGCCTGGTTGAACCCAGAAACTCTGGCTCAGTCATTTCTCTTCTGATGGAAAGCTCAGCCAGCATTTCGGTGGCCATTCTCCCCTCTCCCCGGCTGTGCAAGATCCCCAGTTTGGACAATCAGATCTGCACCCAGAGCCACAAACGCTTCACCACTGGAGCTGAGGGTACGGCTCTTCCCTCGATGAACTGGAGCAGAAGGAGGGAACGTGACAGCTGGGTTATGACATTTGTCCCATGGTCCAGCATCTATTTATAAGGGAAGGAAAAGGCTCTGCCAGCCTGGAATACTACCTTATTTTCTCTGATTGCAAATCTGAATTTTGGTGGCGAGAAGCGCTGCTATTCTGGGTGTTTGACCCCCACTTCGCCTCTGACATTAGCAATGCAGAACATTCAGAGTCCCACCAAACCAGGGAAACCGTAATTGCATCTCCACCGACAGATGCTGGTTGTTGAACTGTGAGGAGCAACAGGGGATTTCGTGCTCTCTGTTCTTAAAGGCACAGAAAGATGGAGCTCCCTTGCTCCTCCCTGACCGCAATTATTCTCTGTCTTTTCCATTTTGAGCTGCATATTTCTCCTCTGCCAAGCGCCCACTTCCATCGGACAGTACCTGGTTCTTACACTGAGCGTGCACGGAAGTGAGGGAAAAGAAAGAAAGAATTGAAAGAAAGAGGGAGGGAGAGAGGGAGGGAGGAAGGAGTAACATTACAATCAACAGTTTCTCTTCCTCTCATTTTAGGTCAGAAAAAGTCTTCCCAACTTTACGAAAGGCATATTGAAAAAAAAAAAAAAATCAGTAAATTCATGAACATGCAGTTATTACTTAGCAGACAAATTACATTTCTTCCGAAATGTTCCAAAATGCATTCATTTTCAGAGTACATTACTTTCATAATACTGTGTGGAACATTAAATGAGAATTTCCCTGACTTGGCTACAGAGCACATTTTTATATTTCATAGTCTGACACAGAGCCCAGGGTAACTAATGAAAATCTTTTCGAAAAGTGACAATCTTGTCTAGCAGCCTCGCCTGTTGAAGAGATTGCAACATAAAACAGATGAGTGCCCTGCTTGACAGCTAATTGTGTCGGGCTTAATTACAACAAGCAGAATTTAATCGGCTGTGCAGTGCAGTTTTTTAGGATGGGGGAACCATCTGGAATGTACCTTGCTCCTAGGCTGATGGAGGGGCGGGCATCGCTGGATTTCAAAGACAGGGGAGCAACTGTGCGTGGATTTAAATGCAGAAGAAGTTCCTTCCTTAGCGTATTTCATTTGAGCTGTTTGATGAATTTCAGAGATATTTATGCAAGCCTGCACGCTGCTGCCTCGTGAAGACAAGGTTTTGGAAACCTTCCCAGGCTCAATTTTGATGAGGCTCGTTCCCCTCCGTGGCCCTGTGCTGCGGCCAGACCTCGACACGCTGTCAGCTGTCACGTATTGAGTCACTCTCTCGGTCCCTCGCCTCGCAAGCTCCACCGCGGTGCCCACCTCTCTCCCTGCCCCTGCGATCCTCCGCCGGATCCATCAGGTGTGGGCAGTCCCAGCGAGGGACACGGGGAAAATGCCACAAAACCATGTTGCTCAGGGACAGCTTGGTGGCGTTGGCCTGTTCTGCTTCACAGCCTGGCACCAGGATCCTGCATGCCGGAATACCAGGAGCTGGAGAGCTCTGTTTGTATTGGCAGGAAAATATTTGAGAGGGAAGCACCCTAAGTCAGGGATCTCCAGGCTGTCAGCAGGAGGGGAGGGACAGGAGGGAAGCAGGAGCCCTTTGCATCGTTATATATCCTCCTTCCAGGCTGAGCATCGACACCCAGGGAATACCGGCTGGGAAAACTCCAGCACTGACCTGGTGAGGCTGACGCCGTCTCCTGGTGAACTCTGGTAGAAACAGGCTATCGAGAGCAGACCAACCCCCTGAACTGCAGGCTAAACCAGTCCTTCATTTTCTCCTCCTGAATAGATTTAATACACAGCTATGAAAATAGCCCTTTGTCATGTCAGAACAAGGAAGAATGAAACATGCATTTCAAAGCCTTTGAAACAACAACAACAAAAGGCTCTTGCTAGGGCGGGAGTCCTTCGGCAAGGCAGGAGTCCTTCGGCAGCCCATGCCCGGCAGTAGCTGGGTGCCCACAGAGTGGTCCCCGCAGGCAGGAGCCGGGATGCTCCAGGCCCTGGGAGCCCGGCAGCCAGAGCGGCGCTGCCCGGAGCAAGGAGAAGGCAGGGCCTGGCTCCAGACTGCCCTCACTCACGCACAAAAGTGGGGATTTAGCTATGACTGCCCCAGCCCATGGCCTGCCTCCACTGCCCAGGCAAAGAATTAATCACTGCAAACTTTCAGGACAAAGTCAGTCACAAAAGACACCTCTGAGCTCCCCATATCTGCAGTGTGCAGATGTTCCTCACCTCAGAGGGGTTTTATCCAGCACTCTTTGCTGCTGGGTACTGAGCCCTCGGTGTCTACCCACTGCTGTTTTCATAGAATCATTCAGGTTGGAAAAGACCCTTGAGATCATCGAGTCCAACCATCAACCCCACTCTACACAGTTCTCCCCTACACCATATCCCCCAACATCACATCTAAATGACTCTTAAACACATTCCGGGATGGTGACTCAACCCCCTCCCTGGGCAGCCTCTTCCAGTGTCTGACCACTCTTTTTGTGAAGAATTGTTTCCTAATGTCCAGTCTCAACCTACCCTGTTGCAGCTTGAAGCTGTTCCCTCTTGTTCTATCGCTAATTACCTGTGAGAAGAGACCAGCACCAACCTCCCTACAGTGTCCTTTCAAGTAGTTGTAGAGAGTGATGAGGTCTCCCCTCAGCCTCCTCTTCCTCAAACTAAACAGTCCCAGCTCCTTCAATCGCTCTTCATAAGATTTATTCTCCCGGCCCTTCACCAGCTTCGTCGCCCTCCTCTGCACCCGCTCCAGCACCTCCATATCTCTCTTGGATTGAGGTGCCCAAAACTGGACACAATACTGCCCTGGGTTGAGAGACACAGGACTGGCTTTTCTTCTAATGCTGGGGAAAATTGCACTTTTAGAAGACTCTAGTGTCTGAATTTCTGAAAATATTTACTTTATAGCCAGCCAGGCTCTGTGGGATTCAAGGTTTTAGTGTTTTCGAGCCTTGCCAGGTGCAGGGACAAGGAGGAGCAAGGCCTGGGCATTTGACCCAGCCTGGCCAACAGGAGTATTTCATACCATGAACGTCACATTCAATATAAATTAGAAAAGTTTGCTGCATAGCTCGCTCTCTCCCTTGATGGCGGTGGGTCCAGACAACTCCTTGCCCCGGTGCCGGAGCCCTGAGCCCTTCCCTTCCTCCTGAAGCCATTGCGCTCCCAGTGTCCGCCATTTGCTGTCCCTGCTGGGAGTGCACAGCTTCCTGCTGAGAGAATGGGCTGAGTATAATTCCTGTATATCTTATATGAGTGTCGGGATTAATACTGGTTCTTTAGCATTATTGTTAATTATTTAGTCTTAGTCTATTAAATCTAATTACATTTCAACCCTTGTGTTTCTTTGTGTTCCTCGATTCCCCTTTCCAGGTGGGGAGGGGTCATCGGGTGATAGAATAATTGTCTAAACGGTAATAGATTGTTACGGGTTTTCTCAAACCATAACAAATACTCAAGGTGCGGCCTCGCCGGTGCTGAGTACAGGGGGACAATCATCCACCCCGAGCCGGCTGAGCAAGGCCTTTCCGGAGGGAGCCCCCAGCGGGGGAACAGAATCACAGAATCATTCGGGTTGGAAAAGACCCTTGGGATCATCAAGTCCAACCATCAACCCCACTCTACAAAGTTCTCCCCTACACCATATCCCCCAACACCACACCTAAACGACTCTTAAACACATTCAAGGACGGAGACTCGACCACCTCCCCGGGCAGCCTGGTCCATCCTCTCCTAGCGCTTCCCCGTGACACTCGGGAAGGTTTTCCTGCGCTCCCATCGCAGAAGCGAATCCAAAGAGGCAGTGAGAAGCCACACGAGGGATGAGAACCAGACCCACTCTCGGGATCTCAGGATCTCTCAGGATCTAACAACCCACAGCGCAGCGCTCACTCCTCTCCCGGGCATGACTGTTTAACCCGCCGCCTTCCTCGCCTCTCCGCCGCCCGGCATGGCCTGCTGGGCCCGTCCCTCACGCGGGGCCGGCTGCTGTTCCTGGACACAGGGCTCCACCGCAACGGCGTGTTTTGCCTTGGCTCCCCTGTGAAGTTCCTTCACCTCACGCGGAGTTTTTCCTCGGTGTAATTGACTTGAGGCATCTTCTTCCTTTTTTTTTTTTTTTTTTTTTTTTTCTCTCTTCTCTTCTCTCTCCCCTCTTCCCTTGCCCGTTTTACCCAGTTCTTGTGCAGTTTGATCTCGGAGAGGCTGCTGTGAGCTCCCCGCTGGGCTGACATTGCTCCCACACCTCCCGTCTCCTCTGCTGCTGCTGGAGTCACGGAGGATCGCAGTGTGTTTGTCAGGGCTGCATTCGTGCCTCCCCTTCCCTAAAATCACATTTTGGCCCAGCAGAGCGGTCAGGGTACGGAGCAGAAGGGAGACTCCGCGGCATCTTGCCCAGTAGGGGATTTTTTGGCAGCTGTAGGACAGTCCAGGTGAGACCCCTTCTTTTTCAGTGCTAAATCCACTCAGAGCCAGGCAGGCAGATGAATACTGATGTACTAGGACGTTCCAGTGTACAAGCAGTGAGGCTTCTCTGAAGGATGGATGTGGGCCATGGGCTGGAGGAGCCACCTGAGAACCCACAGCCCCATTCAGGGTGAGGGCTGAGCCCAGAGACCTCCTTCTGGTGACCTGAGTGACCAACAAAAGCAAAGCCCAGGGCTTTGGGCTCAGCAGGGGCTCATCCACAGACTCATGGCAGGTCCAGGTGGGCTTCAGGCTGGTTTTTATGCCTGGGGGACTTGAGAGAGTCCTTGGGATGGTGGAGGGAGCATGTCACTGAGCCTGGGATGATACACAGTGGCTCTCAGCTGCCGTCATTTTCTCACACCCACCCCAGCAAGTCTGCACCCCTCTCCCAGAGGCTGCTCTAGGTTTGTTGGAAGCCTTTGAGTCCCTAAAGGGGCTCCAGGAGAGATGGGGAGGGACTCTTGATGAGGGAGGGGAGCCCTAGGAGGAGGGGGAAGGGTTTGACACTGAAAGAGGGGAGATTGAGCTGAGATGTGGGGAAGAACTTCTTTGCTGTGAGGGTGGTGAGAGCCTGGCCCAGGTTGCCCAGAGAAGCTGTGGCTGCCCCATCCCTGGAGGGGTTCAAGGCCAGGTTGGAGGGGGCTCGGAGCAAGCTGGTCTGGTGGGAGGTGTCCCTGCCCAGGGCAAGGGGAGGGACTCGATGATCTAAAGGTCCCTTCCAACCCAAACCATTCTATGATTCTATGAAACTGGGAGTAGAATTTAGCCCAGGCTCTATGTTCCTTGGCCCTACACTAGATGTAGGACCAAGGAACCCTACGGAAGCAGAGCCGCTGTGCAGCCATCGCTTCCCCCTCTGGGGCTGCTGAAGCAACTCCCAGCTCTGCCCAGCACACTGTGCAGGGAACTGAAGCACATGGTGGGGGTTTGTGTGCATCGAGAACCGTTACAGCCTGTCTGTGAATGGGCAGCACAACCCACTGGTTCCAGCAGGCCAGCAGCACCTGCAGCACTTGGGTTCATTCCCAGACTTCTCACATGACCTTGGGCAAATTGCTTGACCTTATATTTTTTTTGCCCCTTTGTTTAAATGAGGGGAAGAGACCATCTGTAGGAAAAAGCTCTGAGATCTCTAGAGAAGCAGCTCCTGAATCCCACACTCACTTAAAAACCCTCCTTCTGTTTCTTCCCCTCTCTCCTCTGTAATTTTCAAGCCAATAATCATTAGCCATCCCCCAGCAAGCTCCCCCCACCCTGGCAATTAGTATCTTTTATGCCCATTTTACAACTGCAAAAACCAAGAGGCAAGGTCAGCCACTGCCAGACTAGAAGTCAGAGGCAGGGAGAGCATGAGAACAGCCCATTTTCCATCCCAGCATCCTGGCTTTGACCACTAGACCTTGCTACACTCCGAAAACATATCAGGAAAAGCCAGACGACAAGCATTGTCCCCAGCGCTAATCTTCAGAGGACCATATTAGTGCAATTTGATGTCAAGACGCCTTATCTATCATGAAGCAAAGAGTAAGATTAAAGGACCGGAGTTACAAGTGCCTTTTTGTTTGCACTAACTGGCTGAGTGTCTGTCTGGAAAACAGACGCTTTCAATTTAAATTGCTGTCACGTTTGCCGTACAGGAGTAGATTGGTCTCAGCACCCTTATTAAAAATACTACTAGCGTTCTACAGCAGCTGCTTGAAACTCTGCAGCTCTCAGTAACGAGGTTGCGAAGGGGATGTTGAACACCAGATACCGATCACCACTATCCTGGTGTAAATCTGAAGCAGCTTCCCGGATGCCAGTGGAATAACTCCTGGATTTACATCAGAACCCAATGCTGGGGGCCCGCTGGTGCTCCCCACCCTCTTTGCACTAACTCGGCTGCAGCAGGTCCTCTGCTCTCCCGGATGGGCAAAGCCGCTGTGGACCTGGACAGGGCTGCAGAGATTTGCACTGGATGACGCTGCCTTGAGTTTGCCACGCTAAAACTGATATATACACCAGTCAGAATCCAGTCCTTTCAACTGAGTCATATCTCAGTGAGGTGTTACTTCAGAGCATCCCTGAAATGACTGCGGAGGAGAAAGAAGGAAGGTGGAAAAAGATTAAAAAAAAAAAAAAAAGGGAAAAAAAGAAAGAGGATGGGATAGGGGAAATGCGAAAAAGCAAGGCAAGGAGGAGCATGGGGCAGAGCGTTATCAAAGGCTTTCGCTGTGTGCTTAATGATGCTTTAATCCCATAACGACATGGAAGCGCATGAACATGAATATGGAAGGCAGGTACAGCCAGGATCAAACACGCTTGGGTTTTTTGTGTTTTCACCTGAAATGCATCCAAAACACACTGTCAAACAGTGTTTGCTACACTTGTCTCTTACTGCCGCTACTCTGCCTGGCAGCTCCACTGACACTGCTCCAGCAACAGGGTGAGGGAGGGAAAAGGGACTGCAAACTTCCTTGGGGAAGAGGATAATAACCATAACACAGATCAGTATCCTCCCGAGACCGCCCGGCTTCGCTACTAACAACAACAGCCCCGCAGATGGCAGTGGCAAGTTAAAATCCATCCAGCTCAGCTCTCTGACTCCGACTGCAGCCTACAACATCTCAGCAGACACAGTTCCTCCAATATGGACAAACCCAACAACTTTTACCCGGCCCACTCTGCTTATCTTCTTGCTTCAAGGGAAATATTTCCTTTCTGCTTTCTCTTCTTCCCTGGGCTTGCTTTAGGGGTGAGCCAAAGCAGTTCATGGAGCTATAGCGTGGCAGTGGAAGAGGGGGACATGGAGCTGTGACAAGGGGAAGGTTGGAGACATGAAGTCAACACTGAAGGGTCAGGGAGGAGCAGAGCGAGGTAGTGATGGAGCAGATGGGGAGGATGCAGCTGAGCAGAGCAAGGGGAACACACTTTCTCCTTGGCACTCCTGCAAGCTCTGGGGTAAACCCCAGGCTCTCTGCGGCCCTGGGAGCAGTGGGGATGAGAGGGTACTGCTTATTACCGTGTACTTATTTGCATGGTGCCACAAGAGCACAGGGGACTTTATAAGAGCAGGAAAATGGAGCCCTGGCCTTTAAGCACTTTGCAACTCAGCAAGGAGAGAGAAGACTAATATGAGCTGGTGCTTTGGAGGGCGGCAGGGAGACAAAGTGCAGGAGGGGGACTAACATCATTAAGGCATGGAAACAGGAGGTGAGCACAGGGAACTTAGTGGGGCAGGAACTACATATCCCAATTTTAAGCAGCTGGATGTTGCATTGCAGTATCCTGTCTCACCTGTTCTTCGCTCACGTTTCCAGCAGGAAAAAAAAAAAAATAGTTCCGAGTCTAACTTCAGTGGGAAGGGCAGAAACCTGTATTCTTTTCCCTTTAACGGAAGTTTATCTTCTCCAGAGCTCTCAGTTCACAGGCGAAAAAAATGGGACCTGGTGGCACTGTGTATTTCTTTGCCCTGTACCCTCCAGGACACATGGTGACACCAAGTAACTGGGTTATCCTCACCAGGAGCTGAGTGCTGAGGTCCCTGCCCTAAGTTTAAACTTTGCAGCATGGATGTGTGCGATGGAGCTATGCCACTGCACAGGCCAAGCTTCAGCTTCCCCCATTGCTTATGCCGGGCCCCACAATGCAGAAGAGGGAACTCCTATGATCTGAGCTGCCACCGGGTACATGACACCCAGAAATACCCTGACTTTACCTGTAGCCAAGGGCATATTTGATTTCTGGCTCCTTGCAAGAGCAGTGTGGATATTCAGAGCTTGATCCGTACCGCGTCCTTCTGCACCTTGTGTGTGTGGCTGGTTTTCCCACACTGGGTGTTACAGCTTCCTCTGTGGCTGCTTGGACAAGAATAACCCACTAGCTTCCTCGCAAAGCCAATTAAGCAGGAAATGTAAACTCCCTGCCCGACTTTAACCAGGCAAATTGCTTTGGTGTCCTCATGGGCTCTCTGCGAAGGGGAGGTGGCCTCCAGGTGGGCATATCTGGATTCTCCTGTTCCCACATTGTGCTCTCTGTGGCACCAGAAAAGGTCTTTTGGCCACTTGCTCCTGCTCTGCAGCTTGGCCATTTCCTCATCGAGCAGCTCTTTGACCTTCGGGTGTGCTCTGCATACACAACATCCCGGGTTTAAATGAGGTAAAAGATTAAGTATGTAAAGTGTGAGCTGACTCCAGGCTGCCAGAGCTAGGAAGGGAGCAAGGAGATATTAACTTTAATCCATCACTCGTTACTTTATTGTCAAAGTTGAGCAAAATTGCTCCAGCGAGTCTGCTGCTATGGGAGATCCAATGAAGTGCTGGGAAAACCTGACCACTGGTGGTAGCCTGAGCAATCCCAGCTCCACGCGTTGATGCAGTAGGTGAAGATGGCTCCTTTGAAAGACCCTTTCCTCCCTTCGTCTTCCCTTCCATACTTTTTTGTCATCTGCTTCTCTCTCATCCTCTCCCTCTTGCCGATGAACGATGGTTCTGTCGTCTTCATGTTTCCAGGGTAACGAAAAGAAGTTTCCCTCCAGCCCAGAGGTAGAGCAAACCCATTCTGCTGGAAAATTCAAAGCGAGGATTAAAATTTATAAAACAGCACACGACCTAGTGCAGCATCTCCCGTTCCTGCCAATTTGTCCAAATCGCCGCATATAAGCGGCAAAGCTGGGGCCACCTGCACAGGATTATTCAGCGGGTCCCTTGTGGCAGCAGAGAGCCAGCGCTCGCGGGCAGTGGACAGAGAGTTTTGTTTTGTGGAGGCTACAAACCACCAGCAGGTCCCATGGCTCCCTCTAAATCAGTCCGTACTCCTTTGACTAACGATGTTGGTGGATCCAGACATAGCCTGGAGAACGGGGAAGAGAGCAGCTTTATTTTGAATGATGATTCTGGATCTCCCAGTTGGCCTGCTTGATCCTGTCCTGTCCAATCCAGCACTAAAGAGGAGGGGCAGCAAGGAAGAATAAGCAAAACAACTTATGCCCAAGTAAGAGTTTAAGTATTCTTTAGGCAGGATGTGGTCTGGGTCGATCAGTTCCCCCAAGAACCTCATACGACAAAGCTAATGATCTCCTGAGGCACCAACTGGCGATATGATGGTCTGGAGCAATCAGCTTCACAGGACTCAAAAGGCTAACAGTTTATGCACTTAATATTTCAGGCCATCAAACATATTTCTCGTGAATGAAGCCTCTGGGAATTAAGTACCCGCGCTCCTCTCTGGAACTGATTCCAAGGCATCCCAGTCTTTAACCATCTAAATTTCTCAGGCGCTTTTGTTACGCCTCTCACCAAGCTACGCTCCCTGCCCGTGAAGGGTTTACATCCCAGCGATAAGACAAGAGCCAATAGTTTGATGCCAACAGATGGAAGCAATAAGCAAGTACAGCGACTGTAACAGAAATAATAAACAACCACACGTAGAACATTTTCTTCTACGCTAGCCAAGGAAAGTCCATTAATTCTCATCTGGAAATCCCTGTAACATTTGCAGCGCGGCTCTGCCATGGCTGTGCACGCTGCTGCCCCGCATCACACATTTGCCTTGGTAATGTGGGCTCTCACCCAGTGAATTCTGCTGTTTTCTCCCACCAGCTCGTTTCCACAACGCCCAGGGAAGCAGAATACGCTGATTAGCAAGAGCTGAGCCAGACACGGGTGAGTGCTGGGTAGGATGGAAGGGTGGGAGCCTTGTACCACGCAGAGGGGTCTTTCCTGCCCTGTGGACTGGGCTGGGGAAACGCAGGGGTGAGATGTCATATTTATAACACCAGGAGTTACGCATGAGGCAATCTCAAAGCATAATTACTAATAAATGTTTAATTAATAGCTTATGAATGTGTTGATAAGTTCATTAAAATGATGCATGAGCACATGAATATTCCAGAGCAGGCAGGAGTCAGGGAAGTTACTGCTGGAAAGTGTGTTAACAAGGTGATTACAGGGTTTACATGTGGAGTCTGCAAGCGCTTCGCTCACTCCTCTTACACCAACACTTCATGGCCCACTAGGACTGAATGATCTCATTGCAGCCTCCTCTTTGCAAATCTCTCGCTTTTCCTCTTTAATATAAACAAATGGGTAACGTTTTCCAGTTAACAATAATACCCAGCAGTGTGGGCCAAAGCAAATGAGTTAATTGCTTTAAGAAGCTTTAACTGCGTCTCCATCCATTGGAATTATTGCTTCTGGAAAAACAAACATTAAAAAACCCCAGCAACAATAAGCAAGATACCCAAAGGGTCAACTCCAGCAACTGCTGGTGTGGAGCAGAGATATAAATAAAACCAAGCCCACTTTGTCTGCCTGGGCTCTTCCCCTCTTTTTTAGCTCCAGAGAACTGAAGTTGATGAGCTCTGCGAGCGGCTCCCCATCGCACCCCAGCTCTAGAAACGACCTTCGGCCACCACCCTCGCTAACTGCTAGCCCTGGCCTTTCCTTCCCTTTCTTTTTTCACCTCCTTAGGGACAGGCAGGTTGGAATGGAGGCAGAGTTCTGGACAGATTCAAACACTGCCTGATTTTGAAGCCTAGAGGAAGCATGTTTTGGTTTTTGGCGTTATTGCACAGGCAACAGTTTTTGGCTGGGAGATTGGACAGGAAAGCCAGGGTAGCAGACTAAGAGCTGCTCTATCTAATCTCATCTTCTTGAACTAATAATCTCTCTAGCTGTTCATGCTTTTAGATCCGTTCTATATTCTAACTAATCTATTTTCACAGAGCCTCATCCATTCTGGATCCCTCCTCATCTGTTCGAATGATTTATAATCCATATTGGATTCCGAGAACAAGTTTTAAAAGGCTCTTGCGAGGAGACTAAGCCTTGCTATAAGTTTCAGTCTGTGCGAGTTAGGTGCCTAGATAGGAGTCAGCAACATGACAACTACTCCTAAAGTGCTTGGAAAATTTCACGTTTTGTCTACTGCACCCTGAGACCACGTCTATTCTAGTTGGATTTAGGCAACTTTTCATCCAGGTGTAGCCTCACCTGGAGTGGCGGCAGCAGGGAATCATGACACAACATCAGAGAGATGAAATATCATATTTGTGGCATTTACAGAGACAAGACTATAGTTGTGACCTTTTGGTCCTTCCATAGTACAAATAAAAGAGGGGAGCACAAATATATCTATGCTTGCAGGTGCCAAAAAATATCAAGCTTCCCAAGAGGTATTTCCAACCTGCCCATCAGTGGAAAGAACAACCCCCAGTCCTCTCCTCATCACACACTGCTGACTATAGTGGGTACTTTACTCAGGGCCATCAAAAATCACCACAGAGTGAAGAATAATAAAAACCTCAAGCTTGTGACCAGGGCAGCTCTAATTATTCAACAACCAAGTCTTGAATAATTCCACATCCATCACCCAGGATGGAGAGCCGGTGATGTTCTGCTCACACAAGCACCCAGAGATACCCAAACATGATCCAGGGTCTCCCCCCACCCATGCAACAGGCTCATGGTGTGCCCGTGCCATCTGCTCAGTGCCAGACTCACCTCCCACGCAGCAAAGCAGGAACACCCGAACACTGAGCATCCTCAAGGGAACTCCACAGCTTCCAGCAGGGCTGGGAACACAGCTTCCAGATCCCAAATCATGGCCAGTTTCCCTCTATGTACCTGTTTTTCTACCTCCTCAGCCAAAACTGGCTGTGATCACAACCTCCCAGCACCTGAGTTAATGGCCCTGCCCAGTAAAACAGCTCCCACATCACCATCACACCCATCAGCTTAATTCTCACTTTTACTATGGACCACCACCTTTCCTTTGCTTTGAATGCGAAAAGTATCTAAGCACTGAGTGTCTCTCCTCTTAATGTGGTACATCTCGTCCTGCAAAGGATGCTTTGGCTCATATTTTGTGTCAGTCTCATTGTTAAATAAATAAAACCAGTGGCTTACTTGGGAAAAACCTCTAATGAGGTCATAAGGGGTGAAATGCCACCACTGCAACTGGTGACCTTTTCTCATCTCCAGAACAACATTTGCTAGATATAGACCTATACCACTGGTTGTTTATAAAGTGATTGAGGATTTTTGTTTACAGAGACATCCTGGTTTCTGACTTTTGCTGCTGCCCACAACCTCATTCCAACGGTGACTCGCAGATAATGACTTGCAGCCTTGCAAGGGGTTTCACTGAAAGTTTGTGAGAAAGAAAAAAAATCTCTTCTGAAGCCAGAGAACAGGACAGGAGGTTGGAAACATTTAATTTGCTAACAGCAGTCAGCGAGCAAGAAGGGTTTGCAGCTTGGTAAACAAGGAATAAAAAGCCCGTGGCCAAATCTGCTCTGCCCCAAGACAAGGGAGTGGGGGCAGCAGGTGAGATAGTGCTGAGGAGCAGCTCCAGACAGGGAGGACCAAACGACCCCATGCCTCTGAGCAGACCACACCAGCCCCAGCCCCAGCACTTGTCCAGCGCCCCCCCGGGCATTGCAGCCGCAGATTGTGGCCCTCTAGCTCTGAGAAATGGGCAGACCCATTGGCCTTGCTGGCATCTCGGTGCCAGCACTAATAACCACCAAGACCAAACGACAAACAAACTCAGCTTGATAGGTCTGAACAGCTGCTTCTAAGAGCTACTGCTCCTAAACTTGCATTCCTTCCCCAGGGACCGATCCTTCCTCTCACTTGGATTTCCCAGGCCAGAGCACCAGCTCCATGGGTTGCTCCTTGTGGGTGACTACGCTGGTTTCATACCCATCCCCTCGTGCACGCGTATCTGCTCCCCCACCCCATCATCTCAGCATCTCTTTGCCTCTCACCTCAGTCATGTTGTAAACGGGAAGGAGGTTAACTCACCAGCCATCAGTGAAACAGCAACATCCTTCTCCTTGACATTCAGGCGATTGAAAAGCTCCTTGTAGGGTCAAGCCCAGTGGCTTTTAAATAATGCATTGTGTTTGTTATTGTGTTGGCATTTAAGTGCTGGCTGAGAAAGAAAAAGCAACTGGGGTCTCAGCGCTCTGTGTTCTTTATAATGGGGCCAGTGGAAGCCCTTGTGCAGACACAACTCTTGCAGTTGTCTGTCCCACCACTCACACGTTCCCTCTCCGTATCCCACATGGACCACAGCAGCCCATCACGCCTCCTGCACACGTTCTGGCTTCCCATGCATGGTCATGGACACAATTCCACCCTCACTTACCCAACCTATCCCTCTCCATACCCCCAAAACCTCCACACCTTGCACCAACACACCTGAGACTCAGACCTCATATCACTGGGCTGGGTGGATGCATGGACACCTGTACCTGGCCCTGGCAATGCTCCTGTACCCATATCCCTCCTGGCACACTCACTCGCTGCAAAACAGCAGGAACCCAAGGACTGTGATTACCTGGGTGTCGCTCATTGCCCTGGAGATGGGGAGGAAGAGGCGGGTTTATGCACCAAAGCTCGTGCAGAAACCATCAGCTCCTTTCAGAGGAACAGCCCAAGAGCTGCCTCCAGAGCCCACTGTGGAGACAGACAGACGTCCCTTCCAACCCCACGGGCCGTGGCCATGTTCCCTACTAGAGCAAGAGACATCATGGGGAGTTGTGCTCCAGACCCTTCTCCATCACTGCTCTGTGAAAGAGGAGAGAGAGGAAACAGCCAGAATGCACCTTGCTGACTTTTAGCTGAACATTTTGGAGGACCTGGTTTGAATTTTCAAGCTTGTGATGTGTTGCCAAGAGCTGTCACTTCTACTTGGATCAGTCATCTCGAGCGGTGTGTTAGCAGGTGGTGTCACACCTCTGCCTGGGATCACTGAGCAGAGCTGGCCAAAGGAGCTGGAAACACATGTGACCTTCTGCCAGCGCCTCTCCCGCTGTTGTTTGTCACTGCAGAGCGTTTTATTACTGAAGTCACCCTCTGATGCCTTGCTTTAAAGCGGCTGGCAAGCGAGAGTGAGTAGGGATGCAGTCAGCATCCACCAACCTGGTCTGGGGCCAGCACAACTGCGGACACTGCGTCAGGGCTGTGGCTTTCAGTGGCCCGGCTTCCAAGTGCTTTCTGAAGCGCAGAGTCAAATCCTTTGACATTGCTGCAGAATGTGTTTCTGGAGGGTCTGGGCTCTTTGAGAGCAGGTGGATTTTCCCAAGATTGCCTGGTGATGTGGTGACAGCGGGGGAGAACCTAGGCGTTCTGGCTCCTGCTCTGCTCTCTCCATCAGCAGCTCTCCCCAACTCCTCACCCACAGAAGCCTCAGCTCCCTGTGCTTGCACTCCTGGATGTTCTCTCTAAACACCCCAACTGCATATTCCCCTCTACCCAAAGAGAAACAGTTTAATGTATAGGTTGCTTTGGTCTACTCTAATGAAAAGCTAATAAATTACTCCCCTTCTTGCTGTCCCAGGACCCTTTCTGAATATTGAAACCCCCCCAGCTTAGTGCCTAGTCCCAGCGCTAAGGAGCTGATCAAAGTCTCTCTCCTTCCACTACCCACAATTTCTCCCTGATCCTGCAGGTCACCAGGCACAGAGCTGGAGAAGAGAAGGGGAAAAGCAGTGAGATGCTCGGGACGACAGCACTCACCGTGTGTGTCTAGAGGTCCCCGGATTTGGGCTGGTATCTGTCAGTCATAGGTTTTGCCCTTCGAGGATATGATCACCCACTCTATTCCTTGCATCCACCAGCTCAGGAAGAGAAAGCTTGTGTCCCCCCCCAGCTAAAACCCTTTCCACACTCAGATTTTTCAGCCCTGTTTGCACAAACCCAAGCCTCTGCTGAGGAGTGGCATCAACCGAGGGACTGAAGAGCCCAGCTCAGGGGAGCAGGGAGAAAAGCAAACTGCAAAGAAAGAGGGGAGAAAACAGGGAGATGATTTTTCATCATCCTGACACAACTGGACAGAGAGCACCGCACGCGGACGTGAGCGAGCTGGGGACATCTGTGACGCTGAGGGCGAAACTGCCTGGCAGCGCCGCACAGCTCTCCCTTCACGGCGGAGAGAAACGCAACACGCTCGATGTGCCTCTGGAATTAAAGTCTGCGGCAAGGAACGGAGGCTGATTTTTGAGGAAACAGGTCTGCCGCACACCCCTTTGCCTGCAGTATCACCCTTAGCCTGCTTGCTTTGTTATATACAACGGGTAGCCATGCAAAAAGTCAGTGGATCTGCTCCAGATTTACACCACGACAGGAAGAGAATTTTGGCCCAGATCATTTATGTGTGGGTTTTCTTCTTCTTCTTTCCCCCGCCCCCCTTTCCCCCCCAAAGCAATTAATTAGCCTTGGTTTACAGCAACTTCCCTTCCAGCAAAAATCAGGCCTCGCTGCGATAGCAGCCCTAATTGCCATGTCAGATATTTCATAGCCCCATTCATTCCCCAGCACCATCAGCTATTGTTATAAATTAATAAAGCCTGGACACATCCCGTATTTAAGAATGAAAGCACAGAGAGAGGGAGTGTGACGGAGCCTTAAAGAGTCAGGAGATCTGAGGGCTCCTGACAAGACCCCGAGACTCTGATCTCCTTTGCCTGCTTTCCAAAAACAACAACAAAATGTGGGTCTGGAGGTATTTCTAAATGCAGCTGCCTTAAAACACATCCATTCAGAATTACAGGGTATTTTTAGACTGTAAAAGAGAGCAGATATAAATATGTCTTCATCCTGCTGCAATCCAATTGGTTTAATCAGTTACATCACTGATAGGTTTGATCCATGCTATATAAACAGCTTTTATCACAGAGCGAGCACGCAAAGCATATACGTGTGTGTCCCTGGAGATATATATATGTTTTTATAAAATTTGTATATAGTATATATATTTATATACAGGCAGAGACACACATACCTCTCCCTTTTCTCTTTAAAAAACTGCTGCCTGAATCATTTTCACAAATAAGACAAACCCCATATTTTGCTGGCAAAACGATTACGGCTGTCACATCTGATGGACGCCGTGTCTGCAATGAATTATTCATGGAGGCTAATTATAAGCTGGCAGATTTCTGGCATCGTGGCACAAACGGGCTGGAGATCCCAGTTATCTGTAACTGATCTGCTCCTCCCGAGTTCCCGAGGCACCAGAGCAGAGGGACAATCGGGTGCCATTTACTGTTGCACAAACCGATTCACTCCACTTGAAATGAGTTAGGTGGGGCCTCAGCCCTGCTCCTCTGAAGTTCTGCATGGTACAGCATGGCCACAAAGGTCGTGTGCTCCGAACTTTCATCCCAGTCTCTAAGGATTTAAGAAGGGTAATTGTTATGTGGAACAGCTACATGGGGTCTGCCCGCTGCTCTGCAACTCCATCCACCTTCCATCCAGTGGTGGAAGCCAGCAGATGTCCAAGGAAAGACCATAAAATTGGGGACAGCAGTTCAAAGCCAGAGCCTGGGCTACCTCTTCTAATCAGCACTGCTTCCTGCATCTCTCCTGCTTTTCCTTTTTATGATTTCCCAAACGCAAGAAACAATGTGACTCCTCCCTTCCCTGACTCCGACACAGCCCCTGCGGCTGGTGATAAAGAGTCTCTAATAGACAGCCCTGACAATTGGATTTTTCAGAGCAGCAGCAGATGAGGTGGAGGGTACAAGAGCCCCTGACCCAGCCCTCGTTAATCCCCTGCTATTTGGAAAGGTTCTGGGGCACATGCCGAGCCGCTGCCAAAGTCCACAGGCACGAAATGAAGCCTGCCCGTAAGCCCTGTGCTGAATCACAGCCCTGACGTGCAAAGGTGAGGAAGAGGAATCACGGAGTCACGGAATTGTCAGAGTTGGAAGGGACCTTCTAGAGATCTTCTAGTCCAACTCCCCTGCTGAAGCAGGGTTGCCCAGAGCACATCACTCACTGCATCAAGGTGGGTCTTGAAAATCTCCAGAGAAGGGGACTCCACGACCTCCCTGGGCAGCCTGTTCCAGGGCTCTGGCACCCTCACCGGAAAGAAGTTTCTCCTCATACTTAAATGGAACTTCCCATGTTCCAGCTTGTGCCCGTAGCCCCTCGTCCTGTCACTGGGAACCACTGAAAAGAGTCCGGCTCCATCCTCCTTCAACCCACCCTTTAGGTACTTGTGAACATAGATAAGGTCTCCCCTCAGCCTTCTCTTCTCCACGCTAAAGAGCCCCAGCTCTCTCAGCCTTTCCTCATCAGGGAGATGCTCCAATCCCTTAATCATCTTGGTTGCCCTACACTGGACCCTCTCCAGTAGTTCCCTGTCTCTCTTGAACTGGGGAGCCCAGAACTGGAGGCAGTATTCCAGTTGTGGCCTCACCAGTGCGGAGGAGATGGGGAGAACGACCTCCCTCGACCTACTGGCCACACTCTTCCCTATGCAGCCCAGGATCCCATTGGCCCTTTTGGCAACAAGGGCACATTGCTGGCTCATGGAAAGTTTGCTATCGACCAGGACTTCCAGATCCTTCTCCTCAGTAGTGCTTTCCAGAAGATCCATCCCTAACCTATATTGGTGCCTGGGGTTCTTCCTCCCCAGGTGCAGGACCCTACATTTGCCCTTGTTGAACCTCATTAGGTTCTTCTCTGCCCAGCTCTCCAGCTTCTCCAGGTCACGCTGGATGGCAGCACAGCCCTCTGGAGTGTCAGCCAGCACTCCCAGTTTGGTATCATCAGTGAACTTGCTGACGATACACTCTGTCCCCTCATCCAGGTCATTGATGAATATGTTGAACAGGACTGGGATGAGTATTGACCCCCGGGGGAAGGAGGGCTACAGGGAAGGACAATGCAGCCACCAGTTGCACTGGCCTGACTGGGAAGCAGAGGCGCTGCACCAGTCCAGACTAAGCAGCGCGGCGGGGCTGGATGTAGGAGACGTGGTGTTACCTGCTACTGGTTTTCCAGGCAGCTTTTCAGGCGTCCCTCCCTCCCGTCCCTCCTCAGCACTTCACCGAAAGCCGCTGTGAAGAGTCTGTAGCTCTGGTTTAAAGCTTCTTGCTTTCTTTGAGGCTTTGGGTCTTTTCAGGACATTTATCCACCCATCAGGCACTGGCTGGAGAATAAAGCATTACAGGCCCAACCAAAGGTCAAAAGAAGTTCCCCGTTCAAAGTCTCCTCCTCAGCAGGAGTTAAATACGGCATCAAACTCCACCGCCAAGCACAGAGACTCTCCAAGGCTCCGTTTCCATGGCCGGAGCTCATCTCTGAGCAAACCAGAGGCCAAAACTAGGTTTCAGCCAAACTGCCAGGCTCTTGCCCCACACCAGGAAACCCGGGCTAAGGACGGCAGAGAGTGAAGATGTGAAGATTAGAAAAATCCATGACCTCAAATTCTGTGTCTGAGAGAAACATCCAAAGCAAATTTCTTTAGGCTTCTCCAACCCATTAATCTTCTACCCAGTAATATAAGGCTTAATGCTGTTAGCACTGGGCACCTAAAGGGGGAGGTTCAAGGCTTATTGGTTCGATTAGTCCAAATAGTTTTGGACTTTAGTGGATATTTCATTACAGCCCAACAGAGCCAGTTATTAATGGTAAAAACAGGACATGCCCAAAAGAAAACGAAACCCCTGTTTGAGCCCCTGCCTAACCCTGGCTCCCGAGACCCCAATTCCCACTGGAACCAAACCCCCCCCCCCGGGTGACTCTCAGTGTCTGGAACACAGCTCTGATTTCTCACAGGCCTGGGGGGGGTCACGCACACCTATTCCGGTTGTGTGTGCAACCACCGGACTGGAGCGATCCCAAAATCCCGAGTGTGCTGAGAACACCTGAGGCAGAGCAGATAATCTCATCGCACATCCACCCACGTCCCGGCTCCCCTCAAAATAAAAGGGCAGGTTATGAGCAAGAGAATGAATGTCCCTAATAAGGCCAGGGCTGGTAAATAACATTATGCCCGCATTTACTCTGAAACCATTCATATTCTTCCGAGCAGAAAGGTAACAGGAATTGTGCAGCGAGAACAGATCAACAACTGTTGGAAGCTTTCAAAGTTTGTCTCTTCTCTCAATGCATGCTATAAAAATTACCCCCCAGAGTCTTTTCTTTCTCTTTCCTTTTCCTCTTGACATACTGTAGACATAAACTCTCTCCCTCCAAGGAAATTTCTTCTTCCGTGAGTTCCAAGCTCAGTGACATTCTTCATGGTGCCCCGGAGCACAGGGCCTCTGTGTGCGTCTGTCTCTTTGGTGTGAACTTAAAGATCAAGAGTCATTCATTTACAAAAATAGTGAGGACACGTTTTCTCCTTCTTGCCCGAGTCTCTTCCTAAGTCGGAAGGAAGGGGGAGCTTCTCGGATGAAGAGGAAAGCGAGCGGCACGCACGCTCAGGCGATGGGTAGAGTGCTCACGTCAAGATAATTGCAATGCAGAGAAGACAGCCCCGGCTGATGATGTGCATAAATCCCCCTTGTCTATAAGCTGCCTTCCCCACCCTCTGTTCCCTCTGCAGTTTTAATGTTTTGTTTCAACCTTTGGATTGTATTAAAATATTAATGTTAACGTTTTATTATAATTTTATATTCCGTGTTTAATATTTTAATACAATCAAAAGCCCAAATGAAATCTTTCAACATTATCGGGTGAAATGATTATGCGCAATTGAAACAAAACAATCCACCGGAGCCGGGAAGATGTTTTCCTTGAATTTTATTTCCCTGGGTATTTACCAAATGTCATTCTTTTGTTCTGATGGAAGGACAGCCCTTCCCCCCACTTCCAGAATATTAGGAATTCAATTGAATTGTGCATTCAAGTGCCTCAAATTGAGCCAAACACCCCTAATGGAGCTCAAGATTTACCTTCTTGCTAGGAGATGTGATGTACTTCTGAGGCCTGAAAGGAACGGGGATGTCCCAGTAAGGTGCTAGGGGAAGATGTGAGACACAAGGAGGCCCAGCCCCGCTGCCTCCTGCCACGGGCCATCCCAGCACAGCATCCTGAGGTGATGAGTTGGCTGTTCTACCTCCCCAAAGGGTCACGGGGACACAGTAAAGACCACCACGTTGCAGTGCTGTGACAATGAGGGTGACCAGGTGAGCCCCCACAGCTACCCTGTGCTGATATCCTTCCGGTCCTAACATTTCCGAGATCCTCTTTGGATGCCACGTGCCTGTGATACCCCCTCTGTTTTATGGCACGAGAAAGCTGCTAACGCTTCCAAACAATTTTTCAATTTAAGGCAGATTAAGAGCAAAATTCTAGTGGGACTAATAGTGTGTAATCTTCTTTACATTTCTCCTCTTGCTTTATGAAGAACAGTTCACTGCAATGGCGTATTTCACACTCCGATGCTGATATTTCAATTTCCTGCTTAAGTTACAATAAAAACTGCCCACACTGCTGATGCTCCCATGAAGAATAATTTATGTTGATTGACGTTCTTTAATTCCCTTTGGATGCAGCTAATGATTAAGAGATGCCAGGAAATTTAAAAGCACGTCCTACCTGCGGACTCCTCTAAGCTCCTTTGGAAGGCTTTGAAAAGCTTCCAATTTCCAGCACAAAACACTGCTACTGATCTTTAACCACCTTCCTCGTCTTCCCTCTCTTCTTCCCCTACTTCTTCCCCACCCCACAGGAAGACAGAATTAAATTACCGAGCTCAATCAAGGCCTAGGGAATGGAGTTCATGGCAGCAGAGACGGGAGGGCGCTCAGCTTCCCGCAGCTCGTGGCAGGTCAGCTGGCTGCAGGACACCCTGCCTGTGTCCCCAAACAGGTCTTTAGGACAACCAACAGTTTGATGAAGCTGGAAAGTCCTTGACTGGGGTTTGTATTGATTTTGGGGTCCACCGGGACAGATTTCGAGACCCTGATGGGCAACTGCATCCTCCTGCAAATCAGGACCTATTGGAGAACGGAGTGGCCCAAGTCAGACGGCAGCAGAAAGGCGCAGAAGCCCCGAGCCCCGAGCATCGGCAGTTCTGTGAGGATGCGCCCTGGGGTCATCCCCCACGCACCCAATTCAGCAACTTCAGCTATTGGGAAAACTGCTGCAAAGGAAATACTACAGAATCAGGCATCCGGGCATGAAATCAGGCTGCAAACCAGCTCCAAAAATGGTCCCTGCACTGACGCTCTCAAGCCAATTTCGCTGGCATCCTTATGTTAATCCCACATGAGAGAACATGCCCTTCTTCCCCTCCTTCCACCCCCACACCCACCAGCGTGCACAGACCACCCCCCCGTCTGCCCCTCACACACCTTTGCCCCTGCCATGAAGAAATAATTTATATTGGGTCCTTTTGCCAAGACAGTCAATGTTTTCCTTGCATTTGCCAAGGCAGCTGTCTTCCTATCTGCTGCGGACAGGAACTGTGTCTCCGTGAGGAGGATTTGCCTGTATGGCCAAGATTTACTCTTATTCCAAACTCAATTCAGCTCCACAGGCTGCTAATCCAACATATCCACAGCAGAATAATCCATCCAGGACAACCACGCAAGAGCATTTCCCAGTGTGGACAAAATCTCGCAGGCAGTTTGCAGGCTGGTAAGTGAAGAGGAAAAGGGAATTGGTCCCTGGAGCCCCCCCAAATTTCAGCAGATTCTCCCAGGAGTTGCAAAAGGGCTGCTGAAACTCAGAGGGTTAAAAAGCAACCCCAAGCAAGGGAAGACTGAACATCGTTTCAAAATGCTGAGAAATCTTCTCATCAAAATAGTGTCAGAGCCTGTCACGGTGGAGGGAAAACAAACGCGCGATACATGATGGTTCTGCATGAAATGTAAAATGCTGTTTAGTTAAAACAAAACTCTTTCAAAGCACCCGAATGGGGAAGGAGGGGGGGGGGGGGGGGGGGGAAGAGGTAAAGGCAGAAAGCACTCCACTCTCTGAGCTTAAAAGATATTTAAATGGAGAAACCTGTTGAGGCGTGCACAGCCCCGTCTCCCTTTCCAGCATGTGCTGCTCAACACCCACAGCGCAGGGAGCGGTAATCGCTGTCGGGCACGGGGATGGGAGCCCCTTCGCCCGGAGCTCACCGGCCTCTTGCTCGCTTCAACGCACCCCCTTCCTCTGCCGTAGCAGCCACGGGGTGATGGGAGCAGAGGGGAGAAGCCTTTGTTAAGAAGGCAGACGAAGAAAGTAAGAAGAAGAGATGGTGCCGAAGGGGACTGTGATGAACGGTTGCCAATGAGGTGCTGGATCCCTGCGAGTGTAACTCCTGCCCCAAGGTATTTCACTCTTTCCTATGGGCCTATGTGAGAAACCGACAGAAAAACAAGATGTTTCCCAGGCCAGGAAGCAAAATGCTTTTTACAGGGATGCACTGACATTGCTGCAGAAAGTCAGGGTTTGGGGCATGGATTTCAGGATGCCAAGGGACCGCTGTACCCTGGACACAGCACTGCTCAGGCCATGCTTCCTGCTCACCGGAAAACTTTTGTAGACCTGGCTCTAAAGTCCAAAAGAATTCGACTGAAGGGATGCAGGCAATGGAATTGCAGTCAATAGAAAGGGTGCTACAAGCTTTGGGGCTTTGGTGTCAGCTCCTCCAGCTCTCAGCTGCGAAGGAGAACAGGACTCCTGCCTCTTACACCATCTACACATGGTCAGATCCATGCCATCTTCTCTTCCCTGCCCATCTGTGAAATAGATCCTTTTAACACGCAATAGTTAATAATAAATGCCAAAAAGGACCCCGACTTGGAAGACAATGACAGAAACCACAGCTAAGGAAAGAAAAAAGATCCGTTTAAAATCGTGGCAGATCAGCATACCTGCAGAAAGAGACGCTCATGGACATGTCTTTAATCTTTCCCGCTTCTAGCCCTTAATAGCAGAACCTGATTTGAAGACTTGGTGATTGATTTCCAACCCAGACGCAAAGTGACAGGCTCATTTTCGAGTATTGCACAGCTATAATTCCGTGTTTTATTTGTTATTATTTTAACCTGCTGATGGAGTGGGGCTGTATTCAAGGTAGCGGGTAACAACTCTGGCTTGAGGCATTATTTAGAGTTAGGTGTTTAAAGTGAGAGCCTCGTGCCTCTTGATATTTATGAAGAAGATGTGCCTGTAGCTGCAGAGCTCGTATCTTATTTGTTTGTTGTTCAAACAAAGGATCAGGAAATTGGATGCTGTTTCTAGCGAGTGATATCATCTCAACGGTTAAGGGAAGGCCACTGGTCTTTACATGTTTCTCCAGCAGAGCAATGAGGAGAGTTCTCTCCAATTCAAGGTGAATGAGTCACCTTGGGAAGTGCTTCGTCTCTGTAAACAGGTAAAAGCCTTGCTCCATAAACCCCTCGGACAGAAGAGACTGGCAAATAGGGCTGAACAGCATCCTCGAGGTTGTGGGGCCCAACCCTGCTGTATTCTGATTTGTGGGAAGTTTTCCCCATTTCTTGCCTTAATTTCCCCTCTTCTAATTTAAGATCATATTAAGAAATCTTGCCTTGACCCCCATGGAGAACAGCGCACAGCATTTTTCTCACTCAGAATAAGGTTCTTGGAAGAAAAATCTTCAGTGAGAGCCCTTATCCCACTGGAGACCAGTATGAAAAATCCTGCTGTGGTCGAGGGGGCTTTTGCGGGATCAGGGCACGTTGATGTAGCCAGAGCAAAGACTCATGCTGGGTCCCCCCCTTTTCTAGGCCAGAGCAGTGCCTTAGTCCCAGTCTGGCAGCCCTGAAGCTACGCCTGAGTGGTTTTAAACCTCAGCTATCTTACCTTGCCTTGCAGCACGGCTGCACAAAGGAGATGGTGCGCAACTTGCTGCACTCTATGAACTTGCCGGTGAGCTCCTAAATCACTCTGGCAGCTTGGAAAAGTTCATTCAGCCTGAGAAACTGAGCCTGCTGCAGCAGCAGAAGCCAAGGAAGAGACTATCTGCTCAAGCTATGAAGTTTAACCTCTGCTGTGCTTCTGTGCAGGAGAGAACGGTGGCATTTGTGCTCACAACAGAAAATGAGCTTTAAGCGGTGATTTCTGCTGCTCAGATACCCCCGAGGTAGGCGCAAAACCAGAATTTCCTCACACAGCCTGACAGTTTATGCTGAGATGCTGAATGTCTCCACGAAGTCTTCGGCACTGTTATTCCAGCTTCTCATTAACTGTGTAGAAGACCAAACGCTGCCTGCTCAAAACCAGCTAGGAGCTCTGTAGGGCTTTGCAGGGAGAACCAACACACTTCAGCCCAGTGGATTAAGCAAAAGCAATTTGAAGCTGATCCAGTGTTATCTGTTTCTTAAAGATCTCTCATTTTCTAGTCTTTCTCGCTAAGCCCTGGTCAGCAAGCGCCTGGTGTGCCAGGAGCCCACACTGAATGCAATATGAAAACCCTGAGCCCTGTCCCCGTGCCAGCTGGTGACTCAAAGGACATGCAGAGCAGAGGACCACAGCCCCGGTCCTGTGCCGGGCACCCTGAGCGCTGGTGTGACTCACAGCACACCCAGCGAGAGACAGGCAACTACTCTGCAACCTGCCAGTTTGCCAATCTGAGAATGAAAGGGGACGAATTAAATATATATCCCACCCAAGCTGCTACCAGTTCTATTTTGCCAGGATGTTATTCATAAAAACAATCTCTGGTGCCAGCTCTGGTTCCCAGCCAGGGCTGCAAACTAATGAAATTGCCTTTTATACCGAGCGTGCGAACGAGCCTCCTCCTCTGACTGCGGGAATGGGCCAGACTCCTCGCTGTCATCCTTCTGGGGGTGGTGGTAGCCGGGTCCTTATGGACTTGATGGCAAATGGGACGCTGAATTGAGGGCAGAGCTAAAATCGCTGGAGCAGCTTTGAATCTTCTCCAAAGAGGAGACTGCAACAATGAGGTTCGTGATGGAGCCAGCAGCTCCCTCCATGCCTTGGAGCCATTCAGCTGGCCTGGAGGGATGGGAGAAGCAGGGAGAGGCAGGGAATTAGCTAAGCATTTAGAAGAAGAGTTCTTAGAAAAAAAGAAAGCCGTCCTTGGAGAACAATAACCTCTGCCACTGCTCTAAGGCATTCAGATCTGTTTTATTCTCGGTGGGTTTTCTCCAGCCCCCAGCCCCACTGCCTTCTCAGCAGCACCACCCAGTGCATTAAACGACATGTCTTATGTTAACGTGAGCGTTAACAGGTGAGTGGAGGGTGAAGCTCTGTTACCCCTGTGATATCCCTTCATATTAGCATGTACAGGGAAGTAGAGAGTGCTCCAGAAGGCACGGGGAATCAGAGTAACAAATCCAAGAGTCCACAGCAGTCACTGCCTATGTCCAGCCAAGCAGCAGGCAGAGATTTAGCAGAGAAGAGAGCCGAGGGTGGCTGGGCCACCTGGGGCTGGTGCTCTCCCGGTGCATTACTGATGATCCTGGTTACACGGTGTAGAAGTGGCTGCACAGCTGCCTGCCCGTAGGGTGGCTGCATCTGGCCCAGCTTACAGAGCCCATCTGCCACCTACCCAGCCTGCTGAACACCCCTCCTACGCGTTAGCCATAGCCCTAATATGTCACAGCTGTCCCAAGCCCAGAGACCAGGCAGGTACCTACAAGAAGCAGAGATTTTCCTGGAACAGAGAGGAAAATCCTCCCACAGCATGATCATGAGAGCTGAGGCACTTCAGTCCTATTGTAGATTACTATCCTCAAGGCAGCTGCTTAAAAATGATGTGCTAAGGCTAATTTTGAAGCACTGTGTCCTTTAGTGGATCAAAACTCCAACCTGCCTGTGCTTCAGCTTCCCACTGTAGAGAAAGGAAATGACAGCCCTTAGTGCTGGGAGGATAAACCTGAGAGGTGTTCATCTACCCCAGGGATGGGACTAACAGAGGGGCAAAACAGCAGAAGGGAAGCAGGGACTGAAGCTGATGCGACTGAGATGCAGCTAACCATCAGAGTCTGGCACTGAATCCTCCCCCCAGCCTGACGGTCTCTGAGCCACACGCAATTAAACTCGATGCAGAGCCACACAGCGCACCCAGCTTGTTTCTTCCACTCAGCCTCCTCCTTTTCCCTTTGCAAAGCTGCTGACAGCCTTTTTTTTTTTTTCCACCAAACATGGCCCTCTTGTGTTCACAAGAGAAATCTAGAGAAACCAGTAACAACTGCTCTTGAATACGAGAGGGTTATTAGAAAAGTGGCTTTTCCACACCCTAAACTCCATTTACGTGGCTCCGAAAGCCACAAGCAGCATCCTACAGGCATCTGCCCCAAATCCTACAAGAGCGGTGTGAACATCAACTTGAGCATCACGAAGATTTCTGCCTTCCCTCCCTCCTTCCCCACCTCCCTCCGGTTTGGAGGCAAAGACTCCTTAGAGGTTTGCAGATCTAAACACGCAGTGCTTGGAAGAAATAAACCCCAAGTGCTATTATCTGAAGGGTGGAGAGGAGGACCAGCAGTAAAGAATACAGATCAGCCTGTGCGTGTGCGTATACACACGCATGGCCACACGCACACACAGAGGGAGTCTGCAACACGGCTCAGATGTACAGAAATGAAACGAGCAGTCGTTTATATTAGGGTTTCCATAGAGACCAAGTTTTGAAAGAATTAAGGTGGAACGATTATGTATGTTCTGAAGGGCTTGAGATAAAAATAACCTTCCTAAGCATTGCATGGACTAATTAGACAATGATCCTTGACTTCGAGCTCTCCTTGGCGATAGAGGCAACCGGGGCTCCTGGGCTCGCCTGTGTGTTACCGGTCCCTGCTAAAGTGCAATGGAGCACCTGAAACAACGGCAGTGATCCAGAGCCCTGATACCCATTTCCCTGGACGGCTGTTATGTTCTTCAAAGGATCATCACCTGCTACCACCCTGCTCCCTCAAGCAGAAGCAATGTGTGCTCCAGCCCTTCTGCTGTCAGACCTGCTGTCACCAACATCCAGGAGAAACACTCCGGGTCACAAGGGTGGGCTTTCGCAAAAGTAAGAAAGAAGCAGAAAGGCAAGGAGGAGCCCAGTGATGGGCACTGACGGTTTTCCACCAGCCATGACATGGAAAGACTGCCTCACAGGTTACCCAATTCACTGAAACCAGCCCAAAAGCATCTCCCCAATGGCACCACATGCTCTCCAGCCTCAGAGAAGGCTGGCTGAATTCCCACAATTTTCAGGAGCTCCAGGGGGCACCAGGGAATATCATACACAGGGCAGGGAGAGAGATGGGGGGGCACATGGTTACTTTGCTCCTTATTTGTTGAACTTATATTGAAGTTGCTAAGCCCCTCTCCATCATATTTGAGAAATCGTGGCAGTCTGGTGAAGTTCCCACTGACTGGAAAAAAGGGAACATAACTCCAATATTCAAAAAAGGAAACAAAGAAGACCCGGGAAACTACAGGCCGGTCAGTCTCACCTCTGTGCCTGGCAAGATCATGGAGCAGATCCTCCTGAAATCCTTGCTAAGGCACATGGAGAATAAAGAAGTGATTGGAAACAGCCAACATGGCTTCACCAAGGGCAAATCGTGCCTGACAAATTTGGTGGCCTTTTACAATACTGCCACAGACTTGGTAGACAAGGGCAGAGCGACTGACGTCATTTACCTGGACTTATGCAAAGCATTTGACACTGTCCCGCACGACATCCTGGTCTCAAAATTGGAAACTCATGGATTCGATGGATGGACCACTCGGTGGATAGGGAACTGGCTGGATGGCCGCATCCAAAGGGTTACAATCAATGGCTCAATGTCCAGGTGGCGGCCAGTAACGAGTGGTGTTCCGCAGGGGTCGGTACTGGGACCAGTACTGTTTAACATCTTTGTCGGTGACATGGACAGTGGGATAGAGTGCACCCTCAGCAAGTTTGCTGATGACACCAAGCTCGGTGGCGCAGTTGACACGCTGGAGGGAAGGGATGCCATCCAGAGGGACCTAGACAGGCTGGAGAGGTGGGCTCGTGCAAATTGCATGAAGTTCAACCAAGCCAAGTGCAGGGTCCTGCACCTGGGACGTGGCAACCCCAGGCACAAATACAAGTTGGGTGGAGAATGGCTGGAGAGCAGCCCCGAGGAGAAGGACTTGGGAGTGCTTATGGATGAGAAGCTCAACATGAGCAGGCAGTGTGCACTGGCAGCCCAGAGAGCCAACCGTGTCCTGGGCTGCATCAGGAGAAGTGTGGCCAGCAGGTCTCGCGAGGTGATTCTGCCCCTCTACTCTGCGCTCGTGAGACCCCTCCTGGAGTACTGTGTCCAGCTTTGGAGTCCTCAACACAGAAAGGACATGGACCTGTTGGAACGGGTCCAGCGGAGGGCCACGAGGATGATCAGAGGGATGGAGCACCTCTCCTATGAAGACAGACTGAGAGAGCTGGGGTTGTTCAGCCTGGAGAAGAGAAGGCTCCGGGGAGACCTTATAACAGCCTATCAATACCTGAAGGGAGCCTACAGAAGAGCTGAAGAGGGACTCTTTGTCAGGAAGAGTGGTGACAGGACAAGGGGCAATGGTTTTAAATTGGAAGAGAAGAGATTTAGATTAGATATAAGGAAGAAATTCTTTACAGTGAGGGTGGTGAGGCACTGGAACAGGTTGCCCAGGGAAGTTGTGGATGCCCCATCCCTGGAAGTGTTCAAGGCCAGGCTGGATGGGGCTTTAAGCAACCTGCTCTAGTGAGAGGTGTCCCTGCCCATGGCAGGGGGGTTGGAACTAGATGATCTTTAAGGTCCTTTCCAACTCTAGCCATTCTATGATTCTATGATTCTATGATTCTATGATTCTATGATTAGACTCATGAGACTAATAAGGCTGTATGAGAGTCTATGAGAAATGCCCCGCCATGGATCTGGCACTGCTTTCATACCCAGGTACAAACAAGAAACCAAAATACAACAAAAGGGAAGACTCTAAGCCAAAGAAAGAATGGGAAGATCTCTGACAGCATCTCCCACCCTGTGTTATGATAGAACAATTGCTCAGTCTTGGCCAAACCTTTAATCCCTTTGAGACTGGGTGGGTTTTTTCCTACGTACTGTAAAAAAATGCAGTTTGGGTGGCAGGTCAGCAAAAACTGCTCATGCACTTGGGTCAAAATGGCAGTGTGGGAAAATTCCTCTTCTGTAGAAGCCAGAACAAAATCTTCTCAATGCTTCATTTTGAAAAAAAGGCATTTTGTGCAGAACTGCAATAATAGAGTAAATGCATCCAGGAAAGCAACAAAGTTTTGCTCTGGTGTGGAAGAAATACAACTCTTTGAGGCCAATTCCTTCTACTTCTACTTTGGCAAGGCATAATGGAAAAAAACTTTGTTTCAGGTGGCTTCCCCCCACATACATCACTCCCCAGTTTCCTCCAGTTAAAGCCATGAAACAAATTAGAAATTTCTCACTCAGCTGTAGTCCTTAGCCAGAAGAGCAATTTCCATGCTGCCCTCAGCCCAGCTGTCTCACAGTCTGGCTATCTAACAAGCCACAGTGACTCCCAATATATTTTTCCTAAAGCAAATTCCTAATGATGGTTATGAAAACCTCCTTATGGTTTCGCAGCTGATGCAGAGTAACATACAGTAACAGGCCATGATTCACACACAAACATTTCTAAAAGCAGCCTCTGATTTTTGGGGCTGTGTGTGGACCCCAGATGACCTGATTTTTGGGGCTGTGTGTGGACCCCAGTGTGGACTTCGGGGACTAGGAACGCCACGCTTTCACCACCAAATCTCCTGCTCTTCACCTGAGCGCTGCTCCAATGCACCCTCCAAGCAAGTGCTGATGCCTTCTGTGTCACCAGCTCTGCCTCATTTACTTTTTGGTGGCTCTCACCCAAAGACTAAGGGGGAAAAAAAATAATCCCCGTTTTTCTACAGCTTCTGCAGCCTGACAGACAGTGGTAAGAGTAAAGATGAAGGGCTCCAGATCCACTGTAGTTTAAGAAAGGGGGAAAACAAATAAAGAACAGTTTTGATTCACAAGACTGCTCCTCCAGGAGCTCTTCAGGCAGGATGGAGATTTCTGCCTCTGCACCCAGGAACTGAATTACTAGAGGAACATTTCCCCCTCCCACACAGAGTAATTCCCCACAACCTCACCTCTCTGTCTGAAAGACTGCAGTGTCTCCTTCAGAAGTGTCTTTAATATGGAGGCCAGCTACTGTTCTTGGCAATGGTAATGTAAGTCTGGTGTAGCACCATCGATTTCCGAGTGTGACTCGTGCTTTCCTTGGGTGCACATGATAAGAGACTCAAGCATCTACTCCTGCTTCCCACGGCACCCCCCTACAAAAGATCAATCCTGCCTGAGTAAAAGGGAGAGCTGCAAGGGTTTGAAGTTAATTCAGGCAGACAGCGTGCTCCTCTCTGCAAGCAGTGCCAGGGCTTTGGCATCTGCAAAGGTTCCATGTGACGCAGTAAACCTGAGTCAGACCCACAAAGACACGATCGATGAGGGCAGGAGTGGGGAGGCAGGACGTGTCTGGCAGAACGACACGGGCCTCGAGTGCCCTGTGTTGCTTTGGTGTCAGCACAAGGCGAGGGGGGGGGATATGTGATGTGGTTTGACATGAACAGCAACAATTCAACTTTCCTCCTTTCAAAACAGCAAGTTCCCAACTCATCGCCTCTTCTCCATACAGCCAGCAAATTACCAAATAGATTTATTTTTAGGCTGGTCTCCCATCAAACTGGGTTTAGGTGATCAGTGTGTCCATCTATATCCTTTCCCGTTTTCCTTGTCCCCCCATACCTTTGAACTCGCTGGCCAATCCAAGCCTAACCTGACAGAGGCAGAGGTCTCAAAAAAGTTAAATCCCGAGAGATAAAATACAAATTTGATCAGGGTTGTCAGACATGGCAACGAAGAGGAAACCTGAAGCATCAGCTCAACCCTTGCTACACACTAGAGACACCACTGCAGAAGGGACTGAGCCAGAGAGGGCCTTGCAAGCAGGTTTTCCCTGAGCCACATGCGGACAAGACACTTCAAGATCTGCTTTGGATTTCCCTCCAGAGCTGCCCCCGCTCCAGCACCCTGCTGTCTCCAGAGCTGCCTTCATCTCCATCAGGGCTCAAAACGGCATCTTGAACCTTGGGAGAACTACGGCATGTGCCAGTGTCTCTTTCAAAGATACTGACACTGAACATGAATCCACCCATTTATTGACATACCTGAATTTGGCTTGATTTGCACCAATACGTGAGCTTTGGGTCATAAGTCTGCAGTAGAATGTTGGAATGGGTCCAGAGGAGGCCACAAAGATCATCCAAGGGCTGGAGTACCTCTCCTATGAAGACAGGCTGAGAGAGTTGGGGGGTTCAGCCTGGAGAAGAGAAGGCTCCAGGGAGACCTTCAAGCCCCTTCCAGTCCCTAAAGGGGCTCCAGGAAAGCTGGGGAGGGACTCTGGATCAGGGAGGGGAGCCATAGGAGGAGGGGGAAGGGTTTGACACTGAAAGAGGGGAGATTGAGATGAGATGTGGGGAAGAACTTCTTTGCTGTGAGGGTGGTGAGAGCCTGGCCCAGGTTGCCCAGAGAAGCTGTGGCTGCCCCATCCCTGGAGGGGTTCAAGGCCAGGTTGGAGGGGGCTTGGAGCAAGCTGGTCTGGTGGGAGGTGTCCCTGCCCAGGGCATGGTGGTGGCACTGGATGGGCTTTAAGGTCCTTCTAACCCAAACCATTCTATGAGTCTATGACTGAGTTTCCAGCTGCTTTCTCCTAAATACAGGCCTCAGCCTCACCTTATCATCATCTTTTCACCCCCTATGGTGCCTCCGATCCGTGGGCAAAGGTGCCCCCTCCCCGTGCCAGGCACCGTACAAACACGACCATCGCAGGCTGCCTCGACTTGCCCACCACCGGCTCAGACAACAACTTCAGCAGGAATTTGCCTGACCCTACCCGCTACGCTGGGACTTGGCCTTTTCTCAGCAATTATCTCCTGCAAAAAGAAAAGCAGCTTTGGTGTTCAGCTGTCAATACACGTGAACGAGTCCTGACCCACATCCCCCCCCCTCCCCTTCCTCCTCCTCCTCCTTCCTTCCCGCTCCAGGAAGATCAGCTCCAGCTGCTGCAGGTGTTGCCAGGGTTCCTGGGGAAAAAAAAAAAAAAAAAAAAAGTACAACAAAAATCCTCTGTTGAAGGTCACCAGCCACAAAGCACCACGCCAGAGAGCGGGCAGAGCGCACCAAAGATTGATGGCGCTTCAAGGTTTAGGTCTGTCTGTGCTGGGAGGGTCTGTGGAGAGAGCCAATAACGGCTAATATGATTTTACATACAAATGAATCATTTCGAGGAATGAAATGCCCTGAACAAGCCTGGACGTGGCCACGCTCCTGTCCTGAGGAGCAGGGGGAGGTATTCCCCGCTGATTTCAGAGAGCGTAATGAAAGAAGAGAAATCACGTATTTTGGCAGGCTGAGGCTGTGGGGGCTCTGGGGGGCTCTGCAGCCCTTTGCTCAGGCGATAATACCAATGTCAAGAGGGGCAGCGTGGCCCCCGGGCGCAGCGCAGGGCTGGGTGGCCCAGACCCTCACCCTTGCTCTGACACTAGAGGCCGGGTGGCCTGGGAGGAATTTACGCCTCCTCTCAGCGCCCCTTTTTAAAACAAGGATACGGACATCGTCTTCCTTTGTAAAAGGCCCTCAGAGCTAGCAAAGAGGAGCACTGCATCACGGAGAGTTATTGCTCCGTCTAACTCCTTCCCCTGCCCTCCTCGAGGTGGTATCTGAACAGCTTCTAGCCCCGCACAAAGCTGTATGACTCACGCCTGTCACACGCGACTCCTCCGCCATCCCCAAAGGGAAAAGCAGGTATGTGGTGGCATGTTTTGTGTTGGCAGGGTTGTTTCGCGTCTGGGCTCCGTTTCTGGACGAAGGGCTCCCCGTGTGCGCTGCTTTTTTTAGCCAGCTACAGCGCTCTGTGTCTACGTGAGAGAAGCGAGGGTGATAAGCTGCTTGGAAACCAGGCAACAGGCAGCCATTTCACAGTTTGGGGTTATTCAGACCTGACATTTAGAGGCAAAATATGCTTGGAGGAGGCAATTTGCCCAACCCCAGTGGCACCAGGATGGGGAAAGCTGGCTCAAGGCTGGGACTCGGTCCACTGAAAGCCTCCTGGACTCTTTATTTCCACCTTACGTCTTAACTCTTGTCCCCTTCCTGAGATTCAGGAGAGAGTTGGGGAAAAAAGGAAGGACGTGGACCTGTTGGAGTGGGACCAGAGGAGGCCACGGAGATGCTGCGAGGGCTGGAGCCCCTCTGCTGTGAGGACAGGCTGAGAGAGTTGGGGGGTTCAGCCTGGAGAAGAGAAGGCTCCGGGGAGACCTTAGAGCCCCTTCCAGTCCCTCAAGGGGCTCCAGGAAAGCTGGGGAGGGACTCTTGATCAGGGAGGGGAGCCATAGGAGGAGGGGGAAGGGTTTGACACTGAAAGAGGGGAGATTGAGCTGAGATGTGGGGAAGGAATCCTTTGCTGTGAGGGTGGTGAGAGCCTGGCCCAGGTTGCCCAGAGAAGCTGTGGCTGCCCCATCCCTGGAGGGGTTCAAGGCCAGGTTGGAGGGGGCTTGGAGCAACCTGGTCTGGTGGGAGGTGTCCCTGGTCACCACATGCAGCTGCTTCCTCCAGAGCCGGCTGCGTGAGGAAGATCAGGTCAGGATTCACAAGCTGTAGCTGGTGCCTGGAGTGTGGTCTGGTGCCTCCTGAGCTTTCCATTAGCAGAGGTGCCCCAGAGAAGGGGAACACAGGGTATTTTCCTTAAAAAATATTTGGGAATTTTTAATTGTTTACCCAAAGAAACATACTTATTTTTTTCCTTTTCTTTTTTGAAAGTGCTTTTGCAAAAAGTACCATGATAGGAAGCTTTTCATTTCAGGAACATTCGATTTTAAGATCTTTCTGAAAGCCCCAAACAGAAGTTGAGTGCTCCAGACACAACTTTTCAATACTTTGAAATGAAAATTCCCCACAACCTTCATTCTCCTTGTCATAAAAGATCTATTTCATGGCCCATTTGGAAAATACTACTTTTTCTGCTTTTTTCTTCAGATTCGGAACAAAACCCACATTTCTACAGCCTCAGTATCCCATCTCCCCAGCGTGAGCTTTGCTGTGACCTTCTAGTTTTCCCGCGAGGCATCTACTCGGCCAGCGTCAGGCGTGGACGGAGCCGGCAGCGCAAGAGTTAACATGGTAATACTCCAAGGATTTTGTTTAGAGTTTTATAGCATTACATACCAGCCTTATTGGATTTAAATGGCTTAAATTAACTGGGTTATTTAATGGATTGTCCAGATTAGGGAGGAATCTGCAAAGGCTGTTACTTCAAGAAGAGCAGCTGCATTGGAAGAAAAGATCTCCAAGTAACATTAATATCCTGGAGGCTCACAAGTCCTGACAGGCCACTCCTGTCCTTTATTGACATTCTCTCATACGCATTTAGCCAGGTTTGTGTTTAGTTTAATAATCTCCTGAAAGTTTAATTGTTGCTTTATTCATCCATGACCTTTCCTTCTCATCTGGAGACATATTATTGCTAATCTACAAATTTCAAGAACCAGATTTATTTGCAAAACCAATTATTCTGCTATGCAAATCTCCTCTCTTCCTGCAGCCTGCTTGAACAGGGCTTTTTTTACAGCCACCATAAGATATAGACACTATTCAAATATTTAAATGTAAAATTTATCTATATTTCTTTTCAAGCATGCCCAGGTTCTATGTGGTGCAAAGTTAATTAAAATCTTTAGAATCAAAAGCAGGTTTCCTGACCTTGATCCAGACCTGACAGACTTTAACCTCCAAAGTCCTCGCTTAACCACAGGGGAACTGGAACTACCAGCAAAGCGGAAATCACTTCACTATCGGTAAACTTCTAATGGAGAAACACGTCCTCTCCATTAGTGTCAGACATGACAACACCAGCTCAGCCCCGGAGACACAGACACAGGTTTCCTGAGCTGTCTGCAGATGCATGACCTGAAGGAGGTGCAGAAAAATGCTCTGAATGAGAGTCTTTGCTACACATTTTTACCCCCAAACCCTCTCGGTGGCACTTTCTCCATGTGTCCCCCGAGGGATGCCTCCCCTCAGCCGTGGGATTTGGAATCCCGCTGGCACAGGGTGGGAGACAAAACACTTAATTTGAATGCGGGGCCGCTCTGAGCTTCTGCAGGTCCAGAGCACTCTTCCAAAATCATCTGTGACCACAGTACTTAACGTTAACTTTAGCTGTCCCCTGTCTCAATCTCCCCAGCTCTGGCAATGGCAGGAACACTACCTGTTTGTGTTAACTCAGATTTTGAAGCGGTGAAGTGCCACCTACTATAATCCTCCTGCCCAAAGGCACAGCCAATGTCCTACAACTACGGAGCGTCATTAACACAATTACAGGCAACCAAGAAATCAACATTTTATACTAAGCCTTATGTCAGCGAACAGCATTATCAGGGAAGCTTGCACAATTAAACCATAATTCAGTGGATGGATGTTAAGTACTTTACAGATGAGCAAATTAAGAAAGCATTAGCCACAGGATTCGAGGGAGAGGCAACGTGGGTGCCAGCCAGTGAACAGAGACCTTCTGCTCCTGCTCCCAGCACCTACCCTGGCACTGTGCCTGCTCGCCCAGCACCCCCCGGCTCCTCTGAACCCCCCATCATGACTGCAGGGGGTTCTGGACCCCCCCAGACCTGGGGTCCCCCAGCACTGAGGGCCCCAGTACTCCAGACAGCCAGGAGATGCCGTGGGTCACTCAGCTACCTACCCACTTGGACCTGACTGAGAAACAACCACTCCTGATGGTTTTGCTTCAAGTTGATATGTCAAAAATAGTTCCATATCTCACCAACAAATCACCACCGTCAGGCTGATGGGCAGGAAACAACTCCAGTAGTCTTTCAATGAAATGGAATTACTTGGGAGCATAAAAAAACAGACTGGAAATACGTGGTTTTGGAACAGCCACCTCCTGTCCCACGTACTGAAGCAGAGGAAGGAAGGAGGATGAGGATTGTTTGTTTCCTTGAGATGTCACAGAGTGAGAGCTCTGCTTTAGGTATCCAACCGCGGTTGAGCCTTATGCAGTTGTGTCTGGAGCAGCCCCTTTTCCCTGGATACCTGCAGAGCTCAGAGACGGGAACTGGGCACCTCCTGGCAGCCGACGCCAGCAAAGTCAAGCACGCCACTGGCTTCAGTAAGCTCTGGCTCAAGCTTTATATATTTCAGATATGGGTAGCTGTGAGCTGTTTTCCACAGTCTGTGGATTGTTTCTCTTGCTCAAATAATTTAGCTTTAACCTGAGGCTGTGGGCTCAATCCCTGCTGTCAAAACCCAGTGTGTAGCTTTGCATGCAGCTCCTGAGGGTACGGGGGAATACAGCATGAATCTCTCCGACTCCTTCAAAGTCTAGCAGAGCTGCTTTATGTTTGTAGAAATCGACATAAATAAAAATAAATCTGACAGGCTTTAGCCTGTGTTTCTCCAGTATATCCTTGTCTGCACTGGATTTACCTGAGTTGGTTTATATCTAAGAGCTTCGATAGGGATATGTTTACAGCGAGACAGACCCCAATAAATATTAGCAGGGATAAGGGTTCCCTCTCACAAATACATCCCAGCAAAGCAACCCGTAACGTGCAGCCCGTGGGCACGGGTGAAACTAGTGACACATCAGCAATCCCAGGTTGGGTGTCCCAGCCGTTTCCGTGGCTGCACACACGATCTAGTTGGGGTCCGTCAACCCCACACTCACAGCAAACCAGGCTGCTTTAATTACCACTACAAATGCAAGTTACAATGCAAATTGCTTTGTTTTCACTGCTATTTTAGCTTGAGTTAAGAACTGCTTTTCGTTCTTCTTAGTAGAGGCAAACAAGACTCATAAAACACTGTAATAGTGTCCAATTACACTCGGAGCTGGAAACCTGAAAGGTTCCAGCTAGAAAAGAGGCCACGTTCCCCTGCTGCTGCATGTACCGTGTCGTGGGCATAAATGAAATGTGAATTACACCACTTTTACCAGCGTAAATGATTACAGAGGAGCTGCAATCCAAGGTGAAGCTGAGCCTTTAGTAGGTTTATTTTAAGCTCAGACACCATTAAATATGACAGAAACATGAAAGAAGCTTCCCCTCGGTGACATCTGGATGAAAATGTGACTGATTTTCTGGTACCCTGCAGCCGGACTCTGGCACCTGTACCGGGCTGGCCACAGGTACTCAGTGCTGGGATAAACGTCTCCACGAAGGGCACGACAGTGTTTGCAATAAGGGGCCACTGTCACTTTGCCAGAGTTGTTTGATATTTTTAGCTTTTCATCACAAACTGACTCTCATCTTGCCTCGTAAAGCTGCCAGTGAGGCAGAACTCCACCGAAACCCACCTTCTAATCTAAGTGCATGTCTAATCCATTAACGCCAAACCCACTGAAAAGCGGTGGGTAGCATCACTCTGGTCTAATGCATATTCAGCCGAGCTCAAGGCAATAAGAGAACCGGGCTGTGGTTTCGCTCGATGAAGCCTTCAGTTCAGGTGACTGCGTCACTGCTGTCCTCTTCAGCCCTGTCCTCCTGCCATCCTGCACAGTCCCTCCACGGTGCTGACACCACCAGGGGTGTGAACAGGCTGAGAAACGGACTTGGAAAGTAGATCAACTTAAAAGTGAGCTTTTTAAAGGTGGGTTGATGTTCAGGCAGATCAGTCCCGCAATCCACTTTATGTCAGCGCAGAGCACAATGCGGGCCCTCGGGGATGAGATGGATCCATAAGAAACAGGGACACCCTAAGCCTGTTCCCGTCATCACGGACTTTGCTGCATGATGCCGCATGCTCCAGACCTGTCTTTCCAAAATAGGTGTCAGCCTTGTCGCTTCCCAAAGCCGCAAGGAGCAACAGCAGCCTTTTAACTGACATCAGCGCTCAGCCTCTCTGCCAAACTCTTGGGACACAAGACCCTTTGTCTCCAGATTACACTCATCTTTTCCACTTCTCCTTCAAATAAGATGAATCTTATAATTTGTCACAGAAGTGGTGGTTTCCAAACATCATTTATCCAGCGGAGGCTGGGAGGGGGATGCTATTCTTCAGGTCAATTTGTGAGTCATTTGGCTTGCCAGTCAACCAAGTTGCACTCACTTGGAGACAATATATCTGAGCTATAAACCTTAACCTCGAAGCATAACTCACCCGCTGCAGTGAGTAGCCTGTCATCATTGAGAGCAATGATCCTTAACCCCTTATCTAGCTCTGGGGAATCATTATCTGCAGTTGTTAATTTAAGCTTGGTTTAAGTAATAAAAAAGTATTTCTTTCTGCTAAAAATGTGTCACTAATTCTACTATTGCTTCATTATTCAGTTTCATACTGAGTATTTTCATTGATTTCTCATCAAATTGGCATTCAAATAAATACAGAATCACAGAATCGCCTAGGTTGGAAGGGACCTTTAAGATCATCTAGCCCAATCTTAAAAAACAAACAAACAAAAAAAAAAACCACCACTAACACTAAACCATATTCCTGAGCACCATGTCAACTCGTCTTTTGAATATCTCCAGGGATGGCGCCTCAACCCCTTCCCTGGGCAGCCCATTCCAAGGCTTGATAACCCTTTCAGTGAAGAAATTTTTCCCAATATCCAATCTGAACCTCCCCTGGCGCAACTTGAGGCCGTTTCCTCTTGTCCCATCGCCTGTTCCTTGGGAGAAGAGACCGACCCCCCCTGGCTACACCCTCCTTTCAGGGAGTTGGAGAGAGCGAGAAGGTCTCCCCTCAGCCTCCTCTTCTCTAGACTGAACACCCCCAGCTCTCTCAGCCTCTCCTCACAAGACTTGTTCTCCAGACCCCTCACCAGCTCCGTTGCCCTTCTCTGGACCCGCTCCAGCCCCTCAATGTCTTTTTTGTGATGAGGGGCCCAAAACTGGACACAGCCCTTGAGGTGGGGTCTCACCAGTGCCCAGTACAGGGGGACCATCACCTCCCGAGTCCTACTCACCACACTGTTCCTGATCCAGGCCAGGATGCCGTTGGCCTTCTTGGCCACCTGGACACACTGCTGGCTCGTGTTCAGCCCACAGTCGACCAACACCCCCAGGTCCTTTTCTGCTGGCCAGCTTTCCAGCCACTAAATACCATAGGTACTAGCCAATTAACGTAGTTACTGGGCAACTTTCTGAGCATTTTCACTAGCCAGGCAAGGGCTGCAGAAGCCTCTGAAAACAATGAAGCAGAGTTTAATCTACGCCTGTTGAACTGTGCACAGATGAACTGTCATCCCGGGCATTGCAGAGGGTACCAGACAGGGGATGCCAGGCTGCATGGGACACAGGATGACTGTGGGATGGAGCGTGGCGTTGCCCTCACCTCATCTGTAGTCACCTTCCTCCTCTTAGCACTGTCTCTCTAGCCTTCAAATCCACTTTGTTTTGCACCAATCTAGGTGGATTTACATACAAAATAAAAACTATCCAACGCAATAGTGCAGGCCTGGCAGGTTTCAACTGTTCAGGCATCCATTTCTCACTGAAAGGCAGCGAAGGTTGGGAGCAGGTCCTCACACTAAGTAACATCAACCAGGAAGGGACCCCAAAAGTGTGACTCAACTCACAGATAACAGTAATATGCCCTGGCAACTGCAAGCTCCAGTAGGATGAGAACAGTCAGGCTGAAGGTTGGGCATCAGTCACTAGTATTTAGAATAGAAAAAGAAAAGTCCCAGAAAAACAACAAAGGCAAGCTGACCAGGTTGGGAATATAATCATCCCCAAACTTCTAAGGCTAGCACAACGACCACAAAACCCTCAAGCAATCCATCTGTCAGCTGGGAAGATGTAATTCAGCCGGTGAATGGAGTCACACCAGTGGACAGCTCTATGGGAACCAATTTACTTGAAGAAGGAAGAGAGTTTAATCAGTTCGGGTTCAAAAGGCATGTAACTCATGTCAGAGGAGAGCAGAACTGATTGTACACTCATCACAGGTGAACAAAAGATCAGGGAAGACAAAACAATTACAAGTAGATAATGAAATGGATAGTCAGTAGCACAAACAGAGCCTCTAAAGGCGTAAATCCAAGCTAACCATGTTTTTAACAGCAAGGAGCGCAGGAGGAAGGAGAACCAGGGGCTGCTAACAGGGAGGAAGGACCGGCTTCTATCTCCCCACGTACTGGAGTCCCCAGTCCACTCTGAAAGAGGGGACAGCCCAGATCTAACACTGCCCTGAAGATTGTGTGGTTTGGGAGTCAGTTCTCCAACACCTCCTCTGTGGCTTGTGCCGCAACCACCAAAATGTGAAGAACTGAACCCATTTCCAATTCCTCAGTTCAAAAACCACCAGCAGTTTTAGGACGGCTGCTCCTGCCCTTCCCTGCTCTGCTGGAGACCTGGCACTTGCTTCGCAGAGATATGAACTATTGTTCACCAAAACATCAGCTCTGAAGAAATATTTGCCCCAGGGAGCCCTTAGACACAGTCATGGGGAGAGGCGGATTAGAGGAATCAGTCTCATTTTCCACTGGAACAGCTGGGAATGCGCACGCACTGTGGGCGACTATGTCTCAGCTGAGACAGGTTACGAGCAGCTGATGGAAAGGAATGTCTCAAACTGCTCCATCGTCTGCGACTGCCCAAGTACTCCGTGTGCCGAGACACAGACATCCAGCAGGATGGTTGCTCTGCTCTTCCAGCACTTCGTGGAGCGGGGAAAAAGAGGGGTGGCTTTTCCATCCCCCTTTTTACCACTGAGGCTGACGATGCCAACTACATGAGGAAGGTGACCTCCAACCCCAGATGGTACTTGGGATCCCGGAGCCAGAGGCTGCCGAGGCTGTGCAACGCCCGAGTGGCCCAGGCTGAGCAGAAGGGCATCACCCGCACACACTCACATGAGGTGTGAGACTACAGGTCTCCGCAGGGTTGTGGAGAACCAGGCACTAAGTCCCCTGCCGCTGCTTTGCTGCACCCCATCGCAAGCAGGAGGACGTCAGTGGAAGCTCAAAGGGCCTCTGGGATGGGGGCCTGTGCGAGAGAGCGCTTGCGGAGAGCAGAAGATGATAATTATCTCCTTGGAAGCAACCGGGTTGGTTTCTTAGCGAACAATGCTTATCTTTCCATCTCTCCTGATGATCCCTTATCATTACCCAATCCTCCTGGGCTTCGCAGACATTAGCTAATCTTGTGATAAGAGATTAAGAGAAAAGCCAAGACACGTTCCCAGCCATTAATGGCAATTCCCCCAAAGCCCGGGTGTGTGACGCAGAGACCCGGAGATGCCTTACAGGCCTTGCTGTGTTTGAAAAAAGCAGGCAGAAACCTGATTATTCCCGACTGACCTGCTGGGTACTTAGTCATGGTCGTTCAAGTTGTTTTAAGATGAAAAAAATATTATCATTAGGAGGAGCTGTGCTAGAGCAGCACAGCAATGATAGCTAGTGCTTTGATAATGCCCGTAGAGAGGCACGCGTGCCAGAGGGTAAAGCAGCACCCTGGGAACATTTCTTGCATGTAAAGCAGAGCCACCTCGAACGGGAAGGTCAGACTCTTACTGGGATAAACCACACTGAAACCAATAGGTTTTTAACTGTTACTCCTCAATAAAATAGCTGCAGTTAAGCACATGCATCTACTGAAAACAGAGAGGAAATGCAAAGCTGCCCTGAGTGTGAATGCTTTGAGAAGGGGAAGGAAGGAGCAGGATTCCTGGTTTAATTTGGAGGAGTGAGAAAAGAGGCAGAGAAGGAAAGTCGCACACAACGGTGTGTGTCTTGTGGGGAGGCAGAGCCACAAGTTTCTGAGCTGGGATTATGTAGGAAAGGTTTGGAGCTGTTGTTTTAGGCTGTGGGGTTTCTCCCCTGCTCTAAATGCCGGACCTTCATACTTCCACGTAAAGAAAATTGCCTCAAGGATTCTTGACTTCAGCACCGGTTTCCTCCCAACAAGAGCAGTCTACAATATCTCCTACGGCGGGCAAGAAGCCAGAGCATCGAGCAGCAAAATGTAGAACTCCCCACCCTGGGAGGTCACCCAGGGAGGATGGTGACCAAGTTTCATGGCATCACGGCCTGTCTTGGGAACCACCTTGGGGAAACTGCTCTAAATCCAGAACTTCTTGTGCTACATCAGCGTAAATACAGGATCCTGACAAGAGCTGCAGCTTCCAATCCCTTCAGTGCACTCTTTTCTGCAACCAAACAGCATGTTCCATTAGCCCAAATTACTTTTGTTTTCAAAGGAAGACAAACCAAAGAAGAAAGAACAAAAATAACATCTCTTGCCCAGGACAACACAATATATGTGTTTTCTGGCTCACTTTCTGCAATAGCAACAGTTTTTGAAGACAAAAATATCCCAGAAATGGTCTGTGGGGCACAGAGCAACATTCAATACAAGGACCTCAAACCAGATGATGCCTTTGCTGCAGAACCAGAGGGCATTAGGGAGAGCGCCTTTCTGAGACACATCCTGCTCCATCGACTGCAAAAATAGCCAAGAAAACCTCTCGCCTAGAACACATTTCATTCTGCATTAAATGTTATGGTTTCTGAGAGCTGCTCCTGTGCAAAACCAACACTGTTACTTATGAAACAATGCATCAAACCCACAGATGGGAATTGGCTCTCCTGGCAGCACAGCCAAAAAAAAAAAATAAAAATCTCTTTTTCTCTTTTTTCCCCTCCTGTAACAAATGGCCTCTTTCCCCAGTCATCTGCGTAACATTTAAAGATTAATGTCTTATGTGGCACGACACAGAGTCGTTTGCTTCCTTTTAAGAAAGCTTAAAGCTCTTTAGAGACCGGGTTCTACTTTCAGAGTTATCTGTCTATAGAGCAAACACACTTCAGATGTTCAGCTGGTTTCTTTAAAGAACAGGTTCACTAAATGAAGGGTTACCAAGTGTGATCTTAATGGACTTTGCTAAGTTTCTGATTGGCTTTCATCTATTTTATTGCCCGTTCTTTAAATTTGCAAATGACTTGGACTGTGAACAGAGCCTTGGATTGATAGACAATCTGTAGGCAGCAAGGAGGGCTGTGCTGTTTAATGGACAAGGAACTGGGCTAGGACTCGGGAAGCCTGAAGTACCTCACGGCTCTGCCAGTCCCCAGTCTACTGCCTGTCACTTCTCCAGCTGTATCGCATCTGTAAAATGAGGGTAAGGATATGGCTCCCAGGAATCCCCCGTACCAAATCGCTCTGGGTAGAGTAGCATCAACCTTTTGCCCTAATCAACTACATCCCCTTCCTCTCTGGACTCCAAACCACTTTTCAACCCTCTGGACACAGAACATCTGTACTCTGGGAGTTTGTATCTCTCACCTTTGTTGACAAGGAAAGCCTGGGCAAATAGTAAATTCTTAATTTTCAGCTCACTTTTGATTACCTTCAGCACCTGCCATTCCTTGGTCTCCTTTGTCTTGCTGCGATGGTGTGCAGCTGCCAATAACCATGGTAAAACACCTGCAGGAGTCCTGGGCAGAATTTATTTCTGGGAAATATTAAGTATTATTCTGATTATTCTATTAGAACGACAGGATGGGCAGAATGACAGTCAAGTGTCAGGCCACACACTGCCTGTTACAGTCACTCAGCGGAGACCCATGGAGAAGCAGAACAAATGTACCAGGAAATTCCTTGGAGACTTCTAGATGTTAAACAAGAAAGAAAAATAATGGAGGAGGCTGCCAGGCTCCGGTTGGTTTTAAATGGAACAGTCTGATTGCTTCAAAACCTTTTTCTGGTTGGAGCTGGTATTTTCCCTTCCACAGGATGTTTTGAAATTTATACCTTTGTTTTGAAAGAGACCACGGCTCTTCCCCCTTGGGATTCCCCACAGAGCAGAGGCTCCTGCGGCAGACTAAGGCCTTCTGCCAGCCCCGCGTGAGCCGGGGAGCTCTCCTGAGCGAAGGAAGTTGGCAGGGGACAATTTTCCAATCCTTTCAAGACCTTTGTAGACTGCCAGAGTGAAGCAGAGGGGCCTTGGTGTAATGGAAACCCTTTCCCCAGAGAGGAAATGTGAACAGAATCCTGCCCTATCTTGAGGCCCTGGACTTTTGGGGGGAAAAGGTGACTTATTCTGTTTGTACAGTCGCAGTTACAGAAATGGCTTAGCAAAAGAATAAAATAAAAGCAAAGCATTTCCCCTCACAGCTCCCTCTTTGTCTTGTGAGTCCTGTTTGCTGACGCAGACAAGTTTTGCTGATACTAGCACGATGAAATGGCTGCAGCTCCTGGAGTGGAAGAAGGGCTCTGGTCTGCATTATATGGGCACACGCTGGGGGTGAGCCCCTCGCACCATCCTGTGCACAAACACCAGCAGAGCCCCTGGCTCGTACAACAGACCAGAACCTGCCTGGTTTGATTATCACTTACCCAGGGTTGTGTCTCAATCTCATTCCACTGATTTCAGAGGGGTCTCTCCTGATTAACATCAACAGACTGTAACAGCATGGCCCTTCTCCTACCACGGCTTTGGCACTTTCTGCAGCAGAGGCAGGATCTGGCCCTGAACAAGAGCAGAATTAGGCCTTCTGAGGCTCTGTCTAGATGAAGGCTTCAGGATTGGGCCTTTCTGTCAGCACTTGGGGCGATGGTGTAGCTGCTTTTATTATTTATTTTTTTTTTACTGCCTCTTTCCAGCTGGGAGAATAACACTTTGGCGAGTCAATGATAAAACGGTTTAATGTAATAAACATGAATCTGTCAAGACTCAAGTGCCCTAAAATATTCCAGGCTGCAAATGCAGGACCAACAGTGAGCTTGTTGATACAGCCTCAAGCCAGAACTAATCAGACATAGACACCATTTGCTTTCAATAGAAATTATATTCAAGAGGGCTGCTTCCTGCTTGCAGGGAAAGATGGGAGGCGAAACAGGGCGATGCGACACACTGGAAGCAAAGAGTTCCCTCCCATCAGGCTAAACATCTCGGGGTTTCCATGTCTTGCAGGGAAAGAGGCTTCACCATTTGACTAGAAATCCCGCTGACTCAGCTCGCAGCTGAAGATCCTCCCGGGAAGCAAAAACATACAAATAAATAAAATAGACCTTTTTGTGCAGAAGGTTGTAAATAACAGGGAACGAAAGCAGAATCAGCAGCCAACAGGCTGGGGCCGTAAAGCTGCACATGTTGGTGCTGCATCAGGACAAGAAAACAGCCCTTTAACTCCTTGATCTGGCACAGAGATAACATTAATTAGCCTTTCAAGTGGCCCTTTGATGCCTCCGAAAGCCAATGTCACTCGGTTCTGGAGTCTCTGCAGGCAGACTTAGAAAAGAACTGGCAGGAATTCAGTGCAGATGCTTTCCAACCTCTGTTACGCTGGGTGTAAATCCAGCCCAGCGCTGCTGACAGGAGACGAGTTGTGATTTACATCAGTGAAAATGAGAGCAAAATTCATTGGAATCAGCCCTCTGAGATAATTTGATCTGATCATTAGGGATGGGTAATTAGAAGCGCTTGAGCCTGCAGCCACACATACACACACAAAGAACCATCCCCGAGTTCAGTGAAGCCTCTGTAACTTTAAGCTCACCATTTTAACAACGTTATTATTTTCCAGTTCTACTTTGCCAGGGTCCTTCCAGCACCACCTTCCCCTCCCAGCAACGCACGTATTACGGCAATTTTCCTTTGAGAACTGTAGGTCCCCAGAGTATTAAACCCCAAGACCTACAAAATCAGCAGCTCTGCTCTGCAAACTCAAGGACTTCAGAAAATTTGGAGTGGATCCAGGTTCAAGGGAACATAACATAGATGTGACAAGGGCTCCCTGGTGCTACAGTAATAAATAATAATTAATAGTAATTAATCACTTAATGACAAGGTTCCCTGATCAGTCATGATCACAATTTCATGGCTGATATCACCATGCTTTGAGACAGATATGGCGGGCTTGACCTTTCCTCCTCACCAGCTTTATGCTGTTATAATTTTGTTAAGCCAAACCCTCAGCTTGTGTAAATCAGCACAGCCAGAGTGACTTCTGATTTATGCCAGTACAGGAAGGGAATCACATCCTCTACATATTTTACCAGCCTAACAACCTAACACATCGCAAGGCAGAGAGTAAAATACAGAGTAGGGATTCTCTCTTTCTTAAACTGCTGTCTCTCCCCTGCAGAGAGGAAAATAAAATCAGCTTTCAGGCTCCTAGGTATGACGGCTTCAGGGTCAGGAAGGGAAAACTCAATTCTGTCTCCCCTCCCATGCAGTCGGTATTCTCCTCCTTCGACATATCACATGGCAGCTGAATTAGTCCTACGTTGCCTAATTACATTTGATCACCTCTGAAACATCAGATTTCAGCCAGTAAAAGAGGGATTGCGTATTTCTAGCCACAGCCCAAATCCTCCCCGACTTTTTAGGGGAAAAAGAATAGGAGACAAACACTCCTTCCACCCCCAGAAGATCTTTTAATATTCCTTTCTTCCTCTTCCTGTGGCTCTTTTCACTTTTCCAGAAGCTGCAGAAGACTGCCTCCCTGATTGAAGTGAACTCCCTCTTAAGGCTTTATCTCTTTAACAGACTCGAGATGTTCTGGCCCAGTGCTCTGCTGTGTGGGCACCCTCCCAGCTCCTGATGTTCTTATTATCCTCATTGTAGTCGGCTTGAGTCATTTGGTGCCCCTTTTGTTATGCTCCCTAGAACGGCCTGTGATAAAGACACTTGCAGCATTGTTATTGCTTTTGCAAAGTTCTTTTTATTTCTTCTACAGCCAAACAATAATCTAAGGAGCCATATTGGAGGTAACGTATTAGAAAGTGCCTGCTTTATTATCAGCACAATATGGACCTGTAATCTGATAATGATAAAAATCTGTCCCTTCGCTTTGGCTCTTATCATTTAATTGGAGCGAAGGAGCACATTCGTTTGTTAATAATTTTATAATTGGTGCTATCTGCCGAGACCCATCAAAGGAACCGAGCGCAACAACCACTTTCAGTACAAACCATCTCCCTGATAAAATGAGCTTCATGGCATTTAAATGTTCCTGTTATTGTTTGCAGTGCAAGGGTGCCTTCGGGGCGCACAGCCCACCTCTAACACCCGCAGCTTGGTACTAACCCCCCCACCTTTGCACGCTCCCCCGGCTCCCAGCCTCCACAGGCACCCCTGCGCTGTTACCAGGGGAGCTGGTGGCTTTTGCAGTCCCTTCTGTTCTGGTTTAACTAGACATCCCAATATTTTGACAACGCAAGGATGTGTCTCTTCACACTTGTGTCTCCACACGGCTCCCAGCCCGACTCACCTGAGGCATCTCCTTTCTCGCTCCGCCATCTGCTTGTGAGCAGAGAGAAAGCAGAGACAGCTGGATCCGCACAGGGTGTGAAGGGAAGCACACGCCAAAGGGTTTGTTTCCCCCAGCAATGAAAACACTAAGGATGTGTCTACACCGACAGCCAAGTAGGAGCCAAGTCTGTTCTTAAATCCAGACCCACACTGATGGCACAGGGGCTCAGCCCCATTGCTGGGCTCCGTGGAGGTGAGATGCAGCTGAGTTCCTCACCTCTGTGCCAATGCCAATGCCGTGGATTAGCCCCGAGCTGCTCCAGCCCAGTCCACCAAGTGCTGGCCTACGCTTGGCAGCTCTTCCCCACAGCATGGGCACTTTGGCTGCAGCTATAAATATAACCAAGCAAAACAAACAGGCCACAGATTGGTCTTTCGCCTGAGGGTAACTAGCATGGCTTGGCTAGTTGCCATATAGCTGAACTCTTCCTCTTTCTCCCCAAAAGCCCTCACCGTTGCCGCGGCCAGAGTGACTGTTGGGATGAGTCCTTGTACCCTGCCCACGTGCCATCTGGGACAGTGATATTCGGACTCCTCTAAACTATGCCAGGGAGTGAGCTAGCAATTCAATACTGTGGGCAAGAGATGACCCTGGGCACCCTGCACTGGCCACAGGCAGGCCACTCACCGAATCCCCAAGTCCCCAGAGCCATCTCAGCCGCTCGGTGGACACTCCCTCATTAGCAGGCTCCAGCAGCATGACATGTGGTGGCTAACCTGCTGTGAATATCCGTAATGCAAACAAGTTCTAATAAGCTGTTGCTCGTGTAGTGGTGTTTGCATTAAGGCACAGAGAGCAGGCCTTTTAACAATTACATGTTTGTATAAATACCAGCTAACGTAACAGGAACCAGAGCCTAATGAGAGCTGCTCCTGCAGCCTCCCTCCTCCAGTTCAGCACACCTCTGCCAACCATCTCCTGCCCTGATGGAAGCAACGGGAACAGCCAGTAAAGCAAAAACTAGAAAAAGAATAAGCATCATAAAAGAGAAAGCTGAGGCTGATACATTCACTTGACTTCAGGACACAAGCGTTGAAGAAAACCAGCCGAACCCACTGAATAAATGAGAGGTATAAACCCTGCATCAGCCACACAACTGGAGCACCTGGATAGCAGCACGGGGCTCAGAGCTGCAGCAGAGCTCGCTCTGCTTATGGGAGGAAACGATGGCAGTGAGAGATGTGTTTTGGAGCATCATAGTGCTATTTAAGACGTTATCACTTCACCTGAAGTCTGGCTGCAAGTCCTGCCCACCCCACTGTTTCACTGGCATTTATGAACCCAGAAGTTGTCACTGTGACCAAAGGACTAAGCAGCACTTTAAAAACCCATCATCCTCCCACGCTATGACTTCTCTTTACCAAGCAGAAGAACTGAAGCAAGCAGAAATCAGAGCTAATCCTTTTAAAAGGGGTTACCAACACCAGGCACCTGAATTTCTGCAAAGTCCCTTCTTGAAACACCCCCTTCACCTCCCAAAAGAGGGACGGCACAAGGCAGCTGCAGAGCTGAGGGCAGGATGCAGGAATTTTTGACAACGTACCCTTTTTCAGACCTATTTTAGGGCAAGATCTGGTGCTGTGCTGTGGAAGACTTGTAGGAACTTTCTGGTGCTTTCCAGGAATTCCTGGGTCCAGAAGCTCTTAAGGATTTCCCACCTGGGAATTTTCCCAGCACCTTCTCTGAATTTTCTAGTGTTTTATAGAAATATCTTGATCAAGAAAGGTTCCATGCCCAGGATTTCCTGGAAAGCTCTGGAACACCACAGTTCATCAGCCTGTCATTAAAATAATTTAGACGGAAGCTGAGAGAAAAAAGTTATCATGGGCTTCCCCACTGCCAGCACCTTCCCAACACTCTGCTGTGTTTATGCATCACCCAGGAATTAAAAAAGATTTAACAAAGCTGATTAAATTTAAATTTGACCTTATCACATCTGGATGGGTCTATTAAGGCATCAATCCAAGGGAGAGAAAAAAAAATAGTTTTATCTTTAATAACCCTTAACAACAGCTCTGTATCTACCACCTGCTCTTGCATGGATGGCGGCATGAAGGGAAAGGAGGAAAAAAAACCCCACAAGCTTTGTCTGCCAGATGCCAAGTGGCTGCCAGCGTCTGCAGGGGATGTCAGGCCACCTTGTGCTGCCCTCGGCTGGGGCCGGTTTGGGACCTGCCCCACAGCTCTTGCTCCCAGGCCAGGTCTGCCCCAGGCAGAGATGCCCCCGACCCTGCTCTGCTCCTTGGGGGTACACATGAGGCTGGGATATCTGGGGGTGCAAGTCCTTCCCTGGAGATCTCTGCCCTGTCCCCAGCACCCCTCGGTGAAATAGGGAGGGAAGCGCTGGTCCATCTGTGCTAGAAAGCCCCAGGCAAGCCCTGTGCCAGAGAAACCCCAGCCCAGGAACCATTCGGGCCCAAATGGCTGTTCATCTCCCTCCTCCACCTTTACATTCCTCAGCCCTGTCAGGGAACTCAGGCTTTTTTTTATATCCCAGAATAACCACCGGTTTGACATGAGCAATGATGATCGTTTGATATAGCAAGGGTGAGAGACTAATTAAAACCCAGAGCTTTATGATTTCATTCAGCTCCTGCAAGATCTGGCTGTCTAGGTTTATTTATGTGAGTTTTAAGTGTTTTATGCAAATTCTAGTGCTTGTGAAAGGCCCTGGATTCCCCAGCATGGCAAGGAAAGTACTCTGTTTATTCACAGGGCTGTCACAAGCAGCAGAGGGTCTGGCCCAAGCTCTGGAGGGATTCCCGAGGATTCAACTGGGCTGTTTAAGGTGCTGTTGTTTTGACATCGATTTCCATCCACATCAAACACTGGAGCTACACACGGAGACCAAATGAGGGCCCTAGAACTTGCGTCCATTTAGCCAAAGCAGCTGAAAAAACTTATTGCTCCCACCTGCAGGGTCTGGAAGCTCTTTGCCAGGAACCCTCAAAGCTGGCAGGGCACACAACGCGATGCCCTGCATGGGAGTCACAGAGCTGTGCCTGCACCAGAAGTTTCCGCTGGCTTTACTGAATCAATCAAAAGCCCGATTGAAATTAAAACTAAGGCCCAGATTTTGTAATTTCCTCTGCTTTCTCAATGATGTGACAAAAATGGGAGGTAACACAAAGATACTTGAAAAGGAGCAGAAAGATTGTGCACAAGGCAACAGCCTTTGGAGCAAAGAGGCTCTTTTCAGCCTGTCGATAGCACACCAGGCTCACCCAAGGGCACAGAACAAACTGAGCTGGATTCCCTCGCCTTCAAACCATGGTACGTGGCTTCGGTGTCTGAAGGGACAGCCCCGACTCCTGTCCTTTCCTAGCATTGGGTCACGTATTAGCAGCCTTCTTGTGCTTGCATGGCCTTGAACACACCCTCAGTGCCCTGCTGTGCCCGTTGGCCAGAACACAGCACCTTCAGGGGACAGGCAGCCTCTTGCGAGGGACATCTCCCCTTTCTGAATGCAGAGCCAGTAGCAGGGAATTCCTTAACAATTCGATAGGGACCTGCACTGAATCAGTCATTCTGCTCCTCCTGGAGCCGAGCCTAAATGTGCAAACACCCCCCCTCTCCCAGTGCGGGACTCAAGGACTGGGCCCTGCCCACCAAACCTCCCTATAAATGTCCAAGACAAATAGAGAAGCAGAAATAACCCACAAGCTCCGAGCACCACCTAATCAATTACTCCCAACTGTTTCCTTTCTTTAAAAATAGACACAATATTTCCTTTCCTCCCTACTTCCCAGGGCAGTTCAGAGAATTAATTAATATTGGATACACGTTTGGGTCTGACACACTTTATAAACAGTTAGTATTAATCAGATTGGAATTGATCAGCTCTGGTTTAGCACAGCCCTTGTCAGCCGCTCTCGCATCTCAGCGCTGATCGCTGATGCTGCGATACACGACTGTGCAGCGTCTCAGCCCAGGACCAACCATCAGGACAGTTACCACCGCCTCTTAGACCTTCAGCATTTCCCTACCCCTCCACACCATGGGGTAATACACAAACCCCTGGGAAGCACAGCCCTGAGATCATCCAACCTCAGCAGAAAAAAGGGGAGGGCAGAGGATTTACATGAAATATCCCATGTGAGGCAGCAGTGAATGTCTGTGTCACCAGCCTTGTGTCCACGCGTGGCGTTCAGCCCTGTCCTCCATGCCAATCTTTGTCCAGCTTTGCCTTCTCGCTTTTGTCCTCTTCCCATCTGTATCACAGTCTGCAGCCTGCCCTTTGCCTTTCTTCTTCTGCACTATCCTTAAACCCTGGGATCAAGAAAGAGGAATACTGGATAGGTCACAAATAAATATGGACATTGCAGTCAAGCACTGGCCAGAGCAGACCCCTCAGCTGAGAAAAGTGTTTTCCTATTGCTCACCTCCTGCTCTTTGCTGTTTGACATGTCAATGTCAATCATCCTTCCTTTGACATGTCATCATGTCAATCAGCCTTCAACTCAGATGTCAATAAAACGGCTTTTCTGACTTCAAGGTCTCTGTTAATCATGGTTTTTGGGCTTTGAGAAGCTGTCCACCAGGGCCTGTGTGTCTTGTTCACCCTTGGGTGACATAACACAACAGGCTCCTCTGAAAGGCAGCTCCACAACTGCTTCACATTTTGAGGATGCACGGAAGAATCCCCCACGTGGGACACGGGAGTGTGATGAACTCCTGTGCCACACGTGTGAGTTGTGAGCACTCCAAGGAGCAGCTCATTTGCCACCACATCAAGCAGTTCACAACGGTGCTCTGAATCATGGGTCCCTCTGCGAGCGAGGGGGGGAAGGTTCAGCTCCTCTGAGACCAAATGAACTTGCCCCAAGGTCAGTGTTCAGTGTGGAAGGACACTCACTGACTGCTCTCCACCAGGGCTGGAGGGACCTCGAAGGGATGCCTTGCTTGCAGAGGACTGATGCCATTTTGCCCCATGTGCTGACAGGGTTGAGGCAAAAAAGTCTTTGCTTGGCAGTTCTGTGGTGCAGTTCCATCTTGCCACAAGCTAGCAATAGGAAAAAGTAAAACTGTGTGAGGTGCCAAACTGGTGAGGTGGGAACTGGGACCTATTTACCCCCGTTTCCCCTGCAATAGGACAGAACAAGCTGACTTTCTCCGGCTATAGATAGACCAAGGCATGTCCTATATCCTGCCTGCAGAGCCAAGTGATGCTGGCTCAGCATTAGCCTGGCCATCCTCCAAAATTGGATTTCCAATTAATAGCATCGACTCATCAGAGAGAAGAGGCAGCTCAGGTCTTAGTTGAAGGTCAAGGAACTTCAGGCAGCACGGGACAGATTTACACACCACCCAAGTTCCCAAGTGGCCTGCGGCACACAAGGGAGAGGCCAGGCCCAATGCACGAGCCTCTTGCCCAGCAAGGGTGATGGGAGGATTTAGATGAGCTCAAGGTGGCCAATCCTAAACCCAGCAGCACTGCAGAAGCTGGAAGAGGGAGAGAGAGCTTTTCCCTGACACTGGCAACCACTGGGATAGAAGGGCATTTTCACCCTCAGCCAACAAAGGCACACCCCACTAGGATTGTAGGTGAAAAGAGCCTTAGTAGCATTTTGATAAGTTTAAGGAGGCTCAGCTCACACCAAACCTCCCCTCCCTCTGTGCTAAAGGGTTAAGACCACCCCGATGTCCTCACACGGTTCCCCACATGGGAGAGGGCCCTCGGAAACAGGGACACAGCACAAACCAGCACCTTACAGCCACCGTTTGCATTTTGAAGCATTTCCCATTCTCCTGCTTGGGCAAAAGTTCAAGATTTGAGGTTGGAGGGAAGAAGGGGGAGGAGAAGATATTTTATTTATAACTGCACATTCATTTGATTAAGAGCTGCTTCTGAAAGATTTGCCTGAAACAATACGGAGGGAAGGGGTGGGGCAGCGGGGGAGAGAAATCATGCACTACGCTTTAATCCAAGAAGCGCTGCAGAGGGTTGGGAAACGGCTGGCACTCTCCACCCAGCCCCTTCTGAAGCAGCTGAGCAGAGCTCATTTCCGACTAAAAGAGACAGCAGTTCCTGGAAGATGCTTTCTTTCCACACACCATTGGAATAAGGAGTCTCTGTTCTGGACAGACGGGATCCCTTAAATAGCAGTTTCATTCCAGGGATGGAGAAGGGTTAAATTCCCAATGAAAGGACCAAAAACTCATCTATTGAGACTCACTGGACCACCACCTCCTCTCCCCGAGGGTGCTGCAGCTTGGCAGGACAGTATAATCACCTTATCGTATTTTCCCATCGTATAAATTCACACATAAAAAAAAAATCAATTAACTACCAGTGTTGTTGATTATAAATCAACTATTTACATAATTAATTACTATATCTTTAATAAATGGTATGCGGGAGAGGAAGCTGGCAAAATATAGCCATTCTTTTGGCGTCATCAATTATTTGGAAGGGAAGGCAATTACACTAAATCTTTCTTCCACCTAGCTCTCTTGTCAAGGGAAATATCTCCCCCTCCTTCATCCGATTCAGAGCCTGGAACTGGGCCTCCAACATTACATTACTAAATTGCTTAAGCAGCATTTTAAATAACAAAAAGGGATATCATTTAATTTTTTTTGAAACATGAAAATCAATAAGCTGTCCTTCAGCTTCCCTGAGTGATTGGCCAGGGCTGTCTCTTTCCGAGCTAATTCAATTTTCAGCCTTATTCAGAGCAACTAAGGCTTCAAAAAATAATCAGGCTGATCTTATGGGCCCATCTGGGACTTCATCGAGGAATTCCTTTCATTGAATTAGATATCCTGTCCTTTTTGAAAGGATACGCATTCCTGTCATTATTTGGAGAGAGACCCTGATCAATAATCCTTGCTGGTATTTATGGCTGCGCTATGGGTTACAGTCCCTCTCATGTACAGTGACACGGAAACCAGCTGCTGGATGGGGATCCCATTGCCTTGGACTGCATCGGTGAGGATCTCTCCAAGGGTGGATGTCCAAAAAATGTCAGCAGATGGTTTCTACCTGGAAACTCTTGACCCCCAGCTGCACGGGAGGGGAGAATTCACAACGCTGAGTACCTTTGATCAAGGGCAAGAGCCCAGCCGAGTAAGGGTCTTGCACCAAGGAAGGTTGGTCCTGGGTGGGGAGGAAAGAATGGCAGTCGGGAGGTAGGACGGCATCCTGCTCTGTTGAAGGCTCTGTAGGGGATTTCCGGACTGGAAAGATGCCTTCTTCTTAATGTAGCTGCATAGCTGAAGTCACCAACTGCTGCCCATCTGCAGAGAGATTCAGCTACGTGACTCCGCCAGCAGAGGGGACTGCCTGAGTGCTCCCTCATGCCAGAAAGCTCACCGTCACCTTGCTCAGCACATCAGGGAAGGCACTGAGCTGGGGCAGCAGAGGTACCGAGAGACACTCTGACCAGCCTCATTCAGTTTTAAGGACAGTCCTGCCACAGCCAATAGTCTCCCCCCTATAAAGCTGCTCTAGGTCATCTCTCCTCTATAGACTGCTCTCACAGTTTCCGAGCTGGCAATTGCATCTCCCCCTGTGTCTGTAACACACCCAGCACAGCTCTAAATGCCACCGTATTATCAAAGACTAATCCTCCCTCATGAAAAACCCAATGAACAAGGGAAAATACGAGAATTCCTTCACTCACCACAGCACTAGATTTTAAGAGCAAAACAGGAATTCAGAGCATGTGTCCCTCCAGCCAAGCAGCCTATCTCCAAGAGTGGCCAGCAGAGGATGCTTAGGGAAAGAATAAGAAACAAGCAAGTACAGCATGAATTTATACCTTCCCAGCAATCAGTGAAATGAAGGCTTTCCGAGCCAGCCCTTGCATCTGGACCGTCCTTTCTAATAGTTATGCTCCAGAAATTTTTTCTGATTCAGGACTAGCATCTGTGTGCCCTTCCTTCTGTTTGAAGAGCACTGCGTCTCCCTACCCCTGGGACTGAAGCAAGGGGTCCAGATGTCCCAGTAATGGGGGCTACACCAGTACCAGGGCAGGGTAGGCAGAAAACAGGTCAGTTCTTTACAACAGCTTATAAGATTCAGTGGGAAATGATCACTCATTAGAGGTTTCACAGGAAAATGAAACAGAAGTATAAATCTGCTCTGCAAATCTTGACGTCAGCTACATTAGGTCATACAGCACAGAGGGAGATCCCTATTCAATTCACAGAGATTATAGACTCATTCATCAGAATCTTACTAGTTTCACCTCATTACAGTCATCCACCCCAGAGCATAAAAGATGCTGTAGCCATTAACTGGATGACTAGCGCTGCCCCATTTTACAGATAAACTGGGATAGAATAGAAAGATAAGGTGACCTCCCCAAGGGCAGAAGCTGATATCAGAAAAGCGGTGGCCCATTTCCCAGTTGCTTTATCCACATGAGAGATTTCTCCCTCAATACACACGTCTGTGTGTTTTCAAAAGAGTGTGCGTTTACATGGAGCCCAGTCATAACAGAGCAAATTTGAACATCCACTGAACCACCATAAACAACACTCGGTTTGAAACATTTTCTCCATCTTTCAAGATTATTGCAGCATCTGTTGATCACATTAAGTTGTAAGTGTGCTGTCTCCATGGAGACTGCAGAGTCTCCCTGGGTTTCCAGTTACTGTATGTGGTTTCAACTGAAAGCAGAGTCACCCAATGAGTCAATCTCTATTCCGTGTAATGAAAGGAAAGGATGTCACTGGGCTGATTGTTAGATATGTTGGATAATGAAGCTAGATTTATCATTATGCTTTCTTAAAGAGACATTGGCATGGAAGTGACACCTCAAATAGGGATTTGTGTAAGGTTTTGTTAAAAGACAGTCCTTAAAAGCAGTAGGCATCCTTCTTCCTTGAAGAGATCTCCATTCATCCATAGGGAAACTCTCCCCATGAATTTGCACAATAACCATGAAATAACCAGAAACTATCTTGTGGAATGAGCAGCCACAGATAAAAGACACTTTTCAAGGGGAGAAAGACCACAGTTAAAACCTCTTTTTGCTTATAATCAGCTTGGGGCCCCTTGCAAGAAAGGTAAGGAAAATATTTTTTGTAATGGATCAGGGCTGAATTCAAGAGCATTCAGCCAGAATGCAAAGTGACAACAGTAATGAGGAAGCTCAGTTAATTTGGCTTGCAGACTTCATTCTGTCAAATGATTGGAAGCCCTGGAATTCTGTCTTTTAACTGTGCATTTGCTTTTAATTCTTGTAAAGGGAAAAAAAAAACCCCATTGTAACATCTGCATTCAAATCCTACAGGAGGCAAATTAAACACCAAAGCAAGCAATGGCAAGAAATGAGCCACCTTTTACTGCAGTTGCATTAATAATGAAAAAAAAATAAATCATTTTTTCCTGTTCTCCCAAGCTAAGAAGGCAACAGAAGCTGAGTGGTCTTCACAGCCTTTATACAGAGAGACTTGATTCAAGAGGCTTTCCTGCAGGGACAGGGAAATCTGAACTGATGACAGAGGAATATTGCGTGCAGGATCCTGGTTCCTCCCTGTAATCATGTTTCCAGCCAGCTCATCATCATTTTCCCCTTCTTTTCTCTATTCTGTACAGACCTTTCTCTGCACCGTCCACCTGCAGCCTCTGCATGAATTGGACAATTCTCCTCTTGGAGTCACCTCTGCCTGAGTAGCAGCAGAGCCGAGAAACCCATGCTCGCAGAGCACTCCCACTCCTTCCACGCGAGTGCTGCAGCGCTGGCACGCCTGGTGGTGTGGTACAGGGAAGTCGCAGAGGGCAGGAGCTGCTCGGGAGCAACAGCAAGAGCACCTGCTCACTCACAGCACCACCTTGGAAAAATTCATCTCTGTACCCTAACGCTTGTGGAGAAAGCAAGCTCCCTCTGTATCCTCATTTGAAGCCACACAACCCACCATTCTCTTTTCCATCCCCCCATATGGGTTGCCACCTGGCTTGATCTTCCCCTTTCCAGAGACTGGGCTACTCCACACCCCTCCCATTTCCAAGGCAGGGAAACTGAGGCACAGAGGTGCTGCATAGCCCTGACTGGTGCAAACAGATGAGACACCACTCTGAATCTTTTATTCTCATTTACAACAGAGCACAGTAGCCATGCAATTCATCAGGCTGAGACACCCTGCCCTTGAACTTGTGTAAATGACTTATGAGAACTGATCTGGAACCACGCTCTCAGCCATACCGGTAATTCCATGCCTTCCCCCTTATTTACACCCATCTCTTTCCATAACAAAACCACAGCAAAACATTCAACAGCGTCACTTGCCCAAGGATAAGGGGCCCTTTAAGGGGCACTGAACTTCACAGTGGTTACAGGCTCCGCACTGGCAGACCAAACCCCTGAGATGATTGAGTGTGGCATCCCAAAAGGAGGGGAGGGAACACAAATAAACAAACTGCTCTGCTCTAAATGAAAGAGCTGCTGGATTTAATGTGACAGGGCCTGGGATGCTTCATTTGACACAGACTGGCAGCAGTCTGGTGATTGGCAAGCGCTCGGAATAATGGCTCTCTGGACTGTCATAACATTGCAAGATCATCTGCAGAGCAGCCCAGCCAGCCTTGAGCAAAGTGTGGGATCTGCTGGGTTGTGGTTAAAAATGAAGTAAGCTCAGTGGCTTGGAACTGTCCATTGTTAGGACCTGGAAGGAGGCAACCCGCAGGGTCCAGATCACACATACCTGGCTGAGCTCTCAAACGCTGTCATATTCATATCTCTGGAAAGAGCGGCTCCCAGGCCATTCATAACAGCAGACTTGTTTCTTCGTGTGTTTATCCATGAACAGAAAACCTTGGAGGAGGCAAGGAGGAGAAAAGCTTAACTGAACTGTCCCTCAATAGTACACTGCGGAGAATGGGCTCCTTTTGCCCTTTCAGCTTGCAGCCATGCGTGGATTTGCAGCCCTGAACTGCAGCATCACTCTTACTCCAGGACCAGGGACCACCAGCTGAGCTGAGCTCCAGCCTGGTGTCCAGCTGCACAGGAGCAGACAGGAGAAAGGTGGAGGCTACAATACTGTACACAGAGCCAGGCCAAGGCTTCTCAGTGCTGGAGGAAGGATTTGACCTTATTTTTAGGACAGGTGCAAGAGAAAGGAACCAAGGGAGTTCCCACATATAGGTTTTCCTTGGCCATTACCACCCCTGGCAAAAGCCTCAAACTGACCATGAGCTGTGTGTTTCCTTTCCACAAAAGAGGAGCGCAGGAGCATGGCAAAGACAAACCTTCCCCCAGATCCCACTGCAGCATCCCTATCCAAACCTAGCAACACCCCAATGATCTTCTAAGACTTGAAGGCAGGCCAGCAATATCTGGGAATGGCTTTTCTGAAGCACCCCACTATCAGAGGGCTCCAAATAGCTCAAGTTACTGTAAAAAAATGCCACCCTTACGGAGTTCTGCTGTGCAGTGCGGTACTGAAGCTGTTATGGCTAGGCTGCTAGGCTTCAAATGGGGTGTGCAAACACATGTTCAGATAGCTGTGTCCACTGCTGAAGCTACAATGCAGCTAATACTCTTCACTCCCTGTGTGCAAAACACCGTGCCTTCCTCCCCTTAATTACACTGCATTTACTGAGCTCAGTTCAGGGTGGGGAGGGCTTGCCATGGGAGAGGATGATGTTGGCACTGTTTTGAGCCTGGGCACAGCCTCCTGCTACAGTCCCCAAGCTGTAGTTCCGCCGGGGCTTTACTTTCCCCCTTGCTCTTGGCTGTGACAGCAGAGCAGCTGTTTGGGTGGGAAAGCGCTTGTGTCTGAGCCGTGGTGTGGTTCGGTTGTTGCCCAAGCTGTATTTATGGTTTTCAAGGCTCTAAGCTGGCAGTGCCTGCCTGAACAGGCTGGTCTAGAAAGCTGTGTCTGGTTCCAGAACCACATTCAGTTTGCAGTGGTGGAAGAGGGTATTTCAAAACAAGCCAGGCACTGGCTTCCTTCTAGGTTAATCCATGCGGCTCCTGCCTTGTGTGTTTTGGAATATTAACACTCCCCACAGCAGCAATGCAGTGCAGGGGCTGCAAATCCTTCCTGCTAACCACGCTCTAACAAGAAAGAAAATAAGGTCCCTTTGTGTTTTGGTAACCTATGGCTACATCAGCCCTGCACCTTGCTGAAATTAAAAGAGAAAAAAAAAAAAAGCATCAAGGGCCAACATATCCAGAAGATGACCCGATGAGCTATTTCCTTTCTCTGAGAGATGCCATCATTTCCTCTGACCAAAGTCTTACAAGCCAATGGGTGTTAAGGGTATGAGCAAAAACATTGGCTCCCCTTACTTAAAGATAAATATTTTTTTTTAAAGGGCAGCTGGCGAAACCTACAACCCCAGTTGCTAAAATCAGCATCATCTGTTATTTCCCATACCGTCGCAAAATGTTCCATTTTATCTGAGCTAAAAACAGCTTTTCTCTGCTGGAAACATGCAAATATCATTCCTTCATAAAGAAGCCACCAGATGGGAACTTAATAACTGTAGACTCTAATTCGCATTGCCTGGAGTTGCAAAAAACACCAAACTTTGAAAATTCTTGTTTATACCCTGCTTATTCAATGGTTTAAATATGTTTCCATGCACAGGCATCTGGCCCACGGCCAAGCTGTGTTAATAACTGAGGCTCTTTCTCCGTGCAGGACACAAACAGAAATGAGTGTGGTTGGTTTTTTTGGCTCTCCTTGGCTCTTTCTGCAAAAGGGAGATTTACACGGTGTAATTGCTCTGAAGGTGAGCAGGTGGGAGTACATCAGCTCTGCGAAAGCTGCCCTTTTTCTCTGTGCTTGTTATTTTACTCACTGTTCACTTTTTTTTTAATACAAAGTCTCCCCCCACCCCCATCAAAATGTCTGTGAAGTGAAGCAGACATTTTTTCTGCTCTTGCAAAAGTATGTGGGAGAGAAAATTTTATTGGAGTTTTATGGATGCCTAAATGGCTCTACTGTAGGAAGGAAAGAAAAAGAGCACAGGAAGGAGATGGACAGCAAAACACAAAGCAAGAGTGATATCCCTCTGTGCTCTAAAAACTTAAGCAGGGGAAATACAGAACCCAGAAACAGCAAAAGAAATAAATTCTTCATGGATCCATTTATAACCAGAACAAGTGTTTGCAGTGCAGGGAATAAAGGCAGGCACTGACAGGGCAGCTTTCACATGTTAACTCTAACCATCCTCCACTCCCACAGAGCATTTTGGGCCCGTCTTTGCATGCAAGCACCTTTCAACAGCTTCCTCCAAGGCTTGACTTCACTTCTGCCCTGGTGTTTGGCCATTTAAGCTTCATCTTTGCCCCACTGCATCCTTTGGGCAAGGACAATCTCCTACATGCCCACACATGATTCAGTGCAGACCCCTACGGAGGTGCACGATTGACTTTGGCTGCTAGGAACAGAGCTCAGCGTGCTCAACCCAGGCAAGGAGAGGTTTCCTCCTGCCAGGACTCATCTGCCTTCACAGAGCACGTGCTAATGTCCATACTGCGGCTGCACCTACACTACAAGGGCAAGGCCATGTCAGGATCTCAGCCTGCCACTGTCTCCTGTTTAAGTATCTGCTATCTCCTACATCCCTGAGGTCCTGATTTGGACCTCCAGGAGCAAACTGAATCATTATCATTTGTAACTAGGTTTTGCCAGGTGAAAGTGAGCAAGATGTTTGATAGCCACCTTACAGGAATAATATCTACATTTAGCTGAAACACCCATTTTTCCTACTCTCTGCCTTCGCAGGGTTCCATCATGGCCAGAAGCGCTAAACGCAATCTTGTTCCCACATTCACCTCTGCTCACCACATTGTTTACACTGACAATTAGGACAATCCCCAGCTGTCAACTATTCAACTCATTGCACACGCGTGACCCCAGTGTACAGTAACAGCATCAAATCCACTGCATTTTGCATTATGTGTCTGTGGTCAGATCAAGTTCCCATAGTGGACAGGATCAGTTTAACATACACAGGAACCCCTTGGATTCAGTTAACGCCCAGGTTATAGCCTCTGTTTTAAGTATGAATTACAGTCTTTATCTAAAAGGCTTTCATTGTATGGGTGTATCGGTTACTTAGTATATTAATATGAAAGGCTGTTGTTGAAGACTGACCGGTAGTGAGGGCTGGTAAAGTACAGAGGAGCCTTCTTTCAGTTCATATCCAGATCCAGCCCAGGTTGGTGATAATCAAGAGGTTAAACGAGACTGTGATCTCATCCCATTTCCTAACGGGAAGCTGGCCACCCTGCAGAGCTGCCACCATTGCTACTTGCTGTCTACATAGGAACACCCGCAGGGCAGTGAGGGGGCTCTCGGGGCAAAGCCACACGCCAGCACAGCTGTTGGCATTAGCTGCCTGTTGTGCCATTGAACAGCAATGCCAGACTTTTCAGGAGCACAGGGATAAAAGGTCAGTGGTGAAACGGAGCCCTTGCTATAGCTGGAAGCACCTGCAGAGGAGAAAAGTGTTTCTGCAATTGCAAATACTGGGCTGAAAGCTGAGGGCTCAGAGGACACAGCTCCTCATTCCTCCCACCAGTAAGACTCCTGCTGCAGTAACATCTTGTACTGTTGTATTCTCACATGGGAATCCTCCAGTCTCTATAGATACTTTACGCTCTTGAAAGATAAGCACAGAGGAGGGAGCACATAAATCCAGATTCTCAATCCATAGCCAAAGCAGGAATGAAGACAAATCCAGCTATTAAAAGGAGGCCCATCATCCCTCCAACACTGAACTAGAAGCTCAGGAGGCATGAGAGAAAACCACAACTTTTGTTGGAAAGTATGTGCCTTGACCACCCACTCACCTCAAGCAGATAATGAGAAGTGAAGACCCATTCTCTGGAGATTAATCCAGAAAGAGAGGCCTGAGACTTCACCTAGGCAGTAAATGATAATTAAAACCTGCTAAATCTACCATCACCTTTTTCTCTCTGGGTGTACAGAGAGGAAAGAAGGAGGAAGCAGAGAGTGAGGCATTTCATACTCGCATCTAACCTGTTTTCCAGATGAGTTTTTCAATGATCAGATTCAATCTACTGTAAAAACTTCCCAGGGAGAGAAACCCTCAGCGCATGAACCAAAAATGTAATGATCTGGGAAATGTATTCCTCTTTAGGGGGAAGGAAACTGGTTTCACCTTTGTGCTCCCACTTTTATTGTTCACAAACTATGCAGATTTCTTTGCTACAGGGAGGAGAGGCACAGTGACAGAGCCATGACACTGAGCCAGCTATAGGCACGAGAATCAGGTCCTTGTCAAACACACTGTCCCTTGGAGGGGCTGCCAAACCGCATCAGATCCAATGTCTGTCTGCTCATTCTCCTCCTCACATTAAGTACCATCCTGGACTCTACCAGGAAGAGACTGGCTTAAATGCATGGTTTAATAAACCTGCAGCAAAATTTATCATCATTAGCTAACATATTTTTACATATTTTTGCCATCTGTAGCAGTATCCACCCGTTTGGTGGCTCTTGTTAAGTGCCTGGCCTCAATGGCTTCCTGTGGCAATGAGTTTCACAGTAATTATGTAGTATGTTAAGAGGCACTTATTTTATCAGTTAATGCAGTTCTGGCTGCATCTGTGCTTCCAACTTCTGCTAAAAGGTCTGGTCCCTAATCGATGCTGCTGTGCCACCGAGAATCCCCTTGTGACCATGCCAACCCCTGGAAGTCTCTGCTTGCATTAGCCAAACACTTCACTGGGGTTAGCAGGGCTCAGCGATCAGCACGGAGGGGAGTGATGCCACTGTAGGGCCACTCATGCTTGGAGGTCCGTGTCTGTGCAAAGCCCCAGGGAATGAGATCTTCCACTGCTGTAGCCGCAGTGACTGCCAGGTCAGAGGTCCTGATTCCACAGGAGCACTGAAAGCAGCGGCTGTTCATACTCCATGCCCTGGACCTCAGGTCTCTACTATGCCAAAACAAACAGAGTATGAAATGCCATCAGCTCAAAACAATAGGATTTTACATGCACATGACCAGCCATGCAAGTTGAAGAGTAACAGAGAAAGAGGCCTGATAGTCCAGCCAGTCCCTAGGATAAGCGATGGTGCCCAAAAGCAAACCACATGACCACATTTGTCAGTTTTAAACATCACTCAAAAAATGACTCCTTTACAACTTTACAACTAGGTTGTAGCAAGCACCTTTATAATCATGGATACAACATGAATTAGCATGTAAAAAAACCCATGTATCAGACTAGCTGAGACACCAGAACCAGCAGGTAAGAAGAACTGTCACACTCATTGCATCAAATGTTTTTTTTGTAGAACAGCACAGAACAACAGGGAGACCTTCACTCTCCACCCTGAACATTTGAAAACACCCAGGGAATAGGCAGGCAGGGAGGCGAGAGGCTTTTACATTCTTCCCAGTAAAACCTTGATGTGATTCTGTGCCTGCTGATACACAGTCCCTATTGCTCTTTGATTACCTGGTCCCAAAGGCTCCTGTTCAAGTTTAGACTAATCTCACAGAGCACTTGACATCAGAGCAAAGAGGGCTGCAGCCCAGCCCAGGACCACATAAATACAACCAGGATTTAAGGAGATCCTGTGCCATCCCAAGAGGGTGGCATGCTGACAACTGGGGCTTCAGAGCTGAATCCCGCTTAGCCCCAGTGCTCTCCCCAGGACAGAGCTGACCCATTTCATAAGTGATGCTCTCTTCCTTCAGCATCCAAATGCCGCTGTATCATTTAGCACTACCCGTGGGCTAATTTTCTCCCTCAGGGATGGTAGATTAGATCCCACAATTTCTCTCTCCCCCTGAGTTTTCAAAAGGTCTTTCAAGTGTAATAAACTCAGATATTTATATATCAATCTGCGTTACCTGAGGCACATATTATAGAGGCCTGGGTCATAGCAACATCATTACAGTGAGTTTTAAGGAGAGCAGTGGGAATAGATAGATAAATAATTCTCTCTCCATGGTGCCCTTTCTATTTGTATGCTGAAGCTTAGAGCAGCTTCCTGCCTTGGACACACCTTCAGAAATACCGTATTTCACACCAGAGCTGAAAACATCAAGGTAAGCAGCAACCGATCCTCCAGAGCTAAACAAACAGCCTTTTTCCCTTTAAATTACAGGCACTTACACATTACCTTGGCTCCTGTCTTCTGCTGCTTCCTCCCACTTTTTAATCCCTTGAAGCTGTTGCACACCTGCAGTCCCTGCTTTTCAGAGCATTTGTGCTGCATTTTTACACTGCCAGGGACATTATAATGTGAGAAAAAGAGGTCATGGCTTGGCTGCCTTGGGGAGCAGCATCAGCCCCTCTCCATATTCTGCGTGGCATTGTGGCAGCTCAGCTTCAACCAATCTGTTCACCCACAGACCCTAAGGCAGATTCTTCTCTTTATGCAATTGCTTAATATTTTGTTGGGCTGGAGGCTTTCACTGGGCCAAAAGAGGCTTCCGAACACTTCCAGAACTCCTTGGTGCAACACTCCTCTGGTATCAGTTTACCCAGGTCCTAAAGAACTTAATACGCATTCCTGACTGAAGAAAAACACAAATAATGTAAAAGGACTTCAGAAATGTTGTAAGCTCTCTTGCTTACTCACTAACCCACACAAGCAGGTTAGATCTTTCATTCCAATAACAGCATTTTATTGTTGTATTCATGGGCCAAAGGAAGATCAGGTTCCTCTGGCATTACGTGATGTACAAAAACGCTGCAGAAGGTTTATGACAGCTAGAGGATATGAAAAGGCACACAAATGTCTGGAGTCACCCAGCACACAGTGATTAGGTGGCCTGACACCTAGTCCAGGGCTCTGGCCATACTTCCCCATGTCCCAGCTGCAGACTGACCAGCTTTCACCCCTAAATTCCTGCTCACCATAGGTTTCATTCCAGTTTATAAAAGCATTTTAATGCATTGACTTGCCTCTGAGGAAGAAAGTGCCTGGCGTTTGTTTAAGTGTCTTTATTAGACCTGAAACAAATACTGCATCATTTAACTTTGAGGCTTTTGTTGCTGGTATCAGTCGTGTTCTGCAAATCACAGACTCAAGACTGCATCTAACCCCTAATAAGCAAGCAAACTGCTATTCGTCCACCTCCCTGCTTTCCCCCAGCTGCTGTTATCTCTGTGTGAGACTGGGAATTGGAGGAAAGAATGACCCAGTGATTGTCTAAATCAGCCCAGCTCTAATTTACTGGAATATGGTTTGAGCAGCTAATGTAACACCTACTGTGAGCAAGATGGAGCTATCTCCAGGACTTCTGTAGGCTAGGAACATTCACTTAAATGGCATTGTGTGGCTGCACTCACTGGAGGGCCTGCCGTACCACAGAGAGCAGTTAACCCTTGGAGTGAGAAATTAGGTCAAAAGAACCAAGCTTTCAACTGCAATTGGAAAAGTTAACTTTCCGCAGAAAATTGGGTGTCCTGTTTGCCTCTGTCACTTGCTCAACTCCTCGTGTAGCAAATAGCTGGAGCAATTACAGCACTCAGGTAAACAGACACCAGCAAAGGCGTCCTCAGGATGCCCTCGGTCTGGCAGGAGCTTTTCCAGCTTCCCCAGCCCTCACTGAAACGGTTACATGTCATGTTTCCCATGGCTGGATTAAGCAGCTGGTCTCTCCCTGGATAGAAGGGATGGATTTTTTTTCTTCTTTAAAATACTGGACTAAGTCACACAGAAGTCAGTGCCTTCCCTGGCCCTGGTACAGAAGCTGAGCTCCCCAGAAAATTACCTTCGCCTCTGTCCTTCAGCTCCTCATGAGGAGGTGAGAGGAATAATTCCTCCTTTGCCTATTGTCTCTAAGCATTTTGAGGCAGACACTGGTTTTTGGCCTGAGCACGTAAAGCACCCAGGACCCCATGATGGCAGTACCTGAGGGGGCAGGAAGATGCTCATCGTATAAACAGCTTCAGTTTCAACAGCAAGGTCATTTCAAGCTGTTATTAAGTCAACATTCACAAAGGATTCTGTGAGTATGAGACAGAAGTCCTGTTGTAACAGGTTTTGGTAGAAAATGTACTTAATTTAACCTTCTTTTCAAGCGGAAGGATAGGTTTTCAAGAAGCAATGCTTTACAATCAGATGCTATGGCATTTTACATAAAAGTACATCTATATCAGATTATCCCCATTTTACAGATGGGGAAACTGAGGCACAGAAGACTGGAGTGGTGGATCAGATGGACCCAGCTGTGCATCGATCTGGTTCCTCAGCACCCAAACCGCAAGCGTCAGTCAACTGAGTTGCCTCCTTGAGACACAGGACCAACAGTTCAGCAGCTAATAAAGGGGTTATCACAGCACCCTGGAGCAGCCCTTCTCATAAGGACCCCCCAACAGGTTGCCTTCAGCAGGAGTACTGTCAAAAGATGACCGTCATCTTCCCATGCAGCAAATTTCCACTGAGGTTGGCTTCAGCCGCGGGTAACATTCATGTTCCTTTTCATTGACAAAAGGCAAAATGGCAACATGAGGAATGCAATGCTTTCAGCGTGAACTGTCATCGTTGTGGAATCACCGCAGTTTAATTGCTCACAGAGCCAGAGTTCCAGATTAAGCTGCATGTAATCCCTTTACCTTGCAATTCGCTGGGTTGTGTGCAGGTAGCATGTAACCTTCTGCTTTAAAACCTGCCTCCTAGCAAGCAGGCACACAATTCCCATTAGCCTCTGCAGATCAGGAGCGGATGAGTTCCCCCAACCTGAAAAGCTGAATCAGTAGAGAGCACCCTTGTGCTGCTCCACTTCCCATGCTGGGAGATGCCTCCGGTCCCTTTATAACTCACATAGCCTTTGCGTAGAGTAGGCCACTTCCAGGAGCTGACTCACTTGCCTCCCACAGAGGAGCCCACAAGCTCACGGGGCTCAGCTACAGTCACAGCTGCAAGGGAACACATTCCCATGTTGTCGCACAGCCAGGCAGCGTGCAGACTAGGCACAGGTGGAGGGAAAGCAGCCTGGATGCAGATAACATCCTGCTTGTGGCTCCTCCATCTTTCCACGCATCTGCTTTTCCAGAGGAATGACACACTGGCTCACGCTGGGCCACTGGAAGCGGAGGATCTCCTGGCCAGCCTCAGATGAAGGCCTCTCTGTACTCCCCTTGTGAAACAATTGGGAACTATTCACCTGGCCAGGGACAAGGCATCTTGCTTCATTCTGGGGATGTCCTTCTCATAAAAAGACAATCCTTTCGTAACACCAGCCTGGAGGCAGACTGCGACAGTTTTAAAAGGAAGGGACAACAGCCGAAGGAACAACATTAGTAAGTGTAGCACCATCTCTGGAAACAAGGAGAGAAAGAAAAGCTGAAGTACAGGAGACAGATGTGAGGTCAGTTTAAAAAGGGACCAAGTGACTTCAGAGGAAAAGCCCACGTCTGGCAGAGGTGCCTGGGTGTCTGGATCACAGAGCCAGTCTATGCCCCTCACTGCCCCCAGATGTCCTGCTGCTCAGACCAACCATCCAGCAAATATGACAGCACACATACCAGCAGCTGAACCTCCTCCTGCTTCTGCAAAGCCAACACACCACCCCGAGGGACTACCAAAACCAACTGATGGGCTCAGCTCGTTTAAGACCTACGCAGGGAGCCTTTCCAGATGTTCTCCCACTCCCCTGGGTACCATCTCTCCCCTTTCTTGGATCAGCTGAAGCAGGCAATCACCTTCACAGCCCATCAGCTGGTGTCCTCCCCAGGCACCCATACAGAGTGCTAAGCTCAAGAATAATAGCTGGGAGGGGTTAAAACCACCCCTCCACCTTGTCTTGACTACAGCTAAAAATCCAATTTTTAGTTACCATGTTACTTTAAAAAACAAAAACCACACAAAACCCCCCAACAGGCTTTATCCTAATTCTCCCAGGAAATAATGACTTTCTGTTATTAAATAATGTAAAATGATTGAGGTGAGTCATAAAGCATTTGTATTAACACTAATGGATCCATGATTAATTTTTTCTTTATTTTATTATTATAAAACTTGTCTGTATCTCCCCCCCCCTTCCTCTGTCCTCCCCATCACATTTTGTTCTCAGGGGAGGTAATCAAGACTTCACTTGAATTTCTCATTACTTGAAAGGCTCCGCATCACAATATGATAATGGGACAGTTTCATAATTACAATTAAAAAAAAAAAATCAGAGCAAGAGGAAACTGGAGAGGTTTTAAGATGCTTTTGTCTTTCAGTCACCCAGAAACTAAAGAATTGCTTTAAAACATATTTAAGAAAAGAGGAGAGGGCAGTTTTGACTTACTGTTATGCAAAACCCATTATGCCTGAGCTTCATTTTGGAAAGTCCATCCTCCCTCCTATTTTTTTTTTTTTTTGATAAATTACTAGGCAACATTAACTTCCAGCAAGATGCAAAACTAGACTGGTAACTCTTGTATTTTACCACTAATTTCCTGAAAGGCAAATCACCCACCTTGTGCCTCAGTTTCCCATTTGCAGCAGAAGACACTACAGGAGCTAAGGCTATTTTGCTATTTTTACCCACGTGAAATCTACAGGTTTATACAGCATATTTTAAACCCTGCCTTCAGGAGCAGAGCGCAGGTGGCAGAGATGAGCAGAATTAGCCCTGTTCTCTGCTAACAAGCTTTTAGATCCCACAGGATATACAGCGGGATTAGATCTGACAAATAATAATGATTATTCTTATTATTCCTCCTAGAACTGACCTCAGACATCATCAGCTAGAGATATGTCAAAGCAGCAAGATGTTATGCTTTATGTGGTACCCCAAAAAAGATGGAATCTCTGTCTGAAAATAGGGGTGCTTTGCTGGGCAGAAATCCCATCCATGTTCTGATGGGAGTGTTGCTCTCTCAAGTCCCAAATGCGTTCCCTGCACAGAATGAACTGGGCATCCTGATTCCTGGGGTTTCTTCTCAGACTGGCTTATTTTACCTATGGCTTCCTCCACAAAGCCCTTCGTTGCCCTGAGGGTGAAGTTGCACAGTGAGACTCTCACCAGTGTGTGCAAGGCTCAGAAAGGCTGGAAGGAGGCAACCACCCTCCCCAGTAGCTGCTGCTCCATCACAACCCAGCCCACACCAGCCACTGCAGGGACAGGAATCACTGGGGGTGCCTCTCCCTGGCTTCATCCTCACAAGGCCAAGCAGCTTGTTCTTGGGCACAGGGAGAAACTCTGGCTCTGCAGGAAGGTGATTCCCCACTACCTCTGACGCTGATCAGAGGATGTAACCTTCACCTAAAAGCCCTGATGCCCAGCCAAGCCCCCAGCAGCCTCATCGCTGTGACTAGCAGAGGAACACAAGAGCCGAGGCAGGGAAAAGGAGGCTGAATGACCCTTTGCTCACTTTCACCCGGTAAAGGTGAAACTCAGACAAAGCCTTTACATCTTACCTGCCCAACATCAACGGAGCAGCTCCCATACCCCAACACACCAGCACCACTACGAGGGGCTGCCTGCCCAGCCAGCTTTTATAGCCCTCACCCTGAGGTAGGGCTCAATGGGATTGGTTGGGGGGAGCAGGTGGCAGCAGCTGATTGGCCAGTGAGGGAGCTGCCCCCGCCCTCCACGTGGGGAGCAGCCATTTTGCCCTCAGAGGCGGCTGTGCCTGTGAGGGGTTATGTGAGGTGTGGATTTAAGTTTTGAAGTGTTGTGCTGCTGCCCCATCTCCTTAGGTTTTATATGGTTCCAGATGCTGCGGTTTTGTGCTTGGTCTCAGATGGGTGCCTGGACATTTCTCTTCCTTGCCCTGGTTCTGGCTGTGAAAGGCAGCCTGGCTGCTGGGGCCATAGCTCTTGGAGTCAGGAGCGGCTCCCTGAGTGTCGGCATGGCTCCCAGGGCCCTGGCCTCTGGCAGGGCCCGATTAGACACTGCTGTAAAGCAAATAATGCCAAAATGCAAATAGCGGCAGCAGCAAATTCTTGATTAAATATGAACAAGCGCAGAGAATTGCTTATGTCACTCACCCCACTCCTCTCTGTCCTCCATCTGTCTGCTTCCCTCCTCTTTCACCATCTCTTCCCCCAGCCATCTGTTCAGCGCTCTCCCTCCTTCTCTTCCCTCCCTGTCCCTGCACCCCCTTCCCTTAGCAGCTGCTTCATTTTGAGTGGGTCCCAGTTTGCTGCTCCTCTCCCTGCGTCCAGCCTGGGCCAAGCCCAGGGCTGCCTATTGCTGGTCCAGGCTCCCTGGTGTTAGTTTGGGGGGTCACTGGGGATGTTGTGGCAGCGCAGGAAAGCCAAAGACAGAGGGTTCCCACTCCTCTGCATCCCTCGGGAATCCTGCTTGAAGGAGATGCTGGTGGGAAGTGGAAGAGGGCTTTTAAACCAGTTGTCCTGCTTGTGCAAGGAGATATTCCATAGTTTTGAAGAGTGACCACTTTAAAGTGGGCCCTGGGGCAAGAAAGCTTTGTCAGGCTTCCCTGTTAACCCATGGAACACCTTGTCTTGGAATCCCATTTGGGCCAAGGGTAAAGCAAAACTAAAAAACTAAACCAATTAAAGTTTGGCCATGTGTGTAGGTAGGTGAAATATTCACTGGTCACAATGGGAAGGATCAAACCCACCCCCTCATGAGCCTGTTGGCTATTTTGCACCTTCATTTACACCAATGCAATATTTGCCAACTGCTTCTGAATCAGAATAGTGGCCTTTTAGCGCACCTTGCAGGGTTTTACTTGCTTTTTTCTGGAGTAAACAATAGCACAAGGCAAAGGCATCAGATCAATGGGCATTAAAATCTACGGAAAGGATATAAACCTCGTTGCTGCAGTGCATCACCCACATCTTCCTGGAGGGTGGGAAGGATGCCCGCCACCCAGCTGGGTTACCACAGCGCTCCTGCTGCAGGGGATTTGTGTCCTACCATGGAAGCCAACAAAACTGGCTGCTGTCGGAGACAGATTGGGTTTGATCCAGGCTGGCAAATCCAGGGTTCCCATAAAAGAGCTGAATAAGGGCCCTGTATCTGACAAGAAGGAAATAAAACTATTGGATTGTTGGCTTTGATAAATCCTTTCCCTGACATATTCCTCAGACTTTGTCTCAGCAAAGGATAATGGTGTAGAGAGAGAGAGACGGTGTCCTTTTTTTTCCTGGTGATTTAAATACAGTGAAACAAGGACATGATATCAACATTAAGCTGTTAGAGGAATAACCTGACTGTGCACCTTCTTTCTAGAGTCTCCAGGGTGGAATCAGTTTAGATTGATGCTTGATAAAGGAAGGAACCTGTTGCCTGAATGGGGCGGCTCTTGGTGCAATAGGCAGAGCTGTTATCAGACCTGTTAAACAAATAAAGCTGTGAAGTGCAGACATATTGTCTGAAGCACACGCGCAGCTTTCCAGGCAGCGAGATCTTAAGGAATCCTTGATAAAGGAACAAGCCTGTTCAAGTTAATGGATATCCTCGGGTGATGCTTGGAGAGGACGCGTGAAGCGAATGGGGATCTTTGCTGCTGCTGCTGCTGCACATCCCTCCCATGCACAAACACGCTCTCCTCCACGGGGAGCGCTGCCTTCGCTGGAGCAAGAGGAGGAAGAAGAAGGGGACATTACTGGAACACACACAGGGCAGGAGGTGGTGATGGATGAGCCCCAGCTCTGCTCAGTGGTGGTAGCAAAGCAGCATTTGGGTTGTCAGGGCTGTTGGACCTACAGCTGGGCCTTGGGACAAGGAGTGCTTTTCTGAAAGGGCTCACAGAGCAAAGAGGAATAGAGGGACCATGGCTCAGGGCTGCTTTGCCCAGTGTCCCGCCTCCAGTGACCAAGTTGCTTGGAGAAGGCAAAAGAGGAGTGATACAGGATTTGTCCCCAGCAAATGTCCTCCAGGGGAGCATCTTTCAGGAACCTCTTCAGGCAGAGGCTATCCAGACTGTCCCACTGAGCAGCTCCATCCTTAGCCCATGCTGTAATGTTCACAAAGCAGGGCCCTGCCCTTGAGATCTTCCATCTGGTAACAAGAATCAGATGCCAAAGGTACCTTTCAAACCAGTTTCACGTCTCCTTCATGTCGCAAACATCTTTGGACTTTGTCCTGATTTGCCCCAGCTTGAGTGAGAAGAAATCCAGGCTCTCTTCTACTGGGTTTCTAGCAGCAACAAGAGAACAGTAATTTCACTGCAATGTTTTTCCTAAGGAAAAAAAAACAACCCTCAATTTGTTTGTCTGCCTGTGACAGGGAGAATTTTTCATGTTACCGTCAGCCCTGGAGTTCATTCACCTATTGGAAAGATGTCCGGCTTCGAAGGATGTTTAATCTTATTTGAAAAGAGATAATTAGGAAAACACACACAAACGCGTGCCACATGCTCACAATCTCATTAGAGACTGCTTTCTCCTTCAGCTGAGGAAAAGGTTTTATTTTGATGGTGGGGGTGAATGTGTTTTCGTGCTTGGTTAAGGTGTGTGTGTACCCATGTGCATATGTAGGTGCATATTTATTTCTCTGAAGGGGAGAGGTTTTTAACTTGTTGAAACCGGTGAAAGTCCTCATCCTGGTTCCATTTTTGGAAGCAGATTTTGATGAGATCTCTCCCATCACTGCACAGAGAGCATCTAATCACGCCGTACAAAGACAGTCACAACTGACAATGCATCTCCCTCTTCCAGGAGAAAGAAAGAGGGGGACAAAATGAATAATTCAAATGATAATTAGCAATGTAATTATTCCTGTTTTTAGAGTAACCTACAGGACAGAACATCAACGTATGAGTCACTAGCAAAATATAAACAGAAATAATTTGGAAGATGCTGTCCTGATGCTTCAGAAAGGGACTTGTCAGAGACTTTCTCTTCTGATCTCACGTTGGGATCAGGAGTCCCCTCCAACGGCTCCCTGGAAGGTCAGAACCGGCATCAGTCGTCTGGGGCTCAGCTGAGGGAGAAGGGGAGCTTCAGAAGCGGTGATGAGCAGGGAGGGCCCGCAGGGAGGACACAGGCTGGCAGAGCTCTCAACTGCACACCCATAACGTCAGGCAGTGGTCTGGGCTTGATTTGGGCCAAGGGACAATTCCTATGTATCTACACAGCCTGGTGCAGCACATCTCAGTCACAGGTCTTGGCTTTCACTGAAGTCCTGCAAATAACGATGCCTGGAGCTGAGACCTCCTGAACGCATCAGGGGCTGACCCATGGGGAAGGAAGAGGGGACGGAGTGGTGTGTGTTATCCCTGCATTTTAGGCTGAAGTGGAAGGGGAGAAGGTAAAAGCTCACTCTCAAGGTGTCCACAGTGTGCTTGGGAAGAGCCAAACCCTCTGTACAGGACAGAGTTGTCACACGCATGATGCTGCTCTAATCCTTTTTGACAGAGACACAGGCAATAAGTCTAAACTTCAGCTGCAGCTCAGACCTTTGCTTAACCAATAGCCTTAACAATCTTCCAAACTTACAATCACTTTTGCTTTTTTTTAAAACGTGGAGCATCTCTCTTTAACAGGAAACATGAAACCTCTGTGGCTGGAGCAGCTCCTGTCCAAGGAGACACTGAGGCAGCAGCAGCAGCCTGTAAAAGCGAACAGTGGGATGCCTGTTGGCACTGTAACACAAGAAGAGAAGAAAGATGTCTTTAATTTGCCTGGTAATGATCAATATAGAATCAAATCCGACCTTGAATTTTAATGGCTTTGTACTAATAGAAAGCCGCTTGCAGATGGATGGAGGAGGATGAGAATAGCCAGGGGGAGGGAGGGCCGGGTGGTCCAACGCAGGGCAGGCTCAGCACCCTGTGTGGCCACCCCTTGCCACCACGGGTTTGCCTTTCTGGGGCTGGGAGAGGGAAAATCGCTCTGGGGTGGCAGTGGCTGGGGATGGGCCGTTGTGGGTGCAGGAGGCAGCATGAGCCAAGGCTTTCTGGGTTCCTCCAAGGGCTGTTTCGTCCAGCAATTTCAAAGTGCACTATTAAAAGCAAAGGCATTTACAGACAGGAAAACTGAGTCAAGAAACAGGTAAGTCCTTGACCCAGGGTCACGAGGCAGCCCCCAGAGCAGAGCAGAGCAGGTCTCCCTGGTCCCCATGGCACCCTCCCCATGACACTGAGGACTCTTCATTGCTCCCTGTCGTTGACATGATCGGATGCTGTACAGATAAGATGCCTCAACTCTAGACCCAAGGCACTGATAGCATTTGCAATTGGCAGAGACTCCTTAAAAAGAGGGAAGAAAAAAAGAATGCATATATACATCTATATATATAAATAAATAGAGATGAGATTGACCACTTGAAATTATATAGCAGCTGTTAACATTGGCATCTTTATTTGCTGCATCAATTGTATTTGGTTTAATCTTGTTCCCACAACGCTGAAAACATTTGACTCATCTTCTGCTTTTTTGTTGATATAGAATCATTTTGACAGTTATCCTGTTGGCTGTTAATAAATATCTGCACTTTCTATAATCAATCATAAAACAAATCCAATCGCCTTTTCGCTTTTTATTTGACCTTAATCCTAACAAATCTCCCACTGTTTTATTGAATTTACTCATGAGCCAGCAGAAGAAGAAAGAAAAAGCGAGGGTCCCCATTGATGCCTGTACGTCTGTCTCGGGCGAAGATAGTCTAGAGGAGCTGAGATGAAAACCAGGAAAATATTAATCTGTAGTCTGACACTGTCCGTTGAATCACCCCAGATGGATCCCTTTGCTTTTCGTGTCTTGCTCCCCCTCCCAGAGGACAGAGTAAAGCTGCAGGGAGCTGAGCACCACATTTTTCTCTCCCTTCAACCAAGGATTCACAGGACCAGCTGCCTTCTGTCAACTACACAAGAAAAGGGAGTTATCTTCTTTCTGCAGGAGCTGTGGGAAGGACTTCTCCTCCTTAGTGGTCTCATCTGGACTTTTAACATTCACCAGTCTGCAGGTTTCCCCCTTCCTTTTGCCCCTGATGCTCAGGGGAGCCGAGCGCTAGAGCTGTGCTGTGGGGGATCTGGTTCTTGTAATGCAGCTGAAACGAAGTGGAGGGAGCTGGAGGGCAAAGGATGCTCCATCCGACGCATTCCCTGCCACGTGGCCATTCTGGCTTGTGTGACGTCTGTGTTTTCTTCCCTCTCTCCCCTCCCAGACTTCTGCCTGCAAAAACAATCCACTTCAAAACTGCCAGTGAGATGAGGCTCGTCTCTTGGCACAAATCCTGTATCGCGTGGTGGGGAGGAAGGATGCAACGGCACTCTTCTGCTCTGAAATCAGGCCTGGATCCGCCCCTGCTCACCACCACCCCAGGAGGCACGAGGATGCTTTACGAGCAACGTTGGTACGGTTTCTATTTGCAAGTGTTTCCCTTCCTCCCTCCCTAACAGGACAGGATTCAAAGTTTGTACGTAAAAATAAACAAACAAAACCAATCCTGCTGTCAGAGGAGAGGGGAAAAAAAGAAAAAGGATAAAAGCAGGAGAAGCAACTTTGTCCTTTGGTGCCAGCAGCACCGGGCTCCTGCGGTTGGAACCCCAATGAGAACCAAAGTATCTTCATCATTATCTAGCTGCAAATGGCAGCTGCTTTGCCAGCCACTGCTCGGGCGGGATGGTCTCTTTTACGAGAGCAGGAAGGGAACAGTGGGGCAGGGAATTAAAATATGGGCTACAAATTGGAAACGGCAGGGGGTGGAGGGGGATTCAGCTTAGCCGGCGGACGCCCAGTGTGCTCCCTATTTATTCTATGCCAATGACTTTGCTCTCAAGCAGCTTGCAGGAGAGAAAGAGAGAGCAATATATATATATATGTCTTGCAGCTTGCCTTGGCCCGGGAAATTCCTGCAGAAGCCAACGGCGGGAGGGACTGCAGTGCCGTAGGTCAGACAGTGATGCAACAGCCTATTTGCAGCCATGAATTACCTGCCCTTGTGCAGGTTGCTCTCTGCCTAGAGAATAATCTCTCTTATGGATGAGGAATTGGCTGGGGAGGAAGGGTAGTTGCAGCGGTGGCTGCATCCCCTGATGGTACTGCAAACCCCACGTGAGGTTGAGCCCAGGCTGAAAACAGGATCTGACCTGTCAAAGCTCATCCCCAGCCTTATCTCACACTCAGGGGAACCTGAACTTAAATGTACTCTCCTGCGTGACCGTGACACCTCTGTGTCTCAGATTTCCTGTCTTTAAAATGGGAATCAGTGCCCAGCACTCAGAGCACCACCAGGATGAAGGTGTGGAGAGGTGCACAGTGCTCAGACAGGTCTGTGGTGGGGCCACAGCTGCAGCCCCTCTGCCTCTGGATGTCCCTTTCCAGAGGACTCTGTCCTTGTCTCTGCTTCTATGGCCTCGTATCACCCCAAACTCGACCAACAGGCCTGCACTTGGCACGCACTGTCAGGAGAGAAGCATGCAAAGGAGAAGGAAAATAGTGCCTGAGAGGTGCCTCACTAGTACAGCGGGGCCTGAGAGCAACCAGAAATAGAAACACAGGGCCATGAATTAAACACGCTGCAACCTCTTATCTGTCTCTAGCAGGGAGTTCAGCTCAGGGCAGATCGCTCCTCTGCTTGAATGGATGCCGGGGTGCTTCCCTGGGAAGGCAGGGCATGGATCAGCAAGTGCCCTGTCCCACTGGTCTGAACGTAAGCCCTTCCTGCGAGCGTCCCCTTCCCATGCTGGCCTGGTACTGCTGGGCTCTTTGGGACAATGCTGACCAGCCCTGGGTACCACCTAGCTCCTGGGTACCCTGAAGCATCCTCCAAAGAGATCTGCTGCACAAGGGCCAGAGCCACCGGTTTACTCTACATGCCTCAACTGGGAGACCACCATGCCTGACCATGCAGAAGCGGCTGTGCTGCAAAGAGGGACTGAGGAGGCACAAAGCGCTTGTGGTTTCAGCAAAGGGAGACTGTCCCTGGGGAACACCCTGCACAACCAAACCAATGTGTCATAATGTGACAGGCAGCTTAATATAAGAATAGCCAGGACTTCAATCTACAGGTTTGTCCTATGGCAGGGGACAGTATGGCCCTGTTATTTGTGGTGCTCCCAGCCTCGGAGGGGAGAACAGGGCTGTGTCTAACATCTTAAACCAACATTGGCTGTGATTATTACTCCTGCGGACACGAATCTCTGCTGGTTTCTGTGCCTGGGCATGATACATGGGCAGGGGCTCACCCTGCCAGCAAATACCCCAATTCCTGGAGACACAGCAGTGGCGAGCTGTGGTCCTTCCAACTTTTGCTTGGGTGGGAGGGTGGCACAGGCAGGAGAAGGGCTCAGCCCTGAGGCCAGGCCACCCGGCTCCGCTCCTCCTGCCGGGCTCCCTCCACTCTCGGCAATTGTCTCGATTCCCTTTGGTGGCACTGAGGAAGGACCAGCCTTTCCCAGAGGCAGGCAGACACGGAGAACATCACTAGGGCGGCAGATGATTAGCTTTGCTGACAGCTGTCTCAAGTGGATGTGATGGATGGTGCCTTGGTCTGCCCGAGCGCCGGAGTCTATCGCGTGTCTCTGAAGTCCACCAGACAGTGGAGCTCACCAAGGATTAGCCCCGCGCATGCCTGCAGCCCCGGGGCTTGAGACAACTCCAGGAGTGACAGGGAAAATGAAGGAAGTAATTTAGAGCCTAACGAGGGGAAATCCACAAAGCCCTGGCTCAGCCTGAAAGCTGGTTGCTTGAGAAGGGGCTTGATTTTCATCTGGCTTTGCAGATGCTCTGAGCAAGTTTTCCCAACGCATGAAGGGAAACGCATGGGGATTAGGCATCGGGATGGCTTCTCCCCCCCCATCTCCAGCATCACTTCATTAACTGATCTCGCAGAAGACGCACAGCGTTTTCAGTTCACAGATAAAACACACTTGCTACATGGCTCGCACATGCGCGGGCCAGATGGCATGTGGGGACACGGTCGGTCGTGTAGATGGACTACACGCAATTAGGCTACAAATGCAGCTTGCACACAGACCAGCTGCAATGAGCTTCTCTACTGCTGCTGGTCCTCTCGGCCCCGCACACTCTCAAGCACTTACCTTGGTCCTCGGGGATGACCACGCTCCCGTTCCCTGCTCCTCTCCTCCTCTTGCTGCTCCCCTACACGTACCCAGGTCACCTGCGATGCTTGTGGAGATGACGGCCACGTCCATCACGCACAACTACGTGCCAAGTGTGAGCATGGACACCGGTATAATACCGATCCCACCTACGCAGTGATGTTTTCACGTGGATCAAACAGCCACAGGGTCCCTGCTCTGGAAATCGCAGCTGGGACATGCACGTACATTTTGGGGAGGGGACAGTGCTTGGATAAGCAAGAGTAGGAAACCCAAGGGCAGCAGCACAACATGCTGCTCTCTGGAGGGATATCTGGGGATGGGGTTCCTATGAACAACCAGTCCAGACAAAGCAAGGGTTTGGGGACCCCAAAATTCTCTGCTCCTCTCTGCCTGTTTCTCTCCATCACTTGAAAAACCCTTGCCCACTCCTGCAGAATCTCTGTCTGCTCCGTCTCCCTCCTTTTCATCGGCTTAATTGGCCGCTGCCTTACCGGGGGAAATCTCACCCTGGCTGTCAGCCCCAAGCTGCGCTAAGCAGCCTCCGAAAACTACTGGGGGGGCACTGACACGGGGAAGGGTTTTTAACCTGTCACAGAGGCAGCTGGGGAAAGGAGCAGGACTCGGCTGCCTCTAATTGCTCTTTGCGCAGAGGTGCCTTGTTTATTCGATTAATTTGGAGCCATCACATGCCAGAGCTCAACAAGCAGCTGCTGAGAGAGGGGGATTTTTTTTCCCTCTCCAGAAGGGTGGGGTATGCAAAGCTCCTTCTTTCCTTTAAACGATCTCATCTCTTGGTCTTTATAGGCATTAATGCTTGTTGTGCCCTTAGTGGGAACTGCATTGAAATGTGTCTGTAGTGGTTTTTTAGCCCCAAAGTCACCCAGAAGGTTACTGTCAGAGCAGGGTGGAAAATGCTAGTGCAGACCCAGGAATTAAATCCTGGAGGCTCTTCCATTTGGCTAAAGGAAATGCCTATTTCCATTGATAAATGAACAGATATTTACAAAGTAACAGATATTCCCTCTTCCCCAAGGCTGCAAATCCCCGACCCAAATTGTCCTCCTTGTTAGCAAGCAAAATCCCCTCCACTCCTGATCTCTAAATGTCACACACCGGCCCTGGGAAACACGCAGCAACCACCGCAGCCTGGAAGGGGGAGAAGGACTCCTCGCTCCGAGACATAAATCAGAGCAGAATCTATTTCCTCTGCCTGGATTTCACAGCTCGCTCCGTGTTAATTTGGCTGGTTGCACTCTCTGCGTGCGTCGTGCCGGGAGCCCCTTTCAGCAAGGTCTAGGATTTTGCTTTTTAGAGTGAAATAAAATAAAATAATACAAAAAGCCGTGTTTCAGCTTGCCCGTTCACAGTCAAATTTTCCCCGAGCGCGGGCAGCAGCCTTACGAGCCATTTCGGTTTGATAGCTCGGGTTTTATTCACGTAGATAATGAGTTTGGCAGGAGGTTAATAAGTGTCAACTGAAAGATAATTTAAGAGTTGTAAAGATAAATTTGTTGTGCGCTCTTTTTCTGTGCGTGTGGCTAATATCTCAGTGCCCATACCCACGCGCACACTCACACAGTGCACAGGCTGGTTTCTAAGTCCATAATCTATATGGTTTTCTTTATTCCTTGAGGTATTGTAAATAAATAAAAGTCCCAGTGAAAATCCTGCTGCATGTAAATTCCCATCTGCCCCTTTTTCTTTTTTTTTTTCTTTCCTGGGCAAAGCGATTAGATTAACACAAGGGGGGAAAGAGGAGAAAAAGGAAAAGAAAAGGAATAGAGCTTTAGAAATGTAGTAGCTTTTCCTCCCCAGCACAATGCTCAAGCTGAGAATTTCCTCGCGAGCTAGACAGAGATGTGGCCTTTATGCATGTTTGAGATAGAAAGGGGGTCTTTGAAATGGCTCGTCTGGTTTAGGCAGCCGGTTTTTCTTTGTCTTTTTTTTTTTTTTAAACTTTAAAATGGGTTTTTCCTTAAAAATACCCTGAGTGTTGCCTCTCTGTAGCCAAACTAATGCAAGTTTCCAGTGTAGATGGTGCTTGGCTGGAGCTTGGTGCAAACCAGGGCTCAGGGCACTTGTGCCCAGGGACAAGAGGAGTCAAAATTCCCTTTGGGGCCATGGCCCAGGATCCCTCCTACCCAAATCCCCACTGAGCAGCACGAAGGTCCCTCATGCCCCTTCTAACAAAGCTCAGGCTGCTTGGAAGTGATTTTCCCCGTTAACCGATGCTTTCTGCCTCCCTGAAAGCTCTATTGGAGCTTGAGCCTCCATGTTTTAAACATCGGGATCAATGCAATGCTTAGCAGGAGATAGAACGCTCCCTGCGCCGCAGAGAGGTACAGAACACCCAGGACACAATGAAGTCTCCTTGAGCCATCAGTGCTCAAGGGGACTTCCCTGCCCCAGCCATCGCCAGGGTGAAGGGCCCTTCCCGGCTCAGCGAGCATTTTGGCTGCACCTCGTGAGCAGCTAATTGGCACCGAAACGCCACGCTGGCCCTTGCCTTCCTCCCCTGCTCCAACCCACCCTCTTCCTAATCCCTTTAAAGCAGAACGGTTTAAGAAGGATTCGGCGGTGGCTGCTGTGCGGCGGGGGCGAGAGAGAGAGGACAGCGGGGCTTTATCACAAGTATCAAAATGATACTGTTCCATAAAACAAACCCCCCGAAGTTAAAGATTATTTACATTTTAGATACGGGTAACAACCATAATCTATTTGATTAGGCGAGGCTTGAATTAAGTACCAAATTTATCTCTTTACATTGTCAAAGTTAATAGTAGTTTAAAGATAAACCTCATTGAAACTCTGCCTTCCCTGCTGGGCTAATTAACACCCATTTAGGCTCTTAAACCTTTGATGGGTGTTTCTGTTCCAGTACTTTGGTAATAGGGGAAGCTGCTTTAATAAATCAGAGAAAAATCTCGGCCGAGCAGCGCAAACCAAAAGGCTCTCTGACCAGGTGTGATGGGTTTCCAATGCGCTGAGGGAGATAAAAGCACTTTCTTGATTAAATACTGCCACCAGGTTGAACTCGGAGTTTTCAGGGGCTGGGACTGCTACCACTGCTAATGTGTTTTATTCCGAGGTTGGTCCTGTAAAACGGGCCAGATCGATGGAGAAACTCAGCCAAAGTCTGCTGAACTGGATGGGTGGCCTGTGCGTTTGTTGGCTTTGGGCAAATGCACATAGTCCACAGAAGACTGTGAGGACTTCAGACTCTCCTCCATGGGGAAATATTCTGGTAAAGCAGTGCCTAAATTAAAAGAAAGTGGGAATTTAACATTCTGGTGCAAAGAAATCCTGAGTGAGGTGTAACTGATGGAGTCACATTGGGCACTGCAATGGAATCAACCCCAATTTTGCCCTACCAGAATCAGGACTGGTGGATCCAACTGGGGGTTACAGCCATGAGATTCCCCCACATCCCTTGGATCCTGCTGCTGGTCTGTATTTGGCTTTTTGAGAAAAGGCCCGGTTGCTCTTTCGAGTGGCTCCGTCTGGATGCCTTTTGAGACAGGAAAGAAACCTCCACCCACACGTGAGTGTAACCCTGTGCAATTCCTGATGCCCCAACCCCTTTTCAAGCATCAAGTGCCTGAGAGCATCAATGGGGGCACTTGCCCTGGGTTGCGGCCACAACCATCGCAAACTGGAGAGAGAGCCAGGGGAAGAAGGCAGGGAGCTGTCTAAGCCCCCAGATACCCCAAAATACTTTGGCAACTCCTGCTGCAACACCAAAGCTGGGGGGTCCGAAGCCCCCTCTGCTGCCTCAGATCTGGGGTGACTCCTCACTGATGCCCGGGGAGAGCATCTCCCGGCGCCCCAGTCTGCTTTAAGGAGCGAGAACAGGGCAAGGAGAGATGGTGCCACATTTAATTAGCTCTCAGCAAAACCAGATTATTCTTAACATTAAACTAATCTTCAAAAAGGGAACCCTTTAAATGAAAAGAGAAAGTGCAAGGCTAGGAAACCATTAATTGATTCCTTATTCATTAACCTTTGCAAACCGTTCAAAAGAGCTGAAAAACGACTTCCTTTGGAGCAAGGGCTTATGCAGGGGCTTGAAGGAGCCTCTTGTAACCTACAATGCGCAGGGCAAGAGAAGGGACGGTCCCCAACTGCTCCTTGTTTTGCTAATCGGAGAGCAATTCCGCCCACCCAGTCCCTGCTGTAAACACCACTGATCTTGAACACGCTCGTCTGAAACCACCCCGGAGCCACGACAGCTTCTCTGCTATTTAATCTGTAAACCTCAAACTTCTCATGCCCCTCACTGAGCCGAGCAGCCCAAGTCTCACGATAGTTATTTTCCCTTTTTCAATCCAGAGCTTCTGGAGTCAAGGGATTTGCATTAAAAAAAAGTCCTGGGAAGGACGAGATTGCAAGAAGCAGTTTGCAAAGGGCTTTTGGGTGGAAAAAAACCCAACCACCCAAAGCCAAATGAGGCTGACAACGATGTACTAAAATCCAGATAGAAAATCTCCAGGTTAGTCACTAAAATTAATTAAATGGGGAAGGGAAATGGGCTGCCCGGGGAGCACCTATTTGTGGTCACCCAGAGAGTCAGCAGGAAGACGGGAGCAGTTCCCGTCCACCCACTATCCCCGAGCATCGGAATGTGTGGCCGTAGGTCTCTGTCCCTCTCCCCTGCCCGGCCATCTCGCAGCTCCCAGCCTCTTGTGCCCCAGTGTTGGCTTATTTTGCTTTGGAAAGGCTTTTCCCTGGGGAGCTCCGCGTGCCTGTCGTGCCCACCTTCCTCGGGAAGGCGGACAAACAGCGGCAGTTTCCATAGCCACTGGGGGAGAGAGGAAAGAAAAAGGCCTGCCCAGTCAACGGCTGCCAAATCGCTTTTGTTTGTGCCTAGCAGCACTTGGATTTTCCCTGATCTGAAATGACACTTTTCTCCCTTTCTGGGGTCTTGTTTTCTGGGTATTTGATTCTTGTGCCAGGCTTGGACAGATACCAATGGCTAAAAGCTTCCTCCTATAAACTCTGGAATTAACGACCTCATGGGCACAGCGGGGCAAAAACCTAGAAGCGTTTTCTCTCTTCGCACAGTTTAGGCAGAAGGGAACCGACCCCTTCATGGGAACGCCTGCTCCAACCTCTGAGGGCTGGATCCAAACCTGGAGATATGGTACCTGGAAAGCTCAGATGACATTTGGATGTTCCCATTCAGGCTCACCTGACATGCCATGAACGCGGTGCTTTGGGGACCTGTCAGACCAACGAAAGGCTGCGTCAACCGAATCGCTCCTATTTGCAGGAGGAGCTGGGTTTTCACTGAATTTCACTGAATTTTTTTTAGAGTTGGAAGGGACTGTATAGATCATCTAGTCCAACTCCCCTGCTGAAGCAGGATTGCTTAGAGAATGCTACTCAGGACAGCATCCAGGTGGGTCTTGAAAATCTCCAAAGAAGGGGACTCCACACCCTCCCTGGGCAGCCTGTTCCAGGGCTCTGGCACCCTCACCGTGAAGAAATTCTTTCTCATATTCGAGTGGAACCTCCTGTGTTCCAACTTGTGCCCGTTGCCCCTCGTCCTGCCACTGGGAACCACTGAAAAGAGTCTGGCTCCCTCCTCCTTCAACCCACCCTTGAGATACTTATAGGCATTGATAAGGTCTCCCCTCAGCCTTCTCTTCTCCAGACTAAAGAGCCCCAGCTCTCTCAGCCTTTCTTCATAAGGGAGATGCTCCAATCCCTTAATCATCTTTGTTGCCCTTCGCTGGACTCTTTCCAGTAGTTCCCTATCCCTCTTGAATTGGGGAGTCCAGAACTGGATGCAATACTCCAGTTGTGGCCTCACCAGTGCAGAGCAGAGGGGGAGAATGACTTCCCTCGACCTACTGGCCACACTCTTCCCTACGCAGCCCAGGATTCCGTTGGCCTTCCTGGCCACAAGAGCACATTGCTTGCTCATTGTCATTTTGCTGTCTATGCAGAAGGACTGGAGGAACCTTCATCCCTCAGAGCCCCGGACCGTGCCGCCTCGTGGGCTGAGCACACACATCTCTGCAGCTGGAAGCATTAAAGATTCGTGCTCTCCGTGAACGTGAGCCGTGCAGCGCGCACTCGGCAGCGTATCTGTGTTGCACCGGCCTCTCAGCACGGGGATGAATTACAGCCTTAGTGTGTCTTCAGCAAAAAATTCACCTTTCCCCAGTATCCCTCCAGCAGAGATCAGGTGCTTGGAAAGTCACAGGTCCTGATCTTAAACAAAACCTCCACAAACCACCTTCCCCTCCTGCGCATCCCCCGTGTAGCCCATCGTTTTCCCAAGGGCCGTTTCCCCATCGCTCCTCAGCATCCTCCCTCCGCTCCTGGCTCTGTCCTCGCTCCCCTGATTCCTCCTGCTTCGCTCAGCGTTTGAAGCCGGGTGCTCTTTAAAGCAGTCTCTAATGATACTCCATTGATCTCAATTATCCAGAGACAACTCTCAGTTATCCCGAGGCCGATTAAGCAGGTTGCAGATTAATCACAGCCTGCTAAGTGCCCCCTTCATCCTCCTCGCTGGTTCCTTACATCTTGATTTTGTTCTTTGAGAGAAAACACACAAGACGCCGTGTGCTCCCGATTGCCGTAACACAAGTCATAACGGTGCCTCTGCTGCATCTGGCTTTTCCCACCTGATTATTAACCTGGGCACGCAAGACTTAACTGATATTTTTGTTGCTATTTCTTATTTCCGTCACTGAGAGCGGCGCACTCAGGACAGTGGGGAAAAAAAGCCTCCAAAGAGATTATTTTCTCCAAATTCAGCAAATTTTTCTTTGTTGAAATGGAAACCCCTCACCAAAGAGCCCTGTTTCACCTGTGTCTCAGCGTTTGGATCTGGCTCATCCCAAACTTACATGGTTGGTGGTGCCCAGGAGGAAACCTCAGCACTTGACTAGAGCACGGAGATGCTTTGGGATGCTCCTGTAGCTTGGAACGGTTGGAAGCTTTCTGGGAAGCACAAAGGACAAGGATTTTCCCTCCACACTGGGCAGTCCCCAGCTTAGAAGCGGCTCAGGTCAACCCCAGACTGTGTGCCGGCACAGCCCTGGCCGTGAACCTACACCCCAGGGGACACACGTGTCCCATCAGGGCTGGGTGGCCTCTGCATCTCCATCCCACCACCCTCCTGCTGCCACCCTGCGATGCTCCCAGGGCAGGGCTGCACAAGGGCATTGCTTTCCCCTCCTCCTCTCAATTATTTTGGCTTTCCCCTAGAGTTTACAGCTTTGCAAGATGCTTCTGTCACAAGGAAGAATGGGTGGAAGGAGGAGGGTCACGCAGTGTCTGGGAATCAGGAATATTGGAGCAAAATATACCGAAAGGAAGGAGGAAAAAAATTTACCAGTAGCACACTGCCCTTCTAAAGCTTGCTGTTTGTCCGAATTTTTTTTTTATTTTTTCTTCTTTAAGCTTTTGACTCCACTTCACCCAAAAGGAAGGAAGGGGGAAAAAAAATAAAAAAAAGGGCAAAATAAAAATAAAAGCAGGGAGAGCAGCGGGCCCTGCACGGCTGCCCTGCTCGGGCTGGCTGGCTGCGAGGCCGAGGTGGTGCCAACGTCCCTGCGCTTTCCAGATTAAGCGCAAGTGCTTTGTGCAGATAAATTGAAAACCCTCAGCCCCGGAATACAGGCTCACGTAGCGGCACTGTCAGGTTAGAGAGGGAGAGAGGGAGCAGCTGCCTATGGAAAAAGAGATAAAAAGCCGAGAGGGAGAGGCTGGTGCGCCTTTATGTCTTGAGCTGTAAGCCGGAGACGGCTTTCAGATGGGAAAAACGCAGAAGTTCGAAACATATGTATTTATTTATATATTATACACCCACACATACAGCTCCACGTATACTAAATACAATTATATAGGCATGCACACAAATGTATATATATACACACACATACACAAGTGCTAGGAATATCCTACAACCTTAGATGCTCCTGCCTCCCGAAGGCGCGTGTCCGAGTGGTCGGACCACACGGGCACAGTGGCCACGGCCACGGCTGCTCCTGCAAACTGGGTGGCAGCAGCAAAAGGCAGAGGAGGAGACGGGGCTGAGGGCAGGCTAGCAGCAGCACCGGGGACCAGCCGGATGGCAGCAAGCCACGTGTGGGGGCGAGCACGCTCCGGTACCCCCGGCTGGCCCAGCTGCCTGCGGCGGGGACACCCTGCTCCTCCGTTGACTGCCATTTAATTAATTATCCCTTTCAATTAACTCCTTTACTTCCCTCCTTCCACACAGAGCTAAGCGACAATCCCCAAGCCCTCTTTAGCATCCCTTGGCAGAGAGCGGAGGAGAGGGTGGTGGGGAGGGGGACAACAGGACCAGCTTCTGGGGGACAGGCACATCTGCTGGCTGGGCAGGGAGGAAGGAAAGGAGGAGGACTTCTGGCTCCGTTTCTGCTGTGAGAGTTGAATCACGCCAGGGAAAGGCTAAGAGCAGAAGTGAAATTATTTCCCATCTTCCCCAGGCCTGGCTCGCTCTCTCACACACCCCCACAATCTAGCCCGTGATCTTTAAGTGAAACCGGCTTTTATCATTACTTGTTCAATCTAGTCAATCAAAATTTCAATTAATGGCGAGGAATTATCATTCCATTCAGCACAGAGAGAGGCTGCTTTCTTTTTTTTTTTTTTTTCTTCTTGAAAAAAGTGGCTGTCACGTTGCTGATTTAAGCACTGGGCAGCCTCTGCCAGCACCCCCCTATCAGCCCAGCAGTGATGCTGGGACCTTCCCAGCACCACAGGTTAAACCCACCGCTGCCTTTTATAGGCAGAAAGCACTGACCCTGCTGATAATGATGATTTTTTTTCCTCCTTCCCTAATTTCCCTGCATGGGATTACTCCGTGCTCGCCCAGGACGAAGCGCAGCAGCTCACCCTGTGAGGGGGGGGGGCGAGCGCAGAGGGAAGGATGGAGGGAGAAGGGGTTTAGAAGAAGAATCCATTTGTAATTACTGAAATAAACACAAGTCGGGGAGAAATGCAAATGCCTCGTGTTGTGAATTACTTGACAGAAGAAGTGACAGCTTTTTATTAGGGTGATAACAGCGAGGAGTTTTAAAATAGAATAATCGGTGCAACAAAAGCAATTTTCATTCTGAATTTTCATTTTAAATGGATGATCTCGTTTTAATCAAGCGAGTCATCACAAAATGCTTTTAATTACCAAAAGTCAAGAGCTATATTGTAATTTTAATGTCTACTTTCAGGCTCATGATTAGATTGATACAAAATGCGTGTGTGTGGGTTGTTGCCCCATTCCTGCTTTCTGTCATTTCCCCCTCAAATGAGCACAAGATCTGAATTTATCATTCAAAAAACCTAAAAGCCTTTTTGGAAAGTGCACTCACCTTGCCAGCAAATACAGAATGGGCTCGAAGCGGAAGATTTTTGTTAAAATCTGGGTTTGTTTATTTTCTTCCCCTATCTCCTTCTGTGTTATTTGAAGCAGCTGAGCTGCTAACACGAAATTTGACTTTTTGTGCTTTTAAAGGCATTCTGGGATGCTGCCGTAAGCCGAGAGATTGGACCCCTTCCCGCAGACTCAGAGAAGGATCTGCATCCACCATCTACCATCATGCCAGTGAAAAGGCTAATTTCAGGCTCAATTCCAGCCACAAAACCCACCTCTTTAGAAGAAAAATGTCTGAGGCTGTGTGCTTTGTGATTAGAGCTGAGCCTACGCGGCCAGGTCCTCCCTGGTTCCACAAGAGACTCCTCCGACACCTGCCTGAGATTCAGTAGAGCCATTAATACCATGCAAAGCGGGTGCAAATCAGGAAGGGGAGAAGCTGGCCTTTTATTTATTTTTTTTCCTGGTGCAACCTGCTAAGGTACCTTCTTCCTCATGTTTAAATATGGAAGGGTTAATCACAGAATCACAGAATGGTTTGGGTTGGAAGGGACCTTAAAGACCATCCAGTGCCATCCCCTGCCCTGGGCAGGGACACCTCCCACCAGACCAGGTTGCTCCAAGCCCCCTCCAACCTGGCCTTGAACCCCTCCAGGGATGGGGCAGCCACAGCTTCTCTGGGCAACCTGGGCCAGGCTCTCACCACCCTCACAGTGAAAAACCTCCAGATATCTAATCTAAGTCTACCATCTTTAACTTTGAAACCGCTAGTCCTTGTCCTATCACTACAAGTCCCTCCTCATCTTTCCTGGAGCCCTTTAGGGACTGGAAGGGGCTCTAAGGTCTCCCCAGAGCCTTCTCTTCTCCAGGCTGAACAACCCCAACTCTCTCAGCCTATCCTCACAGCAGAGGTGATAAGGTTGAAGATGGTTCATTTGGATAAGCACGCCTGCAAAAAATGGATGTGGTCCTGGCCAGCCCCTGGGGCTCACTCAGTGCATGGATGTCCTTGCTGTTCTTGGGGAGTTCAGCTGAGATGTCCTGGACCCACTGGAGAAATCTCTCATGCAGTTTAAATGACCCTGACCTGGCCTGCAGCAACATCTGAGTGGTGGGAATGGCTCCAGACCTGTGAGCAAGAGGAACGTGCAGCATCGTGGCCAGTATGTCCTCCCCAGCTCCAGGCTTCCCTGCCCCGGCCAAAGCGGGAAGGAGGGATGAGCCCAAGACACATCTGGGATGTACATGGCCATGGGATGTTGCTTTTCAGGGCACAGCGAGAAGGAAACTCAGCAGCTGGATTCATGCTTCAGTAACCTTCCCCCATCAGGTCCTGCGCTAATGTCAGAGGGAAATGGTGTTGGCTCCCGTAGCAGGAACCGCTCGCTCACCCCAAGATCCCACCGAGAACATCATCTCGGATCAGAAGATGACGTGAGCTTCACGAGGAGCCCAGCGTCTGGAGAGCATCCCCAGCTCTGCCACCGACTTCCCACATCTCCCTTTCAACTCCTTTCGAACTCCAAACACGCTGCACCAGCCCCGGAATGAGGAAAACTACTCAGAACGCTTAATTTTTTTAAAAAAATAAAAAAAATCTGTAAGACTTTGAGTCACTGCCTTTTGAAAGTCGGTGTAACAAGTCTCCCTCACATCCTTTGGCTTTATGTGTCTTTTCCTCCCGTGCTGCACACTTTGCTCCTTTCATGCTGCTGTTCAGACCCGGCGCGGTGAGAAGGGATGAAAGCCATTCGCAAATACGTTCTCAGAAGAAAAACCTGCTGCCCCCCCACCCCCCCCATTTAAAAAGCAGTTCCTGTTGCTGTGCATTGTTTGCGTGCGGGGATTAAAAACGCTTGAAAGCCCAAACCAGAAAGGAGATGTCGCATTTCTAAATTCTCCACGAAGGCGTGAACGAAGACACAATACGCAGCCAGTGCTGACATGCACAAACCAGCTCATTATATGGGAGAAAAAACAGCACCTTTCACCTCTGACAAGCTGGAAAAAGGAAAATCTCCACCAGATAACCTGACCGAAAGCCTCCCGGGAGAGGTGTGAGCGTGCTGGGTGCTGGGAGCTAATTGGGAGAGCCCCCACCATCTCAGAGCAGCGGCAGGTGAGAAAACCCATCCTTTTGCAGTTCAATAAATAAAATATGCCAGCAAGAGGCTCCTTCCCCATTCTCCTTTAATTCCTGCAGCCCCAAACTGAGCTGAAACCGTGCCCGCCCTTGGCATCGCGCTGCACAGCTGAGTAGACCATGCTTTTAGCAGAGCTATCAGGCTCCTGCCCACGCCATCCCTTCAGAAATTTGGGACAGGGGCCTCAATTAGGTTGAAGCCATTATCTGCGATGCTCTGCACTATGGGGGCTTGGAAGGGACGAACTTCAGGGTCAAGGGCTTCCTTGGCCAACTGATTGCTTCATCAGCCATCTCCAAATCCCTCAAATTAAAATTACTCATGGTTTCAAATAGGTCCTCTGCCAGACTTGAATGGCTGGTTTATTTTCCCAGGCAGGATTGACCCAGAACAGATCCCCTTCCCCTTGTCCTGCCACCACCTGTGCTTTTTGACCGAGAGCTAAGACCACCTTGATGTCTCTATTTATTTTTTTAAGGAATTTAATAAATATCCTCAAATATTCAAACAATGCAAGCATCAGACGCAGAAATTAGCTGGGTCTTCAGAGGCCAGCTTTCTCTCTTCATTAATATCAATAACAACCGTGAAGCTTAATTAAGCCACTCTGGAAGATGCCTTTGGACAAGCACGCAGCAGCACGAGAAAACGGGGCTCGCCATCACCCCTGCCTCCTCCTGCAAGCTGGTACCCCAAATCTGGGGGCTGCAGGAGACTTGTGCCTGGGGGCGATGCCTCACGCGATGCAGAAAGCCGGGTGAGATGCGAGTGAAACGGCTGCTTTGCAAATATTTGAGTCATTCCCACCGCGAGACCCCGATTTGCTCGTCCTGGGGATGGGCGCTGGGGGAGAAGCAGGGTGGGAGGTGGGTGCTGCTGCCCCCCGGCACCGCGTGTGTCCCTGCTTGTACCTGTGTCTTAGTGTTGTCCTTACCTAGAGCTCCTCCAGCTCCGCTACTCACCACTTTCCCCATTTCATGCCCGGAATTTAAAAGATCTGTGTATTTATCCGCTGCTCTGTTCAAATTACCGGCTGGGCTGTGCTCTCCACGGTCTCTCTGGGAACAGGCAAGATGCTACATGGCTTTTTGATCGAAGCAATCTTTCTGTTGAGGTGGTTTTTTTTCTTTGCACAGGGAAAAAAAAATGCAGATTGTTTTTAATAGCTTTTTTCCCCCTTTCTTATTTTTGCCAAAGAGCATCAACTTGAGGTGAAATATTTCCCAGTGCTGACAAAAGCTTTGATATTGTAATGCCAAATCCGTCAAGCCAAAGCTTTTAACTTGGCATTGTTCTTTTTTTAAAATATTGGATTTGTGACGTTTGTCCTCCTTCCTCTTGCCCACGATTGATCCGCCTGTCCTATTTATCTCCTCCATCTCACTGGGCCGTGGCCTCGAGCCCACTGGAGACTTCGCATCGATTGCCTGGGATTTTGGATGAAGCCAGCCAGTTATTTTCCCTTCCCCTCTTCACCTCCGTTACCTGTTGTTTATCCTCTAGCCAGTTCTCGGTGAGGGTTTTTTTTCTGAATTCAATTGACCAGAAAATGCATGCCCCAGCTTTGTGGATCGGGGTCAAGTTTGGTTAAAAAATAATTTTAATATTTAAAAAGTTCTTTCATGAGTCAAAATTCTTCTGCAGCATTTCCAAAACCTAGTGTTTCCGCTGAGAGGACACGAAACGTTTCATGTAGAAATTAATCGCACCAAGTTGTGAAGTGGCTTCCAAAGGTGATGGAAATCCTTACACATGGAGAACAAGCCATTTTGTTTTTTGCCAACTCACCAGAAAATAAATCTCAGGTCAGTTTTAAATGATGTTTCCCTCCACACCGGTGCAAACTACACATCAGTTAGGGAATGTCGGCATCTATTTCGTGGTTCTACTCTGGTTGGAAGGCTCAGCCTGTCCCTCCAGACCTACCACCACCGTCCCTCTCCCCAGGCATTAGTCTAAACCTCTCCCAGCACCGACTCTTTGGTGTTTCTAAATTAACTACTAATTTTCACTACTTTTCCCTTCAGTCAACAGCGAGGGACTATCTTCTCCGGAGAGCAATTGCAGACACTGAAGCTAAACTTGCTGTGACAGATTAAAACAGGGTCTCTTTGGGACAAGAGGAAAAACGCCGCCGCGAAGGTGGTCGGGGACGTCAGGTCTGTAGCTCCAAATGGGCGCTGGGATTACTGGGAGACTGGCAACATCACGGGTGTAAAGAGCTAGTGTAGAGGATTAAGCTTTAATGAGGGCTGTTAGCATTGAAGGTATTGAAAACACAATGAGAAAGAGAAGAAAACGGTTTCAGGGTCCTTTCCCCCATTCACACACACGCGGTGTCTCTCATCGAGGCATTTGCACCCGTCAGCTATTGAGGGTCTTTTCGGGATGAAGAATTACATGCTGGAAATGTTGTTTTCCAGCCTCGAGTCCCTGCATGTGTTTCGATGCTGCCACGGGGCAGATTTCCTCTTACGAGAGCATTTTGCCCTTTCCCACCAGTGCCAGATAACGCAGCTGGAGCCGTTTGAGCACTTTAATTCACAAGTTTTTGCCCTTCAACCCTCCTCTGGGATTTAATAAAATCCCCCAAACAAACAGAAAAATCCCATTCAATTATTTAAAATGGGGAGAAAAAGCAATAAACTTTCCCCATCCAGCAATTATGGGTTAGACAGGTTATAGGGAGGAGTGACTCCAAACTCCAGCATCGTTAAACAAATCTGGTCCCTACAAAATACTGCAAAACCTTCCTTTGAAAATGCTTTGAAGACAGCAAGCAAAATACTTGCAACACTGACCAAGGAACCTGTGATGTAAGTCCCCCTTAGCTCGTTTCTGCCTACTTTAAGGCTTAATTAGTATTAAAGGCCCTAGGAAGCCTGAAAATTATTTATGGAGAACGTAGTGGTAGATGTGGCCTAAGGAAAAAAGGAGGTTAAGGCTGAACTACAGAGCCTGTCCAGGTGACTAAATCTACATTTTTACTGTTTCATTGCTAAAGGGAAAAATCTAGGTGCAAATTTGGGTTTCCCCCCCCCCTTCTCCTGCCCAAAATGTCAAGGTATGGCAAAGCTTTTCAAGCCTGGAATTGAGGCAAAGAAAAAAACGTCAAAGTCCTCAAAAGAATTTGGAGAAGCGTGGGCCAAGATGTTTCATTTTCACTCCGACAGGTTTTTTTTATTAACTCACACAATCATTTAAAGCAAAAATTGATCTGCTAAAAGACACCGAGAAGCCAGTTAGTCCAATGTAGTCTGACGGGTGTTGCGGTGAAGGATGTTGGGCTCCCCAGCTCTGAAAGACCTTCCGTGATCTCTGCCTTTGCCAGCAGTAATTAACTAAGAATTTCTTAGTAATTAGCAGGGAATAATAATTAATTTTTGGTAATTAATACTAAGAATTGTCTTAGTAATTGACTCAGAATTTATAGAAATTCTTAGTAATAGAAAGTCACTGAATTGCAACCATTTCCAGATGAAAAGATGGGGGGGGGCTGCTTTCTGTTAATTTGCCTAAAGTAAAAGTTGGAGACAGGGATAACTTTATTTACAGAAACTGGAAGATAAAGAGAAATAGTCCTCTCTGGTCCCTGTTTGGCTGGAACGTGCCCGTTCCCATCTCCAAAGCCCCAACGGCGGCTCATCCTCGCCCAGGGCTGGACCGTGCCCCCTCCCCGGGGGCAGGATGCGTCCCCGGGCAGAGCCCTCCCTCGCTCTCAAGCTCTGCAGCAGACGTAGTGGATTTTGCCTTCAGTGATCAGTTCTAAAACGTACCTCTGGGGGTTGTATTATAATTTTTGGTTGACCTTTAAAGAAAAGCTCTAATCGACAACCAATTTCTGTCTCATTTTGTGACAGCTCCTTTTGTACTGCCAATCACAGGGGAGTTATTAAGGAGAAAATCAGGTGGGCAGCCTCCCCCCACGAGAGCCTCGACAAAGAGAAGCCTATAATGACACCAGGAATTCCTCTAATCGCTCTTTTCCAGCTGCCAAAAACACCACAAAGGGTTTTCATCGAGATGAAACTTTTCTAAGGATCCGTAGACAATATCTCCTCGGGAGGCAGGAGAAAGCCCACGGCAAACTGCTGCCTCGGCGCGGTGCTTCCCGATACACTGTTAGTGATCGATTGTGCTTGGAGCCTCCCAAACCGCAGCTGGGATGGACCCCGTGGATGGGATGGATGATGGATGCAGCAGCAGGAGATGGTTGAATGTCTCCTGCCTCAGAGAAATGGAACAAGATGTGGGAAAAGAGGGAAGAGGTGGAGAGGCACACGTGGGAGAGCACAGAGCTTTGAGGAATCACATTGGGATGCTTTGAGAGAGGCAAAATCCCATTTTGGTCCCCATTTTTGGCTTGCAGAGCCGCAGCCCTTGCTCAGGCATCTCCTCCAGCCCAAGCACTCTGGTGCATCGCCTGGATTTGGACAACACGCCGCCACCACCACGGAGCCTCTGCCTGTCCTGGGAAAAAGAAATCCCATCCATGGCAGCGATGGGCAGACACTGATTTTTCCCTCTGCCAGGACTGGCTCAGCCCCGCAGAGACACCGAGGCACTAATAACACATCACCCCTCTGCTTTCGAGTCCCTTCTCACCCCAAAGTGAAGTTGTTCAACGTGCTTTGTAACCAAGGCAAAGTGAACTTTGCTCCCCAAATCCGCTCCCCTGACAGCTGCTCCGCGCTCGCTCCGACAGCCGTATTTCACAATTAGTACCGACTCTATGGTTGACTCTAATTAGCTTCCTGTCACCTCCCGAAAGAACAAGTGTGGGAGCCACAGGGCCCCGCGTCCAGGCAGGGGGATGAGCAGAGGCTGTCGGAGGAGCAGCCTCATCATCTGCTGAATGCGCTGTCACCGTCCTACGAACCTCCTCGCTGCTCCGGGCACGGTTTGCTATTCGAAAGCAAGTGCTCCCCCCCCCCACCCCCAAAGCCTGAACGTGGCTCCCATTTGTGCCGACGGAAGCGGGTGAAACAAGCCTGAATGCCAGGGACACGCAGCAATTGTGACAGCTCCTGCTACACCACCTTGAGCGAAACCAGGATGGCTGAGGGCTCGAGGTGGTCCAGGAGAGGCTGAGGAGCTCCCGTCCCGCACAGCACGGCGGGATTTCCCCGTAATGGGGCTGGCACCTCATAACAGATGGTATTTTTGGGCAACAGCAGCTCCATGTCCCTTCCCTGCAAGCGTAGACTGGTGTTTCACTTGGAGTCACTCAACAAAGATTAACCACCGTGAAAACAGCATCGGTTTTCATCTGATAAAGCCACGGAAAGGCTGAAACTGGCACCTCATTAGCCGGGGATTACAGGTATTAAGCAGGTATCAGACCCTGCAGAACAGGGGCTGTGTCCCACCTCTGTGCTGGGCCACCCTGGTCCCCATGTCCCTCCATCAGCATCTGCACGGGGTGATACAGGAGGGCTGCCCGGCGCTCAGCCGCCACCAGACTTTGCTGCTTACGATATCGTACAGACAGCTGGAGACACGAGGTCTGCTTCGCCCAAAACTCGGGCAACCGACGGCAAAGGCATTTGTCACTCTTCCCCCACCCCCCCCAAAACCAGGAAGCTTAAACAATATGCATCATTTATGCACCTCGAGAAGCAGAGAAAATCAGAATTGAAAACAGACTGGTGCCTCTGTCTGCATGTGTCTGCATGAAATATTCAGCACAAACTCCGAGTCCTGCTGCGTGTCAGGGCTCGGGAGCGCAGCATCTCCTCGCTCGGCAATCAGAAACCATGACAGCTCACAAAAAAATAACAGCTGCGCGATGCAACAGATACCATTTCGGGTCAACTGCTAGGATGAAGAGGTGTTCCGAAGCCTCTTCAATATTTAAACCGAGAATGAGACACATCGAGCCCCAATCGCTAATGGCTTCTTGCCTCACACTGCCACAGTAACACCAGGAAATTGGATGACTTGCTGGGATCGCTGGAGATAGTCAGGAAGGGTGAGGAAAGAAGTGCTGTCTGTTGTAATTGCTAGATGTCCAAGTCTGCTCTGCCGGCGACTGCAGCCAGGCACGAACAAGGAGGAAGATGTAGGCTGACTCCTGAGGAACACAGGCAGAACCTGGGTGGACCAGACCCTGCTTTAGGAACTGCTCGCAAAGTCTTGTCTCTCTGGATAATGGCGAGCAAGATCCTGCCTTTCAAACACAGAGATGACAAGCCAAATCCTCAAACCCTCCCTGGCTGCTTAAGAAAGCTTTGAGGCTTCCCCTCGGTGCCTCGCCGGGGCTCTGCCGCTGGCACAAAGCCATCACGGGCAGCTTTGCAAAAATCTCCTCCTCCAACTCCAGGGACCGGGCTGCTCCCTCTTGGCAGCATTTAGCGTGGGCCCCCCTTGGGGCTGGCAACGGTAGAAGAAATATCAAGTATCCCCCCAGATTTTTCCATCATTGAGTGGATGATTTAGCTACTAGCTCATCCCAGGCAAAAAAAAACTAGTGCCTTCTCATTTCTAGTTTCCAGCAGGAGAGGGACACTAAGATGGGTAGAAAAATCACTGACCCGCAGGGCTCCTGTTGAATTCCAGTGAGCTGAATGGGGATCAAACACCTCCCTCCAGCGCCGGTGAAGCCTCCCCTACCTACAGGTGGCAAAATAGATGGGAACGACGAGCAACTGTGACGCACCACCAGCACGAACCACCACTGCCAGCACACAGCACTGGGGAGCCCCTGTTATCACCATTAAGCCATCCCCTGCCTGTGAGCTTCCTCCCACCCCACCAGTCCTCCCAGTCAAAGATAAACCAGGGCCAGATCTCCTCCAGCACGCAGAAAGGAAAGTGGTTTCCCAAAGGCAACTGAGATTGGGTTTTGGGTTGAAATTGGTAGCCATCTCCTTTTAACCCCCTCGTCACTAGCTCTGTACCCCCTCCCTGGGACTCTGTGCGTGGTTTTTATTGCCTTTGTCTCCTCTCTGCCTTTGGAGTCCTTCAGAGTGGACAGGAGCACTAAAAATAACCCCCCCGTCAGGTTTCCCAGTTATTACAAACAAAATGTCCTTTACGAAAACGTAACAAGTAAAACCTTCATATTGTGTGTGCTTATTCACATAAAATATTTAGAAAGCTCCTAATGTTTTTATGGCTGTAGTTAATCTTGTGTCACGTTAGGGGAGAACGGAACATAAAGAATTACTCTGGCATCAGGCAGGAGCTCGGGCTTCCCGAGGCAAACCTGTGGCATGTCCAAGCTCCTGAGGGTCAAGGGGACCAACACGTGTGCTCTGTGGGGTCCCCAAATCACCCCAGACAGCCTGATGGGGATGTTGGGGGGCTGAATTGTGTGTCTGTGTCACACTGCCTCTGCTCCATGGAGCCTTATGCCATTTCCAGCAGCCCCCCCGTGGCTGTGCACGCATCGAGCGAGGGACGATGCCGTGATTCACACCAGCTCCGCTCCCCCAGGCTGTGCCTCACTCCCTGTGCTGTCAGTACAGCCTGGCTGGGACCGGGGCTCCGTGTGTGAATCCCTCTGGGGAAAGCCGACCCCACACAAGATACACGTTCTTTCTAATGTCTAAAATGATGGTGATTTTAAGAAAAAGCTCCCTGCAATTGTCTGGGGGACTCTGACTAGCACAGGAGTCTGAACACATATAAATTGTCACTGATCAGAGACTTCTGGGCCAGCTTATCTTGCCAATAACTTATTTGATGGGAATATTCCCAGAAATATGATGCTTTAAAATCAGGTCCAGCCCTTGCTATCTAAAGCTTCTCACTAAAGAGGAAATTCTGCCCAAAATGCAAGAGATAACGGCTTCCTGCGGCTCCCTGCGCCACAGACGGAGAATAACCAGCCACGGGGGGAAAAAAACCAGACGGCTGCTGGCTGCTGCACTGCTTGCTGCAGGAGGATGGCCCAGCCTTGGCTGAAATGGGTGCAGATCCGACATTTCTGGTAACTTGAATTGTTTTATTGTAAAAGCGTGGGAGAACCTGGCCCATCACACCAGGGCTGTGCATAAGGGAGTTTGGAATTGGAGCCTGAGACGAGAGATAGGTTGGCCTCAGCAGAGTAAAGCATTTAGCTGGTGTAACAAAGAAGAATGTAGTTGACATTTTAATCTTGATCCTTACACTTCTAAATTGCCCTTTGGAGGAGGAAGATAATGTGCCAAGTACAGAGCTGCTCCTGAGCACCCACCGGCCCATGAAACGCCCACATCCTAACAAAGCCAAGAGCTGCAGACCTCGTACAGCTCAGGGATTTGGATCACCCAACGCAGACACTGGGCTGATGGAAGACCTGGCCCAAGGATGGAGCTGAGCAGAAGAAACTGGGAATCTTGGTTTTCCTCCCTGGGGAGAACAAGGTGTTTATCCAGGGTGGGAATTAAGATTCAACAAGATCCATCTCCAGCGCTCACTCCCAGACCCCGCTGAGCTGGTGGGGCACTGTGGGAGGGGAGTGTGGTCCCGTTAATGGCATGTTGGTGAGATGTCCTACCACGCTCTGCTTTACGAGTTTGTATATACCACAAGCACCACGCGGATTTATAGCCCTGTTTATTATTCAAAGCCATCTGGGCTTTAACCTTGCTCCACGCAGGAGGAAGAAGAGTTCAGGTAACGGCACGCACATCCCAAACATGAAGCTGCTTTGCACATCCAGAAGCACAGATGGACAGCAAGAAAAATAGAAAGTCTAAAGCAAGAAGAGGTGATGCGTAACATCACCCAGCACAGGGCTGGGACTGCAGGGGAAGGGACAGGTTTCTGCATGGGTTGCATGAAGCTCAGGAGTGGGGTTCAGCTGGACCCGCAAATCCACCACTTCCATTCTGCAGCCAGCTCCTCGACTCCCAGGTATTTCTGCACAAGCTTTTTTTTTTTTTCCCCCCTTCTTTAAAAAAAATTTAGTTGACTTTCAAAGTAGCCCAACTGCCAAAGCTGCCCATTTTGCCCGCAGATGCTCTGCATTGGCTGCCTCTAAACCCCTTTAAATAGCCACAGCTAAATCACAGCTCTGTCAGGCGATGCTCTATTTAACAGAAGCTGCCCGTGTCGCGCAGCAGCCGCAGCCCAGGAATCTCCTCCCGAGTCCATTTTCTCAGTGAGTGGCAGCAATAAATAAAATCCAGCCAGTTGGTCCTTGAAAAGCTACCACGACTTCTCGCTTGATTACTTCTGCCCGGGATTTTGCCAACCAGGCTGCAACCTCCTGCAGATGCTGCCTCCCTCCGCCTGCCGCTTCCCCGGGCGGGATGGGGGGAAGAGGCAGCGATGGGATCACACCTGGGACAGGAGCAGGGCAGCAAAAGGGGCCCGGAGGAGGCATTTCCATGCCCCCATCAAAGCCTCTTGCCCTTGAGCCGTGCAGCGAAAGCGAGGTCCTGGCCGGGAAAGCTCCCGAGTTGTTTCTCGCAGGAGTGAGGAACGCTCCCCCTGCCTTGGCCGGGCTCCAGAATAGTTAATTGCATTCCGCCTGCCCAACGTTAATTAATTTGGTGTCGTGCAGAGACCGCTGCACTGGGTGCATCCGGGGGAAAAAAAAAAAAAATCCGCCACCTCCCACACCCAATAAATAAGAGAGGGGGAGGGAGCCGGGCTGGCAGTTGGCTCCAAGGCTCAGCAGCCTGGACACGGGGTCCCACTCCGAGCTTGGCAGCCTCCTCCATCCCAGTGGGAAGCCTCTTGTCAGGATTCAGCCACGTCCCTGCAATGCCAGGCCTGGCTCCCTTAGCTCTCACACCAATTTGCTTTCACCTACAGGTGAAGGGATCCAAGTCACACACAGAGGTCACCTCCAGTTTGCTCCCTGCATCCGTTCCCAGGGCAGAAGATGCTGGCGTCGGCCAGGAAGAGCACTTCAAAAACCCACTGATTTTGGGGGACGGGGAGGGTCGGGCACTGACCGGCTGCTTTGGCAGTGCCAGACTGGGATCACAAGAAGGTCCATGGGTTCAGTGTGGCCACAGGATTTGCACTGACCTGGGGGTGCCTTGGGCTTCATGAGGACCAAGGGTGGTTGTGCTGGGGAAGGAGATCCTCTCTATCGACTCGTGCAATCGCCGGGTGGGCAGGGGGGCATTGCTACGCTCCATCCTGCGCCCCCAGATAAAAGGACACGCACATCAGAGCTGGGGAGGCAAGAGAGGTCTCCTGTGGATCTCTGGAGGCTCACAGGCAGAGGGGTCAAAACCTCAGGTGGAAAACAAGCCCCAGGTTTGCGTTTCTAACAAGGTGCTCTCAAGGCGATCGAAGCTGCGCCAGCAAAGTCCGGGATAATCCCTACCCCCTGCAGAGATTCTCACTGCAGAAACGTGCTCACTCCTGGCTCAGGGCTTCTCCAAGCAACGCTTGTGGAAGGAGCTGCCAAGGGAAACTCATCCCATCCAGGCAGCAAAGCTGCGAGGGATGAGGCATCCCTAGGGAGCGGGCCCCGAGCACACACCTCCCCTGCAAGGTTGTTTTTGGAAGGCAGAGCTGTGGAAGGAGAGCCCCTGCTCACACAAAGAACAGATGCTGGTTATTTTAAACCCTACTGTTAACTCATTAAAGCAGCTGTCTGCCATCCCCCGAAGACAGACAAATTAGGATTCAACTCAACCAGGAGCGCAACACACACACACAAAAGTGACCGCATGAAACGCTAACGAGCCTGTTCCCACCACGCCGGGCCCGGGGGGCTTGGGGAAAGAGGGGAAAAGGGGAAAAGCAGCAGATTTGTTTCTCGTTGTCGAGTTAGAGCCCAGTCCAGCTGTTTCCCCAAACAAGCCAAAGTCATGAGCTGTGTCCAGTTTAATTTATTTATTTTTTAAAAAAAAATTCCTGTAACAATGGTTTCTCAGATTTGCAGCCGGGATCTCAATTGCTGGAGAAGTGGCAAAGGGAAGAGATGAGTGTCCTCTCCTCCTGGCCCTGAGACTTAATTCCCCGACCTGCAATTCCCTCCCTGATCAGGGACGGTCAGAGAGGAGGGAAAACCCTCAACTCCACGCTGGGTCCACAGCCCCGGCACCCACGGCCACGACGCGGGGCTGTGCCAGAGATTCGCACAGCGGACACGAAGCACGACACGCAGCGTTATCAGAGAAACGGCGTGTCCAACGTGCGGCATCTCATCCCTGCGGGATGCTGGAGCATACGGGCAGGAACTTTGGGGTCACACAGCAACGTTCCAGCACCCGAAAAGCCCTTGAGTCCCTTTGCATGTGCCCCGCGCCCTGCGGGGGTCTCAGCCTTGATGCCACATCCACAAATGAGGGGAGCAGCACCGGGAAATTTAACACAGCAAAACCCGCATCGCTCAGATGGTCGGGAAAGTCAAACGATCATTCCCTCCATAGCCAGAGGTAGCAGCACCAGCACAGCATCCTCGCTGGAAGCGGGTCTCCATCAGGCTCAGTTAATAGTTAAAGGATCCAGGTGATTATTTCCCACCTCCTGCGAGTGACAGCAGACAGCTCTGGAGCGATTTGTAATCTAACAGAGACATTAACCTTTTAAAGCATCTCCCAGTCTCCCTGGGGCTGTTGAGGGACACTCCATTGTGCAGGGGAACAAAGAGCCCTGGTTATCACTCAGGAGCGAATGGCAGGAATGAGCTTTACATAAAAAGAGATCAATAAAAATATATCAAGAGCCCACACAGGGCACTGGGAAGAGGTGGAGGGAGAGAGGGCCGGGAGGAGACGTGGCGGTGACTGGACAGGTCACGGCATCGTGGCAGTTATCGAGGAATAGATAAGGAGACACTGATTGGGCTTTTAATCTCTCCGCTCGACACACAGGTCCCCAGGGCCAAATACACACTTTGCTTTACTGCTGGCAAGGTGGGGCAGGGGCTGCCTGCCCCAGAGGATGCCCTGTTCCCACTGGGCTTCTCCAGCCCCATCCCTTCCCCACGGCAGAACTGTGGGACCGAGCGCTCCCACAACAGCTCCGGCAGCACAGGGACTGCAGCTGCATCCCACACCACTCTCCTCCCAGCACTAGAGATCAGATCTGTGCTGCTCACACGTGCAACGAGTTTGGCAGGTCTCAGTTTTGCTGTCATACATGCAGGTATCCCACAAACCCAGCACTGATTTTTGTTTAATAAAAACAAATCAAAGGTCAGAGGAAAAAAAAGCCCGAATTTCTGCAGGGATCCTCCCAACACACAGGGATTGATGCTCTCTGTATCGATGAGACGGCCCTGTGAGCAGGGAGCCTCGGGGAAAGGCTGTTCTATTTCTGGACGAGACTTTCCCATCAGGGAGGCGTGTAGCACCAAATGCAACACATCCAGCCTGGAAAGCAGATGGTCCGTGGAGGTGAGTCCCACTGTGGCTGTACGGCGAGTCTGACACCCTGGGGAGAAATCCCACAGACGGGCAAGGTCCCCAAACTCTTCCCTGACAAAACTTATGGCTGGGGGGAGACAAGACAACCCGTTCAAGAAAGCCCAGATACACCCTTGAAAAGATGTAGAACAACCAGGATTAGGGTGGTGCCACCAGCCCTTGGAGCAGCAGTGAGCGGTGGGCGCCTTTACCCGTATGAAATAACACACATTTACTGGCTGCATCCGTGGTGCATTAACAGTCTGTTGCTATCACCAGTCCTCCTGCCAGCCCTGCTCTCTCTTTCACTACACAGAGCATTGAAAAAACACCTTAAAGAGGTTCAGTACACGGGAGAGAGGAGGATCTGGCCCTTTCCACCAGCAGCCGAGCTCCGAGTCCCGCCTGCTATCGGAGAGCCAATCTGGAGCAGGCGAATCAACGCAGGAGGCGCAGCGGCTCGCCTGTGCCGATTCCACCGAGTGGGACTATTATCTAAATCAGATTAGAGACGCGAAAAAACCAGAGCGGCAGGTACAGCAAACGGAGGAGGCCACCAGACCGGAGCGGGATCACGATAACAGCAGGGGCTCAAATGCAGGGAGGAACATTTCTTCAAATCCCTTTGTAAAGCATCCTCCTCCAGCCGCGGCTGGATGTTGTTTTCCAAAGGGACTCTTCCCTGCCAGCTCCATCGAGCTCTCCCACGGAGCAGGAGCGGGGCTTGGAAACAGATTTCCAATGCTATGGGCAAATCCCTTCCTTTGGGATCCACATTGCATGTTGGAGGTGGAGCATCCAGCAGCCTTCCCTGCTCCACCGCCGGCTCCTGCAGGAGCCTGGCAAGAGCCCACCCCGCACATCTCACCCCCAGGGCTCTGGGCCAGTGTGGCACAAACTGTGAGCAACTGGAAATCATCCCAGCCTCATCTTTTTTGGCTTGGAGGGGAAATGATTATCTAAGGAGCAGCTTTCCTACAGATGGGGCTCACCACACAGCCACGATCAAGTGGGAAACCAGGGATGGAGCTAGGGCTGCACCGATTCCTGCTTGGACAGTACAGTGGGAGACCCACGGGAGCGGAGGAGGGAGCTCAGCTCTCCGAGATGTTTGGTGTCGGCTACACCAAGCCTCGGCAGCAAAACCAGGGTGATTTTATTACTGAGCTTTGCTGAGCCGTATGTAGCATTTGCCTTTCCGGGGAGGGCGAAGAAAATGACACCGTGGGAAAGAGGCTCCTTGGAAATTTGACCCAAGAACAGCACAAATGTGGCATCTGCCTTTGACCCTCGACCGTCGGGGCAGCTCAAGGGAGCCGGCCTGGTTCCCAGAAACTCTTACCATTGCCTTATTTTTTTTCCTTCTGCAGACCAAAACCAAAACCTTTTAAAAGCTCGTGTGACACGGGATCACGTTAAAACATCCATTTTGGGCTCAGCCCCTCAGGCGTTTTGCCGGGGGCTCTTTTTTCAGCCCTCCCTTGCTCTCCCACATGCCCTCCTGGTCAGGATGTGAAAAAAGAGCTGCCAAAACACAGAAGCTTTCACTTCGCAAACACCATCAAAACGGAAAATTCTTCACGAGAGAGACGCTTTGGCTCCAGAAAAAAAAACCACATCTGACAAAGTTCCCCCGTTGGTGGAAAGGCCCCAACCAGCCGCAGAAGAGGGCAACAACAATTTGTGACACCTTTACAAGGGGAACATCGCTTTCTTTCCCATTTGTAGAGCCCAGAAGCAAAGATTTCAATTTTCTTCCATAAACTCCTTATCAGAGCAGCCCTCAACCAAACCAGGCTGCAAAACTCCTGATTAATGAGCAGATTGCACCCTCCTCGCTAACACTACAGGCCGCTCACGCCGATAATACCACCAGAAATCAGAGCTGCCCTACAAGGAAACCTGATTTTTGTACAAGCCGCTACAATCCTTTTGAGGAACATTAATTTTATTCAAATACCTAGGAAACACAGGAGGTAACAACTGAAGTCCTGGTTCCTGCCTGACCCTTAAGGCAGAAAAATATGCAGTTAACATCTTAGACACCCAGCCAGACCATGTGTCGCTGCCGCTCCTATTCCTCATTTTATACACTGAAAAATACTAAGTATAATTCAAAATAAAAAAATATATTTTAGAACGTGGCATGCCAGGGCTTCTTTGCTGACAGATACTTAGTGTACTTTGATTTGCTTTTCCTTGCAAGCTCTCTCTCAGCTATTTTTTTTTTTTTCCCCCCAGTGGTATCATTCTAATTTTCAAACTCAAGCAAAGAAATGGCTCATTCCTCACCTCTGGTCAGGAGCCATCCCAGGGGGATTTCTTCAGCTTCTCAACAAACACCCACTCAACCAGTACCTACAAACTTCTCCCAGTCCTGGGGAAGTTATAGCCACTGAGCAGATGTCATTAATCAGCATCAACAACTCAGGTGCACCATAATGAAGCAATTTTGCTTCATTGGAGGTTTTTCCCTCCTCTCTCCCCTGGTGTGGGAGGCTCTCCCAGGGCATGAACTTGCAGAAGGAGGGGGAAAATAAAATAAGTGTGGGTATTTCCCTCTGGATGTGAAGTCCAGTTTATGGTAATGGCCAAGGAGGAGCATGGCTGCATCGGGATGGAGCTGCGTGTTTGTTCCTGGGCTCCTCAGTGTCCCAATCACCACCTACGACAGGCCATTGTCATCTCTCTGGTGCCCTCTGTTCTCAAAGGAATGAGATCAGCCACAAATGTAGCCTTTTGGATCTTTTCTGAGTCTTTTTCTCCCTTTCGTTTTTGTTCATCGCCCTGAAAAATTTTAAGAGAAGCTGCCATTTCCAAATCATCGCGTGGTGGGTCTCCCCATGGTGGCATGCATCATGCTGAGATGTGATGTGACTGGAGCCATAAAGTGCTTTTTTGTAGCTGTCACTGTGGATAAGAGCACACAGAAGAAGGATTTATGTATGTTTTCTGTCCTCCTTCACCCTACTGTCCCCTCCAACCTCAAACCAGAGCTTTGACTTAATTACACCCTGCTGAGCAAAGAGTCTGGTTCAGAAATCAAGCACAAAGGGACGTGTTTTGGGGCATTAAGGGAGGAGAGGGGTATAACCCAACTTCACAGGAGGACAAGAGAGCGAAGAGGCAGCTGTCAGTGCTCCGTTGGGCACGGTACAGCGGTGGAGAGCTGTCGAGGCCCACAAGGCTTTTCAGGGAATCACCCCAGCAACAGGAGTTTCTTCTGGTTGAACATTAAAGTCCTCCGTGTCCTGTCCCTGTTACTGGGAGGTGTTTTGCTCTGCTTGGATGGACCTGGCCCAGGAACCCAACCCAGGAACATCAAACCAGGGAAACCAGCCTCCAGCTCGGAGGAGCACATATGGTCCTGTGTGGATCGTGAAGCACCATAGCTGACCTTCAGGATTTGCTCCACCCCTATCCCTTAATGAATGCTGTATAAACATTAAGAAGCGTATACACACAAAATAAGCATATGTGCATAAAATATATAAACATATATAATAAAGTTGGGGAAAAAACCCCAACACCAGCTACAACTTCACTCAACTCTTCATCATTGTAGTGGGATGAGACCTTTGCTGCTGTTCCATCAGCAGGACAGCACATTGCTCCCCATCAGTGGGCATAGGTGGGGCTCAGGATGTGGTGCTGAGCCCTTCGATGCCTCCCAGGAAAGGGTGGAAACCTCACAGGCACTGAGAAACCAAGATGGGGAAACTGAGGCACAAAATTAACGCCTCCCAAAGCCCCAGAAGGATTAATTGTTAAAGTTGAGCTTTCAGCCTCAAAATGCAGCTGGCTTCCTGCACTCACACGGTGGTGCTGCCCCTTCTCTTGTCTCCTTCTCTGCCTGAATCTGCCCAAGAAGATTATGGTCTCTGGTGTAACACCGCTGAGGAAGATCCTGCCTGCACAGCAGGCGGGAATAATCTGACAAACCACTTCCAGACCAGAGCAAGTTGCTCCCCAGCAGGGGTGTCAACAGGGAGAGGTTAATCCTCCCAGGCCCAGCGCTGTATGATCTGGTGGCACCAAGTTTTACGGGCTGCATCCAACGCGTGTCCATTCGTTCCAAGTGCTGGCACCGCATCTGGCAGGCTGGGAGATGGCAGGAGACCCCGCGCTGCCCTCCTTGCTCTCTGATCAACCCCCAGGGACTCATCGCAAGGCATCTTGCTGCTTTGTGCTTCCGTTTCCCCGTCTGCAGTACAACTTGCCGCTGTAAAGCAAAAAGAGGTGTAAAAATACAGAGTCAATTAAATATTTTTACTTATTTCTCTGCTGCTGGCATCTAGTTACCTCTGATTAAATTGAACCAAGATCGTAACCAGGGTTCCAGAGGAAGGAAGCTCTGGTTAAAGGTGATCTTTGAAATAGCTCACACACCAAGGGACTGAAGAGGTGTAATCCAATCCAATCTGCCAAAACCATCTCCGACTTGCAGAGATTTAATAGAGTTCAAAGCCAGAAGGGCCCGTTATAATCTTCTAAAGCTGCATTTCTGCACGGAGGGGTGGAGGGAGGGAAGGAAGGTGACTGTGAGTCCTCCAGGCTGGAAGCGCTGTGTGAGAGCAAGCAGAGATGAAAGATAAGGGCAGTACGGACAGTGATTTGTGGGATTTGGAAACAGTAAGGAGATGGGGAGATCTGGCCAAGCCCTGACCTGTGCATTGGGTCCTGCCACACATCACCCTGCTTCCCCGCAACTGGTCCCAGTTATCAGTACAAACTGGGACCAAACATCACGGTGGCCAGACCACAGCCAGCAAAGCAGCCGTATGGCAGCATCTCCAAACCAGTCCCACCAGCCACCGCATGCGCTCCAGGCTCCAGGTAAGCAGCAAGGCAACCTTCCACCTCTTTTTTCCTGTAAATGTAAAGAGGACTTTCACCTTCTTCCACCCAAATTTTACTTCCTTCTCCCCCCCTCCTTCTCTCCTGCAAAGGATGAACCTGAAGATGTCACCTCGTGTCCCACACTGAGCCCAGAGCCTGCGGCGCGCTTGGTGCCACTCGCAGGTTTGGCTTATGTCTGTTCTGACGAAGCCGAACAAAAATGAACTCGTGAGGATTTTAATTTTCCAAGCTTTAGACGAAAAGGATTCATTTAAAGCCTTTAAAAGATTTAGCCCACGTCGCAGTTCCTTCCAGAGATCGGTGTTGTGCTCTTTAAATAGGAGACATGTTTTAAAGCTTCTGCCATCATTTATTAAATTAGCCTCAGACTTGCAAATGCAGCTCCCTCTTATTGAATCTTGTAATATTTATTTGCCAAGTTGTGATATTTGAAACTGCGCACGTTACACGTATTGGGGAAAGAGGGAGGTGATGGGGAAGGCGTGAGGGGACGGGGGAAGGAAACCACTTTTACTGTAAATTGTGTAAATACATTTGCACATCCCAAGAGGGGTAGGGAAAAGGTATTGTAATTAAAATGACTGCCAGGGTATTTTAAACAAGGGAGAATAAATAGACTTTTCTCTGCATGGCACAGGCTCCTTTAACTTGGAAACTTCGTGACAGAAGATGATTAAAAATATCTTATGGCGTGTCTGAAATCTGCAAGCTTTGATGAGAAAAATGTTCTTGGGAATGAAAGGAGATCAAGTGAAGGAGGAACAGTCTCCTACACAGTGTTTTATAGGCCCAATTCATGACTGCAGATGTCGCAGAAAATAATAATAAAAAAGCCTTTTTTTTTTTTTTTTTCTTGCTACCTAACAGAACAGGAGAAAAATACCCACAGGGGCTCCTGTAGTGAGAAGATCCCTTTACTTCGGCTCTCAGAACAGCGGTGTTTAATACCGGCGAGAGGATGCTCCAGGAAACCATGGCAATGGCTGAGGAGCTGCTGAGCTCTCGCCTAGAGATGTCACTCCCGAGTCGGAGAGGGCACAGAGCTGGTACCCCGCGTCCCGCTCCAGGCTCCTTGGCAGGGCCCAGGGCTGCAGGACAGCCCATCTCTCCATCCTGCCTGCTGAAATAAAGCTCTTTTATCTCTGCCAGGTTCGGCCCCGGAGAGCTGCTTTGCCCTTAACACAGCCCCGAGCTGCTCCCGGCAGAAGCAGCAGCTCCTTCAAGGGCTCCTTGGAGAAGAGCCGATCTCTGGAAGCGGAGGGGCTGGCAGCTTTTCCCCGCACCCAGCCAGCTTCTCAGCCGAGTGACCGGGCTTTAGTAAAGCTGTAGGGTATAAACCTGGCCCAGGTTTTGGCCTCTCCCCAAAATCCCCCTCAAAACCCTCAGGCGGGCAGGGGGATGCTGCCCTCAACCCCATGCTCCCCATTGCTGGAGGACAAGGTGGTGGCCGGGTCACTGGGGTCACCGTGGAGGGGACTCACCCCTGCCTTCCCTGGCAGGAGCCAAGCAGTGTCAACTGCGACCCCACTGCACCCCAAGCTCTGCTCCAGTTTGCTGCCAGCACCCCATCTTTCCAAGAACATGAACCCTCCCTCCTTCCCCTGTGCGGACATGGGGTGAGGAGGAGTATGGTCAAGCACAGGCACGCGCATTCCCCCCAAACACAAAGTGATGGAATTGGGGCCCGTGGAGTGGAAATTACGGGTTCGCTGCAGTTTGGAGGTTCAGACGGGAGATTTTGCAAAGCACGCTGTGCAAGGGACTCCCTCGGAGGATAAAACTGCTCCCACAAGGGCCTCTGAGCTTTGAAGGGTTACAGCAGCGACCAGGGAGAGGTGGCAGCATCCTGCTCAGCAAGGAAGAACAGCCGGGATCGAGGGATCTGGACGTGCCTGGGACTTCAGGGACCATTCCAGGAGCCAGAGCCATGCCCTGACCTCTGGTAATCAGGCACCGCTGCCCACGTCCCACTCCACTGGCCCCCGCTCGCCTGGACAGGCTGGACACGCTCCAAACACACTTGCCGCCTTTTTGTTTCAGTTTTGCAAAGTTTACGACAAAACAGCTTTCCCTCAAGAAGCAGAGTGATAGGAAAAAATAAAAAAAAAAAGAGAATAAAAAAGAAAGAGATTGAAAAAACCCCTTGATCAGAAACTCTGCAACACAAATACTTGCCTTGAGCTGGTAACATCATCGCAGCTTTGGTGCTGGATAAAATTCCCTCTAATTTCGGTCCTGCCCCAAGGTGAGCTGGGATAACACCTCATCAATAGGTTTTCTGAAGCCTTTAAAACTGGGAGTGCCTAATTTGCAAGATGAGCTATTTCAGATCATTTTGATCAGGCTTTTTTTTCTTTCTTTTTTCTTTTTTAATGATTCTAATTTTTCTACTGCTCAGAGCCCTGGACCCGGTAACCACGGAAACTCAGCTTTACAGGCAGAGGGAGTTGAAAAATACAGGAGCACCACCACCAAATACAGAATGTAATCATCTCCCCTAACTGTGACATTAAAAGAGCCATGCGATGATGCATTGCTGACAGAGAGGAGTGTTATTAGTGGTCGCTTCATAAAACACTCTCCCTTCGTATCAGGGTGCACTTAAAATTGGGATCCACGATGCAAAGTGCTGCACAAGTTACAGCCCCCGCCCGAGAGGGCTGATGAGTCCAGCGAGACACGGCAGACCCGGAGGAAGGGCAGGAAGGTTGTGTCAAGGCACGCTGGGAAGAAGCATCCCTAAAAATCCCTGATGTGCTCTCATTCTGCCCAAGGTGGAAAAAAGAAAAAAAAAAAAAAATCAGGGAAAAAATGCACCAGAGCAGGTTCTTCTTGTGCAAACGCTGAATAAGGAGCCTGTGCCTCAGTTTCTCCATTTGCATTAATTATCTAAAAAGCAGCAAAGAGCAGCTCTCTCTTGCCGGGAGGTGCAAACCCTTGGAAGCCTCTTCCAGAGGGGCCCCGAGCTGCACGGCCAAGTGACCCCATCGCTGCTGGCTGACGGCAGCTGAAGAATTAAAATGGGCAGCATCTGGCCTTCCTGACTGCTGGCACAGTTGCCCATTGCTCCTCAGCTTCAAAAACCTCAGCATAAACCTCCCTCCTCGCCAGCGGGGCTGTTAACCCGTGGTTTTCTCCGGCAAATTGATCTGCGCCCCCCATCTCCATCATCCTCCTGTCCCCGTCATCTGTTGGTGGGTAGGGAGAGTGCCTCGGCTGGACTATCGCCGCACTCACTCGAGCGTGCAGCGTTCACAAACTCTTGCAAATAGAGAGGTTCTGTCAGAGCCTCCGCTCCCAGGGGAATCGATTCCTGCCTCCCAATTTAATTACGATGAGAGGGCAATCTAACTCTCGAGGAAAAGCCCACGCGGCTCGTTTCGGTGCCTGCCCCCTACACACACAGGGTGCCCTTCAGCCCGGTGCTCGGTCCGGCTGAGGGCAAAGCAGGAGAGACCCAGGGGGAAGAGGAGAAAAGGGAGGAAGATGGAGAAAGCATGAGGCTGTGTGGCTGGAGGGAGCGGAGGGCTGGCAAGCTCCCCAGGCCGAGCCCAGGTGCTGTCCCGCTGGCCCTTCTCCGCCTGGGCACATGCCGGAGCATCGCTCTAACGAAGACAGCCTTGGCACAGGCACTGGCCAAGCTTTCTCGCAGGCCAGTGGATCCTGTTCCTTATCCAATTCCTACACATGTTCCTCCTGGACCCGGCTCAGCTCTGCTAACAGCCCTGGGGGTGGAAAGGAGAAGAGAAAGCAAAGATAAAGGGACAGGGAGCAGCAGGGAGGGAAGGTTAGGGAATGCTCTCCGGCAGGACAGAGCCCGGGAGAGGGTGGCCGCAGTGGGCTGCCATGAGTGGCAGGACTGGCCAGGAGGGAGGAAGGAGGTGACTTCATCTCATACCAGAGAGCTGACAGCCAGCAGAGGATAAAAGCTTGGGAATCCCTCGGCTCCAGCGAGGAGAACTCTCGATTGCCAAGAGCGGAGGGGGAGATGGGAGGCTGGGGTTTGAATTGCACGCTCAGCCTTCTGCCCTCGGTCTTTCCCACGCCAGCGAAAAAAATCAGAAGAGTGGCACAAGTGACAGGCAGGACGCCTGGGAAGGGAGCCGGCCGCCGGCAGCGCCGCCTGCCCCGCTGCCTCCCTCCTCGCCGGCTGCCAGGAGGCCGTGGGGAACTGGGGAGGAGGATGGAGGGAACATCTGTGGCCGCCGAACCGCACCATCCATCACGCACGGCTGCTGCCGGCGACGGCCTCGGACCCACCTCTGTGCGCCCGGTGCAGGCAGCGGCTGCAGAGCCTCCCGCGCCTCTGCCTGCGCCCCCCTCCAGCCTCCCCAGGGCACGGTCCTCACTTCAATCCCAGGGGAATCCACTACTTCTTGGCGGGGGTCAGCCCTGCAGAATCACCCCAGCTTGTCCGTACATCCCCTCGCTGGTTAGTGCGTGTGGACGAGTAGCTATGGGGTGGTACGCACCCTGTCAGCCCGGTGTGGGAGAGGACGGCTGTCACGCAGCACGGCTGGTGGCGTTTGGCACGGCAGGAGATGCACAGGGAGCCTGGCTCCATCCTTCTTTCAAGCGGCTTCCCTGGCCGGTGCTCAAATCACAACTCGTTGGCTGCGCAATTCTTCTCCAGGCCATTGCAATCCCAACCAAAGGTACTGAGTTATCCCACAGGAGGGCTTTTCCCCACCAGGTTTAAACTCCTAAAAAAAGCCTTCAATTTTCCCCCTCATCTCATTTTTTTTTTTAAGCTGCTACTCCAAACCCCAGGCCCAAGCTCCAACTATCACTTAGGAAAAAAACCCCACGCAATCAAAGTAATTACCACCTCCACTTCAGACATTACATTATCAAGCTAACCAGCTACCCATTGAAGACAATTAATGTGCACATCGCCACCAAAAGAAACTGTCAGCAATTAGAAGTAGAAGCACACCTTTGTAGTTAATTGGGAATATTGCACCTCTGTTACATGTTTAATTAGTTGATGGAGTATGTCCCTTCTCAGACATTTTTCTTTTTAAATTATACCTCAAATTCATTTTCTTTCCCACAAAGTTTCTTTTGCTGTGCAAAAAAAAAATAAAGGAAATAAAGTGGGAGTAAACCTGATTCTGGCTCTTCCTTAGGTTGCAGCTTATAGTGTGTACACAGGAGTTTATAGACCTCCAAGAGATAAGGAGGAAAAGTTCTTTTCTTTCAGAGTTTCTCTTTTTTTTTTTTTTTTCATTCTTAATCTGATTTTAAGACCTTGCCTCTGCATTTTCGCACTTCTCCCACAAATCTCATTTTCTTCCCGTTTCCCTTGGGATTATCAGGCGATCGAACGAGAGGGCCTGGGAGCTGAGCGGAGCCGGGCACACGCTGCGATACATTCATTTTAACACTTATTTTACAAAGGTTCTAAATTTTATCTTTGCATAATAATACTGCTTTGCATATCTATAGTCGCTTTCATCCGATGATCTCAGTGCATTCTGCTGACTGTTAATTAATTCTCAAAACACCCAGGCGAAGTCAATAGGAGGGCTTTAGCAGGGTAGGTTTTATCTAATTTGTAGGAGGGAAGGATGAACTGAGGCAGGGGGGGACAATGAGATGTTTACAGGCGTTCGGACAGTCGTGGGACAGCACGAAAAAGCCATATTATAGAAGCCTTGTCTTTGCAACCCCTGTAGACAGAGACACATCGCAGTCACCATGTCACTCGGCCCAACAACTGCGCATCCCTGGTTACCAAATAACCAGGATTTAGCCTCAGCACGGTGTTAAATGGAATGGACCCCAGCTCTTGATGCTGTGCTCAGTGACTCTAGTACCCACAGCTCCTCCAGACTGTGTTGTTCCCCCATGGGTTCTTGCCAACACACACCCCAGCACAGCCTGGGTCTCAAACGCTCTGAAGATGCCCATACAGAGTGTTTCTTTGCTTGGGGGGGTCTTTGCTTTTGTCATCCTTGGCACCTCTTTCCAAACACTCTAAAATGAAAACATTTTTATACCCAGAAGGGCTTATTTTTCATCACCTCAGAGCAGCATAGACGAAGAATAACTTTGCTGAAAGCTAACAAATACACACGCTGGCTCCAGGCAAGAATCAGCCTGGCAATATACGCCTGCTTGCCACAAATGGAAGAACATCGCAGGGCCTGTCTCTGACCTCAGCCACGACAAGCATCGCTCCCGCACCATTGAAATCGCAGCATGGGTGGCACACACGGTCCTATCTGCCAACTCCAGTTAGCCTTGCTCCAGCTCCAAAAGAAAACACTCTGCCAAAATCCCCATCACTTCAAGCAGAAAGATCCAGCCTGGAGGAATTCAACGTGCCTGGAGGACTGCTGGAACAAACCGCAACAACAAACCTGCAGAGAACCGAGCTGGCAAAGCCAAAACCACCAACGCAGCTGCCGTCCTTACTGCCGCCCTTCAGAAAAGTCTTGCCTACGTTATCGAACGTCATCGACTCGCTTGGAGCATCGTTGCAAGAAGCCGCCACCCTGGCTGCAAATCAGCTGCTCCGTTTTGTTATTTGCTGGAGCACAAACACCCAAGTTACAGCTCAGGGTTGGAGATGGGAGGAAACATCTCCAACGGCTGAGCTGGTGGGAAAAAAGTTTCACTTTTCAAGTTGCCTGAGAACAGCTGTACACTTTAAAGGGTGAGACTTCGCGTGAGTGAGTCTGTATTGCTCTCCATCCTTGGGCAGGAGGCATTGCAGCAGCTCAGGAGGACCCTGTTGGGGTTATGCCTGTGTTTGCCTCTTCCTCCCATCTCCAGGCAGTAGGTACAGCTCATCAAACACACCGTCTTCTGGGGATGGAAGCCAACGAGACAGATCACAGAAACCACCAGTACCATTAGGTCATTGCGGTTTCAAGCCGGCAGCAGCACAAGCTATTCAGTGTGGCGGTGATATCATTTAGTGCTGTCGGCCCAAATTCAAATTGCACTCAAGTCAAAGGGAATGTATCCACCGGGCTTTGGATCAGCCTGCAAAGCACATGGAACGTGTGGGCGCTTTCTCTTTTTGCCAGGGACAATCCAAGCAAAACTCAACCTCCTTCTTCCTTCAGCTGAAAGAAAGCATCAACAGAAGACTGAAATTTTGGCCTGAAAAGGAGCCAAGCACTGCTGAAAGCTGGCCTGTGGTCCTTCCACCGAGGATAATGAGAATTACTGAAGTGCTTTTGAAAAGTGCCTTGAGATTGTGCCATCTTATGTCCTGCTATAACACAGGGATGCAGGAGTAGCCAGACTTGGAGCAGGGCAAGTCTCCCATGCTGACCGTGAGGTTGCAGTCTCGTTCTCCTCGCTGGCTGGGCATCCTGGGCCGTTGCAATGCAGCAGCAGGATTTTTCCCGTGCCCTGAGCCTCTATGGCTGATGCAAGCAGTCAGGCTGCTCTGGGATCTGTGATGGGTACGAGGGACTAGGGAGCAGGAGAGATGCAGCGGTGGGAGGGAGAGGAGGGTCCTCCATCTCATAAAAACCATCCTCAAAAGGACCCCTGCTATCCCCAGCTGGATCCTGACATACCATCCCTGATGAATGAATCACGTGTACCCCCTTTCCTCCTGACACGTGTCTCTTTTATGCAACAGAAAGCAGATATTTGAGACATCCCTTGGTCAGTCCTTCTCCGATAGCCCATGGTATCGGCTGTTACAGGCAAAGATGCAAAACCTCACCTATCAGATCAAAACCCTTTTTGAAAGCTATAGCATAATCTGCTCAAAGGAAAATTTCCATCTTGTCCCCTCCTTTAGAGTTTAGCTTCTGCCCTAAAGCAGGAGGACTTAATCTCAACTCCAACACTCATAGATGCTTTTAAATCCTTGCTTTGTAGCTCTGACCACTCTAGTAACTTCCCATGATAAAGGGAAATCTCTTTGCTGGGGAACTGCGCAGAACAGCTTGCCTGAAAGGCAGCCACGCGTTTGCGTGCTTGACCTGCTTTTCTCACAACCTGAGAAGACCCACGCTAGTAACAAACCCAGCACATGGTGATGGAACCCATAGCAGCGTGCCGGGTCCACGCTGGCAGCAGCCTCGGCACAATTCGGCTGCGGAGAGATGATAGGGGCGAGAGCCCACTCTGCCAAGGGAGTGCAGGGGGAGGAAAAAGAAAAAAAAAAAAAAGCTTTTCATATTCTGCTACCAATTTTGTTTTTCTCGCAGGCTGGATCCTCCTCCCAGCCCACCCACGGCAGGCAGCTCGACCCCACCGTGTGCTGTTTTCAGGCAAACAGCTGGGGAACGTGTGCAGCTGGGCAGGTTTCATGTACCAGCCTGTTTGGGGGGTTGCCAGCCACTGACTGCATCCTTGTTTCTCCCCTCTTCAAAGGAGAGGTTTTCCGTGGCACAGAAGCGAGAGCAAGGGGACTAGATGCTCGGGGACATCCTGCAAGGCTCCAGGGCCAGGTTTCACTTGTTCCTTCAAGCACATGTCATATAGGGTGGGAATTTTGGATGTGGGGTGCTAAGCACCTTAAAAAACCCAGAAAAGCATGTGGCCCCTGCGGTCTGGGGAAATGAAGGTGGGGACCAGAGCAGATCCCCCTGTCCACATTCATCAGCGAATGCTGCAGGAGGTGAGGGTGGTAAAAGGTGTTACCTGGCTGGTAGTGCAGGCTGGGAACACAAAGGCATCACTCCCTACCTCAGAGCAAAGTCCAAGTGCTCTGGACCAGGATCCCCATGGGAATAAAATGGCATCAAAATCTTAAGTACTGTAGGATGGAGCGTGGTTTCTGAAAGAGGATTATGAGGCCGGAAGCTCATGACCACAGGGGCTGTGTTCGATGAGTCAGTTCCTTCTGTCCTGCACCATCAAACAGCAGCATCTGTTTGTGTCCTGCAGCCTCAGTAAAGAATTCCCTTTTTTATACATTAGCACAGCCATGTCCTGCCTTACACGCCAGCGCTGGTACAGCCACAGGGCAGAGTATTAATTCTCTCTTAAGCTGGTGTGACATTCTCATTATAGCAACCCGCTGTCAGCTCCTCTGGGATGTGCGGCGCTCGCCTTCACTGCTGCAGCGTGGATGGAGCCAGGTGGCTCCTTGTCCCATCACAGGGAGCTGAGAGCTGCCCGTGACAATTTTCAACCACCTCCTGCCTCTCGCAATCTGGTCACACACAGAGAAATGACAAGGGACAGAGTGGAGAGACATGATACCGCTTATGGGGGTCTACCAAGTGGGTAGAGGAATGGAGACCACCAAAAGCCCAAAGGGTTTGTCACCCTGGATGTGTCCAGGATTGCTTTGCTGCGTGACAGTGTTTGCCATGTGGACATACCTTCCCAACGATGGCACGTACCGTGGTCTGCTGAGCCCAGGAGCTTCTCTGTACTCTGAAATACTGCAGTGGTAGGACCTCTTCCACCACGCTGTGGGGACCGGAGAGCTGAGGAAGGACCCGTTGCATTTGCAGAGCTCTGCATCGGGAAAATGCCGACTTGGCCCCATCTGGAAGAAATTATCAGAAGAGCTGTTTGTCAGCTGCTTCCACACAGAGGAAGGGCTGTGATTTTACACCACGAGCCTCCCCCAGAATAAAAACCAGACAGGCGAAGAGATTTATTACACACAAACCTCGCAGGGTTACAAATGCCGCATGGAAGGAGACCTGCCTGAGAGAGTGTTTTTTTGACTGGCGTGCAAGAGCAGAGCAGCCTCGCCAAAATTACCTTGGAGCATGGAAAATGGAGCAGATCCCAGGCTGGATTAAACAATGGCATCAGCAAATGCCTAGTTTGAGAAAGGAGGGGGAAAGAAGAGATGAGGGCTCCGACTTGAAGACCACCCAGGAGATGAAAGACACTTACTTGAACCGCTGCTGAGCCCTGCAGCTTCGGCTGGTGCCTCCATCAAATTCAGAGACCACGATGATCCTCCAGACCAATCGAACTGCAAACGACTTCAGTGGGATTTGAGATCCCAGGGAGTGGGATCTGCTCTCATTCCTCCCGTCACCAAGGATGAGTTTGCACGCGAGATATCATCCCTAGAGATGACTGTACAGTATTTTCATGGATTTTTATAAGTCTTGTTTACCTGTTCCCAAATTGCAGGAGTCATTTTTATCCCTTTGTTACTAAGTTTTCCACAAAAGCTTTGCTAAAAATCAAAATTGTGTCTGAAACAGATATCGAGCGTGTTTTGTTTCCTGACAACCACACATAGAGATTCAATTTGTATATGCTTCTCGGTGAATATGTCATACTGTGATTGCTCACACATTAACTGACACAGCAGAGCTGGATGGGAAACGTTTTTTCTATTCCACAAGAATTTCAGAGACTAATAAAAACACCAATGGGTTTGAAAGAGACCTTGATGTTTTGTAATGTGTAAGACAAAAGGATTTACTATTTAATCAGCCAAAACATTAGACCAAAAAAGGACGCTTTAGATTTTGAAACAAGTCTACAGAAACTTATAACTATTTTCTTCTTCTCCCAAATTAAAAGGATTTCAAATTGGGAAAACAAAAAGGAAAACTTTGGGAAAATGAAAGAATGACTTTGTCTCGTGCATAGACGCAGTTAAACCAACTCAGATGTTTTCTGCTGAAGCCCAAATCAGAAGCTGCAAACTTGATCCAGCCGCTCTTGCAGACAGCGTCACCCCGACAAATGCCCTCCTCTCGACAGTATTGGCTCACACGTTTCCTCTAGAAAAACAGAGATAACAACTATCTTCCCCGCACTATGTACAGACATAGAGTAAAATTGCGCTGCTTATTATCCTACATGCAGGGACATAACTCTCCCCTTGATCTACATTAAAGAGAGAAGGGAAATTCCAACATTTCAGAGGCTTTGTTATTGTCTTGAGCGCTACAGCGGCAACTAGAGAAAGCATCGAGCAAGACGAGACAGAGGATGGGTTTTGGAGACAGGGCACAGCAGCTCAAACACGCGTTGGGTCTGTGAAGCTGAGCTGGAGAATTCCCAGCAGTAAACTTCTCACCTGCCCATCAGCATTCCTGCGTTGGGGAACTGCAGAGTCAGAAAAACCAACGGAAAAGGAAAAGAGAATAAAAAATTCAAACCCTACGCTCATTTTCATGGTGTAAACACAAGATTTGCCTCAAACGCAGATCGGTGAACAGCTATGAACTGTGAACAGTTATTTTTGCAGCAACAGGAGTCAAATTTGCTCCTGCAGTCACCAGCCGCACCAGGACCACGTTGTGCTGTGATGGAGGGGGCAGCATCCCTGGTACCCTGCCCTTGCTGCACTGGCATGGGGGGACACCCCCCTTTTTCCTACGGCTCTTGGGGGATTTATGTACCTACACTCCCACTCCTTGAATTTTTCACCTCCTAGCAGGCCCTACTCATCCAGGCACTACTCTTATTCCCTGCTTAGATCCACCTGAGCCTCAGTGCACACATTTTTGACGTGCGCCGCACCCTCCCTGACGCACATGTGTGTGCCCACGCACCCGTCTGCTCCCTATTGCACTCTCCCTGCCATCGCTCGCGCACACGGGCGCGTCTGCGGTTCACAAACACATTCCTGCTGTCTGCCCGAGTGCTTTCCCCTTGCGTTCGTCAACACACAAACCTTTCTGCTTCTTGCACTCATCTGTCTGATCTCCCCTTCCACACACACATCACTGGTGGGCAGCCACGCACCCCAGCAAACCCCAGATGCTCACCAGCATCTCCCCCCCCTTCCTCTCTGCATCCAGCGGGGTGGGTTACACAGCAGCCGCAGGAAACAGGGATACGGACAGCTGGTGGTGGCAGGCAGGTGCAGAAAGGGAGAAGGAGGAGAGGAAAAATACGTATTTTTTGAAGCTGCAGGGTTAACTGGATGATGAATGATGGCAGGTGCATGCTTAACCGCATCCCGCTAGCAGAGCCCTCTTCCCTCTCTGCCCACTGCAGTGCCAATGTACCGGCTCCATCGCAAGGAACGCTGTTTCAAGGTTACTTAACCGATAAATTATGTTATATGCTTAACATCCCCAGCAATAACACCCACCCATGACTTGCTCATCCTCCCCGTTTATTTTCCCCTTGCAGATGCAGATGGCTGGAAAAATGCTCCAGCTCTCACCTCATTATGGGGAAGGAGGGGCCGTTTCCATTCAACAAGCTGCAAACAGCTACAGCCCCACAACAAAACCAACAGGGGCCAGATCATCCCCCAGCCCAACCTCTTCTTGCTTCAACGAAGTTTTTGGGAGCTGTGCTGGTTTACGCCAGCCACGGATCTACTTTCTGCACCACATCATGCAAACCATCAGGAAATATAATCTGTAGTGGGTTCAGGCATGAGGCAAAAAACCACCAGAGGCAGTGGCAGAGCTGCTGAAGGGGAATCCTTGCAGAGTAATGCCCTCATGTGCACTGCAACTGCAGATGAAAATGAAAGGAAACTCAGAGGGCCCGATTCTCCCTCCAGTTTTAACCATATATCAAGAGAATTGATTCCGGAGGATTCAGTCACCACTTTTCCCTTCCAACCCCAGGTATAACTAGCAAGTTTTGGTCCCGGAGAAGTCCTTGTATGCCCAGAGATGGACACTTTCTAGCACTGAACCAGGAGCTGACCCACTCTCGTACCCCCCATCAGCTTCCACCTCCAGTTTGGTTAAATGCATCTAAAAGGGCAACATGTCTGCTCCTCCATCCTGCCTGGCACTGAGCATCCCCTGGGGAGAGCGGCACGGAGGGCTGGTCCGTCTGTCCTTCCTCTTGATGCCGCCTGGCTCCGTCAGCGGCAGTGCCCGACACGCTCTGCCGTCAGTCCTTCGTGTGCCAGATGCCCTTGTAGGCAGCTGCACGCAGGATTAAGAGCAGCATGTTCAAACCATGTATAATTATGTGCCACTGTCTCTCCGCTGCAAATAGACGGAGCAGCAACGGAGTAGCAGTTACGGTCTCGCATTAGTAATTTCCAAAGGACAGTTGTGTGGCCATTGTCCATTACAGCCAGGGCAAACGAAGACGAATGGGAGTGAGTTTGGATGCTCCATATGCCTCTGTTCATTTACTGGATTATGGGAAACATCTCAAGGGAAAATTTGCAAGGGGCAAACAGTTACAGTTTCTACCTGAATCCCAGAAAACAACACACTTCGTTGCAGATACAAAAATCTAGTCACCTGAGATTTGGGTTTTACTTCGTCCTACGTCCCCATCGCTTTGATGTGGTGTCTCTAAGAGCTCTCATCAGCCATAATCTCCAGCAGCCCTACATGGGAGATGAACAGTGGCATCCCCAGACTGCAGAGAAACCACCAAGAAAGTAAATCCTGATGAAAAAATGAACGTGGGAAGACCAGTAGGAGCTGTCTCAGAGGAATGTAGCACCACCGGGTCTCAGCACCTTCATCTGGTACAGAGGGAGGAGGGCAGAACGTGGAGCTACTAAGCATATTTCTCTCAGCAGCTCAAATAAAACTCCAGGAGACAGGAGGCAAAATAAACTCCATGGGCATACCTGAAAATTTGGCCTGAATTTCAAGGTCATGTAGGAAATTAGCAAGAACAGGACCCAGGTGTCCTGAGCATGATCCCTTTCTACCCTGATCAGCATGGCCTCACATAGCCATTTGTGCAATTGGCTTATTTCACAGAGTGACTTATAGTGACTTATAGATGCTATTGTAAGCAGATCCAGTCAATATATTTATTTTCCTTTTGATATACAGCTACAATAGGAAGCCATGCATGAAGTTTATTAAACCTGGCTAATTTTCTATCAATTCTGCGAAATATCGATTCTGTGCATTCAGTTATCTGGCTCAGCCTCAACCTGGAAAGAGAATAATTTAAAAACAACAAAAAAGCATCCAATTCCTCGGAAACAAAGCTAATCCGAGACTGCAAAGTGTCGCTGTTCTCATGGGCAGAGCCCTTTGATCGATCGAGCCAAAGACAACTGTGTTATTTAGGAGTCATTTGCAAGCTGGCAAATTAAGCAAGGCTTTTTTTTTTTTTTTTTTTTGTCTTTTTCCTAAAGGGCGAGCAGGGGGAAGAAGTAACAGCTTTACAGTAGCAGTAAAACATCCAAATGATTTTCTTTTTTCTCCTCTGACAGAGCCAGATTCTGCAGGTTATAGGGGCAGGAAAGCAGCATGGAAGGATCTGCCATTCTCCATCTCCCCAGGGCCAGATCCCTTTGCTGTACCAAGATTTTGGTGTCCCCCCCGGTGAGCCGAGAGCAGAGCTGGGCTCTGCAGAGGTAGAGGGCAGGGTCCGGACACGCAGTGAAAGCAGGGAAGAGGTACCCTAGCGATGCCTTAGCAGGGTCCAAGCCTCATGGGAGGGTGAACATCTCTGCAGGACAGTAGCTTGCACTGCTCCTGAGCACCCTGGGCAGACGACACTTCTCAAACTGTGAATTTCTGCAGGTGTCTGGTTCTTGAGAGACCAACTGCAAGTCCTGTCCGGCAGACAAGTCTCAAGCTTAACCCCTGACTCTGCCATTTTGAGAGCTTTTGCACAGCAAAACCAGAGGCAGGGAGTTTTCCATCTTTAAATCTTAAAGCTTAACTGATATTCTGCACAAGCCAACATTATTGTGCCCATATTGTGATGGAAACCAGCAATAAACATAAAGATAGTATCTAAACCAATATGGCAACGTGTTTTACCACATCAATCTCAGGGCGCCTGCACTTGGATTAGCATGTCAGGCCAGCTTTCAGCGACTTCCTTTGGTTTAAACTTAACCTGCTGCTTCTCCTGTGCCGTAGGCTGCTCGAGACCAGCTGCGAAGCATCATTGTACAAGACAGAACATATGCACAAGTAAACAAATTAAGGCTATCTCCAAAACAACAGGCCCCTGGCTTCCTGGAAGAGCTGCAAAGAGAAACTTAATCAACAGCAGCGGGTGAAACGGTAAAGGGGAGGAGATGGACCTCTGCTAATGAAGGCGATGCTTTCAGATTGCAAATGCTCGCTCGCAGCACGCGAGGAGGCGACGGCGGGGTCAGCGCCAGTGACAGGAGAAGCACAGGGAGCTGGCAATCACACTGGCTCCAAGGAAACTCTGGTTTTCTCAGCACAGAGCAGCCAGCTTAAGCACGGGCAGAAAGAAAAACCAGGAGCCGAGCGGGGCGCAGGCTCAGCCTTGCCCCCGTGGGTGAGAGCTCAGCCATCGAGGCCGGACCGGGGCCGGTATCACGGCCTCTCCAGGCCTCCCTGGCTCCCTCCCCAGGGGCTCATTAATGGTCTGAAGTTGCAGCAGTTAAATCACGTGAATAGCAAGACAAGTTAAATCTCTGCACACCTCTGCGCAGATGCTTTGCCTGCCACTGGCTTCACCTTGTGTCTGTCAATGAGGGAGTGCCGACGTAGGAAAAGAAAATAGCAGAAACCTTTCCTCGCGCTTCCCAACTGCAGGCAGGTCCCTCTCCACCTTCACCTTGGAGCTGAGGATCCTTCTCTGCTAAAAACCTCTGCCTTGACCCTATGGGCCCCAGCAGAGTGCAGGTGCTTACAGCACATCCTTTTGGGAGCTCATGACCAGCAAAATTAAACTCCAAAAAAATCTTATTGCAAAGTGTGATAATTTAGCATGCAAAAAAAATCCGTATCTTTAAAAAAAAAAAAACATGCATGCACCTGACTGTTTATTGCTCTCTAACTTTACCTTTTTATGACCAGCTAAATCTCCCTGGTTTTCCTTTTACCCTGAAAGAGCAAGCCAGACACAGCATATGTTCTCTTAGCAAACCTGGAAACCCTCTGAGATATCCCAGGGTCTCTCAGGCCAGTTCTTGCAGCCTGCCTCCTTGCTCTGCACGCCAGACTCACCTCCCTTTGCCCAAGCAAGCTGCTGGAGAGACAACTGGGAGCCCCAGCTCCTTCTTACCTCAGGCCCCAGTCTCAGAGCAGAATCTGGCACTGAAGCCTAACACAACTCCCCTGGTGTGATAACAAGCAGTGAGGACATCTGAAAGCATGAGCAAAGTGCCCATGGTTTATTTGGGGTTCCATATGCCATTGCTGGGTCAGAGTTACTTTGCCTCAAGAAGCTGCAACATCTGCTCATAGCTACAAAAACAAAGTTAGGACAGGCTGAGCTGTGATGGGTCAGTTTATTCGCAGGCTCACAGCCCAGTGCAGAAGCTCCTGCGAGCATCCCAGCTTGGGGAGAGCACTCTGGGCAAGCCACTGGGCAAGTTAAATTTGAACAGGGGCTGTTCAAATTTAAACCAGGTAAAAAACTCACACCTAGTCGAAGGTTGAAAGCTATAAGCTGCTTCATGGCGTGTACCCTTGCTCATGAACACAGGCTAAATGGAGAGGGGAGAACTTTTCTTTAACAGATGTATGCCCACAGACAGAGCTACCAGAGCTTATCATCACATCTCCAGGTCAAACAGATGTTTCCTCCCAGATACAGATGTGCCAATGGAAGACATCACTGCCCCAAGATGCTCTTCTCTCCCTCCCTGCCAGATGTTCCTAGGCCTACAGTCCTGACAGCTAACAGAAAAGTGTTTAAAATAACTGGCTGATTTAAAACAAGTGTCTCCCTAATGCTAAGCAGTTAGAGGTTGGTTTATGCCCTAGACTACAAAGGTTCATATAGCTAGTTTATTAGAGTTTTAAAGGTGCCTTAATGTAACAGTAAAGGATCTGCTATTCATCTTAGGCAAGGGAGGAGGAAAGCTAGAGTCACGCTACAGTTGTAAGAAATAAGAAACATGTAATAATCACACAGATCTTATTAGTGTACCACCTGAAATCCCCTGGAAGCACACGAGAAGAAATCAGTGTCTTCACTATGGGAAAACTGGTGGAAGTTCATGGCTTTTTCCTCTTTGCAGTTTCCCCTCTCTAGGTGAAAGAGCCCGTATCTGGGATCGAAGCTTGGAGAAGTCTGACTCTGCACAAAGGATCAGCGCTTCCATTTGTAAAAAAGCAGCACAGCTCTAATCACCTTGTTCTCACCGGTAGCCAGGAAAGCTGCAATACTTTGAGTACCTTTTCTCTGTCAACACACACACGGGCACACCAGACCCAGCAAACATGGAATCAAAAACCATGGAGGAGCCCACTCAGCTGAGTGCCTGTGTTGGTCTGGATGCCCTCCCAATTCACCGTGTCAGCAGAGGACACCAACACCCGGCACTGTCAGGGAATAATTCAGGGAAATTATTCCTCGATGACTGTCTTTGGGTGGCAATATCTGTGCAGACCCCTGAGCATCACTGCCAAGCACAGCCAGCACCCTCTTTCCTTTTACCCTAGCACCATCTCATTTATAACCTCCTCATTTAAAAACCCCAACTCTTTCCTGAGGCGGCAAGTTCTCCAAGCCTAGAAGGGACCACTTTAGGCCATTCCCATCTCAAAAGGAGGGGAAATTCCAGTTCATGCTGTGTTTCAGGAAGCCTCCAATACCTACAGCATTTCTGCTGGCTCCTGGAGTCTGAATACCCTGTGTCATGCTGCTTTTCCAACCCATGCCAGTTTTCCAAGTCCTCCACCAAGACAAACCAGCATCGAGGATGAGCAAGGCAGCTTGAGCCGTACAGACCTGCACAACACTTGCAAAAGGAGCTCTGCGTCACTCAGCTGTTAAATCCTGGCACAGGGATGTGCTGGCTGTGGTCTGGCACATAGTTCCAAAGGTGGTGAGAAGCTCCATCCACAGCTCCTCCAGCAGCCTGGAAACCCCATACCTGCCCTGCTGGGATCACCGCAGGAGGTTGTCAGTGCCCTATGGTGTAGCTGTCATGAAAAAAGGGGTCTCCAAAGGGCTGTGCTGGCACTAACCATGCCTTAAGCAGTATAAGAGGGCAGGATCCCCTCCATGACTACTGGGAAGAGTGCCGCACGCATAGAGAGTTGCCTTCACAAGATGGATCTGGCATATCACCATGCCAAGCTCGGATCCAGGTCTGATTTTGACTCCTGCTGCATAACCCCACCTCACTCCCCGAATCCAGTAATTTTCAAATCTGGGTTTTTGCTCCGGTCTCATCACTCATCAGCAGTGGATTGCAGGAGCTAAAGTCCTTGTTGTAAAGCAGTGATTCCATTTTCCTCTGGTCTTAAGCAGCTTCAATCCATCTTACTGCGTTACAGAGCCCGCGCTGATTGTTCTGCTGTAGTGAGTAATAACAACTTGTACTTTGCAGATTACCCCAGGGAACCACGCTCCTGGCTCTGCCGTGCCACCGGCTCTGTGGAGCGGGCACACATCTGCCTGCAGCACCTCCAGAGAGAGGGATGGGGCCACAGGAACAAACACACAGAGAAATTCGGGTGGAAAGATGTGGAAGAGCAAAGGGAGTCAAGTGTGTGGCTGGTGGCCGTGGGGAAACTGGGGTGCCCAGTCCTTCAAGGGGTGGATATCTCAGGTGAACATCGTGGGATGGGGGACAAGAAAAGGGTACGAGGGAGGGAAAGCGATGAAAAAATGGGACAAAAGAGAAAGGGAAGATCAGAAAGAACTGAGAGAACATATGCTTGTGCCATTGTGGTGCAACCTTGCATGGAGAGCAGGATGGAAAGCTGCTGTGTCTGGGCATGGAGGAAGGACAAAGAATGTTTTCAGCTATGAGACAGGGTCAGAAGCAGGTTTTGCCCAACTGTCCTCCTTTTTTGCACACCTAATTTCCCCAGGGCACTCCAAGGGGAGGAAAGCATTGTCCCCTGTCAAACAACCCCCATCAGAGCTGCAGTTGCTCACTGCAAGGCCCTGTCAGCGCTGCCCCTGCTGTGGTCCACAGGAGGAAAGAAATAAAGATGGGAGGGAAATGGACAGGAGAGAGAGAAGATGGGGAGCTCTAGAAGAGGTGTGAGGGGAAGGTGGAGGCGCCCTGTGAGGCGGCAGCCCTACTGCAAGGACAGAGATGTTTCCAGAAGGCAGCGTCTGGCCTGGGCTGCCTCAGGAGCCCCCCACCTTGGCAGTGAGGCAGCCAAGACCCCCGTCCGCACTGCCACCAGCATGTGGCACCCATTTTTGTCCCCTTTCTGCATGGCGGTGACCCTGTGCCTCCAGCAGGCTGCCAACAGCCATGCCAACAACACTGGGATGGGTGGTCTGGCTCTTGCTGCGTGCCTGGGGCTGCACCTCATTGAGGGCAAGATGGCGCGTGAGCCCACCCTCAACCATGCCCACACAGCTTCCTCGGCCCTCAGCCCCCAGTGGAGCAGGGCCAAGGCCCCTCCTGCTCAGCAAGGTGGACACAAGATCACCATCAACTCACCAGGATTCGGGGGTATGGCACCAGGTAGCAGGGAGATCAAGGGAGGGCCCACCACCACGGAGGTGGACATGAGGCTTCAGAGGAAGACCCACTGGGCTGAGCAAGGGACCATTGTCGTCCTGGAGTGCTGTTTCTGGAATGACATTGTGTGGAGCTTCAGCCACCATGCCTGCAGATGCCTCATCCATGATCTAGACCTCCTTTACTACGAACTGTTTCTGCCAGTCTGCAAGGTCACCGGCATCCTGGCCACCATGATAACTGGCATCCAGCTTCTTGCAAGATGTATGAAGAGTTACCAGAGCCAGCGGGAGAGCAAGAAACAGTGGCCAGAGTCTCTCCCCAGCATGGTTTGGGGATACTCCGAATGTGCCATCTGCCTGCAGGCATACAAGCCTGGCGAGACGCTGAAGTTGCTCTCCTGCTCCCATGCCTTCCATGGCAAGTGCATCGACCTGTGGCACCGTGTTCAGCCCAGCAGCAAGACCTGCCCGCTCTGTGTGCGCAGCGTGACCACGGTAGCGTTGATCCCTCTTGGTGCACACAACCACAAGCAGGAGTAACCTGGGAAGGCTCACCCAAAGTCCCTCCTGGAAGATCAACACCCTCCCCATACACACTCCCACCAGCTCTGTCGTCCACTCTCCCTGCAAATTCAAGCTCCAGTCAATGCCTCTTGGGAAGCATAAGCACAACACAGGATTAGAAAAAAAAAAAAGTATGGAAATGTAGGAGTAGGGAATACAGACCAGAAGGACAAATGGAACACTGAAGGAAGGCATATCCTTGGCTCTACCCAGTTTGGGCAGCGGATCACGTACAGGTCTGGTTTACGCTAGAAGATTTGTGAGGGCCACAACCAGAGACCAGAAGAAGCGTCTAGCTTTTGCCAAGCCCCTGGACAGCTTATCCTGAGGTTCCTCCTCTTATTCTGCTTCTTACGCTCTCTTTTCCAAAAGCCTGCACAGACAGGTTTATTACAAAGGGGCCAATTACCACACCTACCAGCAAACTTTTACCACAAAACCTCAGCTGATGAAAGAAGCACCCTTCTATACATTTTTTTTTTGCATGTAAGAAAATAAATAATAAAAAAAAAGAACAAAAAAATCTGCTAAATGAAGAAGATGTTTTTGCTTTATGTCCAAGGTTTGCAGGGCATTTTGCCAAAACTGGAAAAGGCAAGATATTATTTTCAGCAACAATATCTAATAAAAAAGACGTCTCCCTCCCTTGCAAGGCAAACAGCTCGAACTGGAATCCCTTTCCAGACATAGGTACCAAGTTCCAACAGCCCAGATTTGCTCAACTGCCTTTTTTAATTGTGGGCATTAGCAGATTATGGGTACTTTTGTAGCAGGTCCATAAATCACGGCTTTATAATCTCCTGTATGCATTAGGGCCTGGATTATCATGCTTGTACTTGGTAATAACAGAGGAGAGATTGCCTGGACCCCTGGGAAGTCCAGGGGAGGCACCTGGCAGAGCACAGGAGCACACGGTGCCGAGACACGTGTAGGGGACGGTGCAGACAGCAGGGCTCCCACAAACCTGCTCTCCATCCCTCTCCCACAGCGGCAAACAGCGAGGCACAAAACCTCTCCGCACACAAAACTCCATTTCTCATCTACCCAGCTCACTTTTTGGGGGGTGACTCCGACTGTTTCAGCTCTCTATTCTGTAAAGACATGGGTCATCCTTTCCTTTCATCCTAGATGAAAGGAGGTGGTTACATGCACCAGTTTCTAAATCAGCTCCTAGCAAAAAAAGAAAAAAAATAAGAAAGAAAAAGAATCTTTAACAAAAGGGTGCAGGTCTGCCTTCCAGCCAGCTCGCTGTGGAGCTGGGGACTTGCTCAGTCAGCAGGAGGGAGGAAGCGTGTCCCACATATCTTTCTTTTAAGACCAACTGGGAGCACTGGAAGCACAAAGGTTTACACTGGAAGGTCACTAGATGGCCCCAAATCTTCCTTCACAGCAAATCACTAGTACTTCAGCTCTGGGAGCCTGGTCCTCACTAATCCTATAACGTGACCCCAAAGGACCAGCATGCCCCGATAAGAAGGGCACCAAGCTAGAACCAGGGATACCTGCCTAGATGTCTTGAGCAAAGCATTTAACCCCCCCCTATGGCTTTTTCTACTCCTGGCCTTTGGCTGGTGAGGGCAAGGAGAGGCTGTTGTGTGTCTGTGCAATGCCACTGCCTGTGGGCCCGAGACGCCAACCTAATACAGATAAAGGAAAAGGCTGATTATGTCCAAACTCACATCATAGCATTGCCAGGCTGCTCTTTTCGTGCTGCAAAAACCTCAGAGGGGAAAAAAGCCATCTAGACATATTACCCAAGTTAAATCAGTGTTGGATCTGGAGCCTGTAATGCATGTTTTGTTGGAGTTGTAATGATGTCCATGCAAGTCAGTCTCCTCTGCCTCTCTCTTACATTTTAAGCTGTTTGGGCAGGACCAGGGCGAGTTTTTAGCTAGCAGTTATGTGGGTCTAAATCAGCACTAAACTCCTCTGGCTTGAGCAGACACTTCTGTGGAATACAAGCAAAAGGAGGAGCTGATTTTATATCCCGGCTCCTGCACTAAATGATAGCCCTAAAGAAGAAGAATAAAGGAACACGGGGACTTTGGGAGTGGTGGGGTAAGTGATCGGTTAATAGAGGTAAATGGTCTTTTCCTTTCTTCTAGCTTGGATCTTTGTTCAAGTGGTAAAATGGGACCCGTTCCCTATAATTGCTCTGCTCTTGCACACAACTGCTGTCTCCCACGTGTGGCTTGTTGACATTTAAATAAATTGCAATTATTCCGACAAAGTAGATTGCGGGGACTCCAGAGAAAATGGGTCAAGAATACGTCCAGGAGCATCTGCAATGTATTTAACACACGAGTATAACGGGGGTAGAGCAGGATGAGAAGTACAGCGCTGGCTATAATGAACGCAGCATGGGGCCAGAGACAGCCTGGCACAGCCCCACACCCGGGTGGGACGCTTGGCTTAACCTCAGCCAGCGGGAGCCAAAACCTCCAGGGCACTGACGAGGAAGGAGGCAGACAGCAGTGATGTAAATGGAAAGCACGGAGAGAACCAGAGCGGACAGGGCACCACTTTGGCTCTTTGAGTGAAGACCATCTTGGCCAAATTCCTCCTTCAGCCCTTCTCTCCATCCTTCTGCAAAAGCATTCAGGGATTTCAAAGGAGGCTAAGGGCTAGGGTTTCCTGTCTCACACTGCCTGTGGGTGGGATATGGGTATCCTGCTCCCCATCCAGACTTCAGCTTTTCCTCTTTCCCCACTCCCCAGAGCCTTCTCTGTACCATATTCCCCCCTTCCTTGCCCTCCAACCTCTCTTGAAGAAGATTTGTCCTTTTGCCCACATCTCTCTGGGTTGCTGCTAAGAGTTACCAAGATCCAGGTTGGAGACTGCAAACATCTGATTTCTCCTTTTATCCAAGGGTTTTGGTGAGCAAGCCAGGATGGCTGCTCACTCCTGCCTTGCTAATTCTAGGATATAAGAGATGGTGCTGGAGCAGCCAGGAGATAACAGCACACAGAATACATCTGTTATGGTACATACAGGCACAGAGCTCCTTGTCCAGCCCCAAAGACAGACCTACCCCTTACACAAGCAGCAGGTCACTGGCAGTACATAAAGCTTTGATGTGGAGGCAGAAATAGAGCACTGAGTGCAAGTAAAGAGGCAAAGATTTCAAAGAACACTAGGATGATGGATGCCATCACAAGAAGCATAAGACCAAGCCAAAAGTGCACCTTCAAAAAGGTCTCTCAGTGTACCTCCATTTTCTTCTTCATCTCTCATTCTACTAGAAAGCATTTGGCTTCTCCCCACACCCCAAACATCCTTGTTTTGTTTTTAAATGCATCAAAATGTCTCCCTGCAAGTGTAAAACTCTTTAGATGAGGGGAAAATAAAATCGATTTGAAATCACAGCTGCTGGGAGTCTCTGGCACACACACACACTGTCTGCTGACATTTTCTGTAGCTCTTTTCCCAGTGAAATCTGTCTCAAGCAGAGCCCAAGGGGGCTAGTAACAAATCAGTTGCCTAGTACACGAGTGATTTTTTAACTACAGGTCCAACACAACTGCACTGGAAACCACGGGGCTACTCTCAAGTGGATCGTTAAACAAAAAGGGCTGTTTGTTAAAAGGTACAGGTTTTTAGGGATTTGTGGTTCCAAACTGACCCAGGTTCACTGCATATTCAGACCTAGTTCATTCCGACAACCAGGGGATCCATTGCATCCCCGTCAGGCTGGCATTCCTCTGGGCACTGAGCAGCCACCATATGAGTTGGGAACTGCCTGAAAGATGCAAATGCTGTCAAACACTCTGGGAGGGAAGGACAACATTTGTGCCTTATGCTTTCCACTCCTTTTTCAGCTTTTTCACCATAATTAGAGTTTAAAAATCAGTTTTTATAGCTAGAAGCTAAAGTTGTGGGTTTCCCCCCCCCCCAGCCATTTGATTCCAGCAGCTGAGGTTTTGAAGTAAATAAGGTGAAAAGCCCCAAAAGTTGATGGTAGCCCTCCCAGGCTCATCCACCACCCACTCTTGCTGTGGTAGGACAGGAGCCCAATGAGCTCAGCCCCAGCAAGAACCCAAGTCTATCAGCCCCTTCAGCAAATCCAGTTGCTCACCCAGGGGCCTTGAAGGTGGATCTGCCCTCTCAGAAGTTTGGGTAATGGCAGAGTGAGGTCACACAGGGAAACTGAGACTTTCCAATTCTCCTAGCTGCTATTTCGACTGACACTTACTGATTGACTTCTTTCAAATGACAAAAAAAAAAACAAACCCTTTTACCCTAAGCAATTTATTTGGCTTGGAACTGGTTCAAAGATCACAATTTTAAGGAAAAAGTGCATGTTCACCAGGCCAATCCCAGCTGCCACACACACCTCCAGCAGTGGACAGAGTCTAACGGCTCCTTCCCACTCTGCCTCATTCTCCAGGGATCGCTCTGGCCACCAGCATGAAGCATTCCAGTCTGTGGTGGGCACGTAACTGGTGGGGAGGCTCATTTATCCTGCCTGCACATCATCAGCCAAATTAAACCAGCATCCTCTCGGCACCCAGAGGGAGAGGAAACTGGAAGCTCTGTGCATGGAGCAGACCAAAAGGGAAGAGGAGAAGAAGTTCAAGCAGGTTGGCAGTAACGTTCCATGACCCAGCCTTGGAAAACAGTCACTGGGTGATGTCACAGATCTGCAGAGATGATGTAAGGGTGTTGCTTAGCAGCTGGAGACAACAAAAGAGACAAGTTCTATCCTGGGAACCTCTGAACCTACAGAAAAACTGCAGAAACCTCTAGGGCAGAAACAGGCTTTGATCTCCATCCTGCTGTGGCTCCCAGTCATGGCATGGTGATAAAACCTGGGTGAGATAGTGCCTCTGTGACAGTCTCGTACAATTTTCCTTTGGAATCAGCCTGGAAATCTTATTCAGAGCTACCCAGCTGCATTCAGCGTGAATCTTTGGCTCCAGCTTCTCCACTTTATGGTTACCGCTGCCTTCTACAGTGCTGTTCTTGCAGAAGCCTTTGGTTCCATGGCTTACAGTGGCAGCTCCCAGTGTGCTGCTTATAATGCCCTGCCTGTTTGCTTTGGGCCACGACTCCCTGCAAAAGGGCTTGTATGGTCCTGTTCCCATCCTTAGCCAAGTGACTGCATTGACACCCACTTCCACATCCAGTCTGGGAAGATACATCCCTTCTGCAAGCTGGTGGTGAGCACCTATAGGCAAGGTGACCTCCTGCCAGAGCAGGCTGGTGAAGACATGAACGAGGAGGAACAGGACCATGAAGAAAATGCATTCAGAGAAGGGCCTGAAGACGAGCATGTTGAAGAGGAGAAAGATGATGCAAGCACAGTGGCAGGGGAAGGGTTTGATGAACTGAACAGCACCATTTTTGCTGTGACCAGGATAAGTTATCATTGAATCAAGGGAAACCTCCTGTGCTTTCCTTCAGCTCTTGCTCTAGACTAGCTTTTATTGGGAAGCAATTAACGCTGCAGCGTTGGCTCCCCTCCCCTGGTCCCCACAATGTAAAAAAAGGCGTGAAATCTTGGCTGGAAATACCAAAAACTTGAGCCAGAGCAACAGGGGAGGAGCAGAAAGGAGAAGGGAAGCAGGGATTTAAGAAGGTTTGGTATGGGAGCTGGTTTACATCTGCTAGGACGCTTCCTCAATTCCCTCCTAAAATCCAGGTGCATGGATACACAGGCACACACACAAAACCTTGCTTTTCAGTGTTCCTTAAGGGGAATGGCCAGAAATCCCAGATAAGAACTGTCCCCTGTGTATTGCAGTCAGGAGGAACCATTCCCTAACCGGACAAGTACAGACAAGGGAGTGGAAAAATATGGGATAATAAAGCATAAAGATGAGGCAATTCCCCCCTCTCATAAGTACTGAAAAACAGAGCCCACAAGCCCCCAACACCTCCTCATCACCCACTGCACTGACACACTGTCCCCACACATTGGGGGACAACATGGCCTTTAACTATACCGGCAGAAAATCCACGCTGGAAATATTGAGGGCACTTTAAATACTATCTCCTCAGACAGGAGATGATGCCAGCAGGAGGTAGAGGTCTTTACAGCGGGATTCGCTTTGTGGAGCTGGGTAGGTGGAAAAAAGAATGAAATGCTTCTGAGCGTGGCGTAATTGGCTGCTTTGCCTGCTGGCTGGCAATCTCAAGCTCGCCGAGGCTGATGTGACAGGTACATGTAACCTCCTGCTACCTAGGTTGTTCCAGGTCATTATCCAAATGTGCCTAAGCACCTTAGGGGGAGCAGGATTTATGTACTAACATGATGCAAACAGATCTTCCTCTCTTCTCTAGATACCCCAGGTATACTCATATTATTTGGGCGGCCTCTGAATACATTTCCAGTCCTGCATAAAGCGAGAGCACGAGTAGAAATCAGCAGTAGCTGCCCAGGCTGGTACGGGTGGCTCTAACACCCACTGTGGATGGGGCAGCCAGCCAAGTCCCAAACCGCATATGGGGATACGGAGCTGGAAACACTCACAAAACCACTATTAGCATTTAATCTCATATAAAAGAAAAGCCTAAAACCTCTTTAGTAAATGCCAAAAATTAAGAAAATGAACAGCTCTAACATGCTGTGACCAAGACATCAAACCTGCACAGCTGTACAAAGGCTAAACTCCCAAATCAAAGGCTCTCCTCTAAACATAAAACATCCTATTTCTTATGGGTGGTATCCAAGAAGTGGGCTGTCATCAGATCGCTCTATTAGGACCAGGCAGCAAGACGACACAAGTATGGCCAGCAAATAAGACTAGCGCCTTGGAGTATTTTCCCTTTGAGTGATTACATTAAGACTCAAAAGGCCAGGAGTTTAGAAAAATGTTGTCTGAAAACATCACGCTGCAGAGCTGAGAAGCACGATCTCTGCAACCCAGAAATCCTGGTGGCTTTTGAAAATAACAGCACCTAGATTACTTGGGTATCTTTAAGATACACATACTGCGTTTATCCTACAAAGATACATGAATATATGTGGTGGCCATCGACAAGATGGACCTGAATCCATCACTTCTGCCCCAGGGAAGCCCTGACAGCTTCAGGTGGGAGGAAGAGAGGAAACTGCAGCTTCAGAATATTTTTTTTTTTGGCAGTAGAGAAGTTTCAAACCAATTTCTCCTGGAATGAAACATGACAGCCTTTCCAAGGACTTGATGGAAACAAGTCTTCCTGCAAGTTCTCAGACTGGGCTGTTTCATTTCATTTGTGGAATAAATGGGGAAAAATGATTTTTAAGTCAGTTCACAAGAAAACTACCCTCCTCTGCAGGGTGTGCAGCCTCCTGGGAGCCATAAATCACTTCTATTGCAGAACAAGGCCCCCTCAGGGTGCCTGAGAAGGGAAAGGCAGTTGTCTCCATCTGAGGAAGGAGACAGGTCCTTCAGATGGTGATTAGAGGGAGGAAGTTCATTTAAGTGCCTTTAATTGCCTTCTGGAGGTAACTCTCCTGTCAGCAACTTGGAAGGAGACAGGACTGACTTCATAAGCTACAGAAATGTCTTCTCCTTCATCCACTGCTGAGCATCTGGAGCTGACCTGAAAGCTCCCCTGGGTTCATAGCTCCCACTGAGATAGACAATCCCAGGTCCTCAAAGGGAAGGAATAAAAGGCACGATGTCGGTAGCACTCCCAGCTCCTGTCTCGCACACTCTTGCTGCCCTTATTCCTCCCTCAACCAAGGCCTGAAAAAGCACAGATGCTGCAAACATGCAGGGAACAGGGTGAAGAGCTGGTATTCTCATCACGCTGGTGGCACGACGGCCAAACCCAGGCTGTTGCCTCCCACAGCAAGTGTCTGGCATCTTACTGATGAAGGAGAAACGATTGAACAAGACCCCTGAGCCAGACCTTGAGATGGCTCTGGATAATCACACGAAAAGCCATGGTGTCATCCAGTTGAAGAGTGCTGGGCTCAAGAGGAGAGTCCCAGGAGGAATTCTCCAGGCTGTATTATGCATGAGGTGAGATGAGCTGATCATAGTGCCCTTAATATCTATGAATTTCTTTCCATCTTCAAAAGCAGCACACATTTAGATGGGCTGAATTTTTACTGAAATGGGTCAGTAGAAAAATAGATCCTTCTTACAACGCAGCACTGCATTGCCTTAATTTAAAAAGGAGAGGAAAAAAGGGAACCGAATCTGGGTAAGAGCAGCTCTTCACTCCATTTAACGTTATCAAAGCCGATCGCACTGAAAATCTGAGATGTGTGCCACAGCAAACCTGACCTCCAGCCCTACAGCTGTCAGATCCACTGCCCTCCATCAGCATTAATGGCACTCCTCACATCGCGAGGTGAGCTTATTGCCAGGGTGGGACACACAGCCCTCACAGCCTGAATGAGGGTTATTAACTTCTCCAGAGGTAGCACTACCCCAGCACTTAAAATAAACTACCACAGACAATACACGAGGGGGAAAAGGGGAGTGAGGGGTCTGGGTCCTGCTGGGGCAGGGCTGTTGATGGGGCAGTGATGGAGCTGTATGTCCTACAGCAGCTTGGTGACGCGGCTGTCCCAGTTCAGCAGCGCTGCAGTTCGGTGGTGAACCAGGAGAGAAGTTAAGGGGAATACAGGTTCACGAGGTCTGGAAAAGGCCATGCTGGGAGGTGGTACAGGCAAGTCTTACGGGAGGATTCATGGCTCCTGCAGAGATGCCGTAACAGCAGTGAATTTAACTGTCACCAAACCACACAGGGGAGGCAAGAGATGAGAAGACTGCAGCTACTGGGAGAGGAGCCCCGATTTCTCTGTGTCCCACAGAAAGGAAATGGTGTCTGCAGAGTTTCAAACTCATGCCAGAAGAAGGATAACTAGAAATATTTTAGACAAATGCTGTGCAGAAAGAGATTAACTGGGGGTGAGGGAGAAGGCAAATGCAGTGTCACGGGTCCAGCCAGGAACAGCTTGGAGGAACAGCCAAAGCCCCAATGAACCCATCAGAAAGCCCTAATAAGGGAAGAGCCAAGGATGATCCAAGGTGGGCATTTTTGATCAGAGCACCAATCATGGCTGGAAGCACCAGTACAACCCATGTGGAACCTCCACTGATGTCTCTGCCTTGGGGGAGAACCCAAACATTGCACTTAAATGAGCTGCCAGGAGTCCTCCTCCTTTTAGCGAGCTCCTGCCCCATAAACCGAGCTCCGCTGCACATACTCTATTAAGCAATAACCAGGTTCCGGCACGGCCTCAAAGAATGACTTACAGATCTCATTTATCAGGGGGTTCTTTGCAGTTTCTTGCACATTTTATGGCAGGCTTTTTCTCCACAAACATGGTTCAGTATATTGCTGGGAGAGCCATCAGACTGTGACGCAGAGGGAAGCGGCTGATGACCCAGCACTGGGAACTATTGACTTCGCCACCAGAACTTCAATGCTATAGATCACCGGGAGCAATTAGGGTGGCTGATTACCCCAGGTGCAGCCTGTGGGCAACTGTCCAGCAGAGACATTTTCCCCGCGCAGAGAGCCAGAACTAAGCCTTCACAACAACAATTAAAGAACTACCTTGAGGGTTTAAGTGGGATTCGAGTGATCAATAGATCCTGCGCAGGCCAAAGGTAGGATTTTCAACCTTGAAAACTCAAGCTTAATACCTGCTGTAATTAAAAGGAGAGCACCAACTTCCCTGCAGCACGACCCGACCGACATCAATAGCGTTACAGCAGCACAGTCTTACCTTTGATCTCCAAAACCCATCTGGGATGGAGATGAAGGACAGAATGTGCCTGCCCACAGGGCCAGGAGTCTCTGCTACCCAGAGGCTGCAACATGCACGGAAACCTTCTTTCCTTGGGCCACACCGCCCACCTCCCACGCCATCATATTGCAGTTTTTTCTTGCGAGGTAGGCATTACTCAGACCATGCTTCCTTTTCAGCAGAAGAACCTTCCTTACAGCCCCCCATGCCCACTGGCATTTCAAGCCTGGTGTGGAGGCTGCCCGTCCCCCTCGCAGCAGGGACGGGGCTGGCCCTGGCAGCTCTGCTCCGTCTCACCCTCAGGGCTCTTGAGGTGCTTTAGGGACAAGCAGCTTCACTACCCACCTCCCCATTCTTCCCCAAACATCTTGAGCACTATGGGGACACACAGTTGGCCCTTTATAGCTCTTAGGACCTAACTGTTCTCTGTTCATCCAGTCTATTTCTCAGCCTCCTCCTCTTCCAGCTCTGATTTTCCCACCCTAGGCTCAATGTCGGGTTTTCCCTCCCACCAGCACACCTCCTTATCCCCCTCTGCCTCTCGTCCATACCCCATGACACTCTCCTTTCTCTCCTGCTCATGGAAAGCTTCATGAAACCTTCGCAAATCAGGTTACCCTGCGGTGTCTTCGCACACAGGAAGCCTGGTGCGGCTAAGCCAGGAATCCAGCTCTCTGGGGTAATCTGCAGAGTACGGCTGGTTATTAGTCACTACAGTAGAACAATCAACACAGTTTCTGTAATGCAGTAAGATGGATTGAAGCTACTTAAGAATACAAGGAAATGGGATCAGTGCTTTGAAAAAAAGAAAAAAAAAAAAAAGAAAAAGTAGCTTGACTCACCAAATCCGCTTCTACTATAGCAGCGCTGAGCTCACGCACAGCCTTTGATTGCGCTCACTAATGCCGCAGCACAGATGCTTACAGCTGGCAATGCTGGGCCTGAGCAGCCAGCGGTCAAGCCCATACCACCAACACCTTACCCTGATGGAAATACACAACAGCCCCATGCCGAGGTAGCAAGGAGCAAGATGCGCCTCCTATTCCTTTCTTGTTATCAGAAGAGATCACACCTTTGCTCCCCGTCTGCTTTTGCACTAGAAAAATTCTGCTCTTTGGTACTTTTCCCTTTCAAACACACTTAGAAAATAAAGATCCAGCTCTTCCCATTGCATCTGCACCAAGACCTGAGCAGACTGCAAAGTCTCAGAGGCTTCAAGCTACCTGCTCTCTCGCTTAATCACAAAGATTGATTCCACACCTCCCTTAAAGAGATGAGGCGTGATCAGGTACAAAACTCCTTCCCTGACCCAAAAAACATTCTTTCTTCACAAACCTCTCCCGCCTCTTGAAATCAGCAGAGATTCTACTCTAGAAATTTAAGAAATTATCTATCAACAGGGTAAAGAGTCCCCCCAGTGCCAGATCCCACAACCACAGTAGCACTGGGAAGGAGGGAACATATGTGTCGCTGGCCTGGCATCGTAGGTGTTGGGAAGCATCTGCCATAGAGGCATCTCCTGCCTGAAGAGCCAAGACCAGTATGTGACAGTGATGCCAAAGTAAAAAAAAAATAAATTAAAATGTTGTCTTCTGCTGAGTCAGACAAGGGTCTTTTTCTCTCCCAGGAATCAGGGGGTGTGAATGGCTCTGTAGAGAAGGCTGAGAGTCTGAAGGAAGGAACTGAGACACAGCCAGGGAGACCAAAGCAGGCTTTGAAAATTCTCTGCAGAGAAGCAGCAGACATTACTGCTTAGAAGACTATTCTGTGCTCTCTCTCCCCATGCCCTGGCTGCAGCAGAGACCCCTCAATTGCTCCCCTGCCCCCCCATGCCCAGAGAGGGCAGTTAGCCCCACTGCCAGCACTGAGCTTGCCCAATAGAAGGAGGGAAGAAAAGGACCGGGAACTTGGCAAAATGGGTCTGATGCAACTAATTTCTGTATGAATGAAACCCGAAAGTCTCCTGAGAGAGAAGTCAGGGGGATGTGGATGAGAAACCACCACTACACAGGCAGGGAACAGAGGTGCTTGGAGAATGGGGGCACGTCCAAGACTCCCTATTTACCCATTCCACAAAGCGTCTCCTTATTACTCCTGTTTATTGACGAAGTGTAAACTACTGTAGTAGTCTAAGGATGGAGATGTGAGCCAATTTTTTTTTCTTCTGACCTTTATGCCCCTCTGCAACAAGGCTGGGGGAAAGAGGGGAAAAACTGACCTGGCCCTGACTGCCCTAATTAACTGGAGTCCTGATTGATTTTGATAAGTAGCTCTGGCCTCATTCATCAGCACAGCATTTACCCAGATAAGCAGAGGAGCAGTGCCTCAATCCCTGAGCAGCACAGAGCTGGTCTAACAGTGTCTGTTATACATCTCTTCATACGATAAAACCTTATTCTGATTCTCCCCCTTGATACTTTCTAAGTTAAATCATCCACACTCTTCAGATGGACAAAGATTACCCCTAAAGATTACCCCTAAACCTTATTAAACTTCGAGTTTGGGGCTGTGGGAAGCCCTGGCTCCATCAGAACAAGCAACAGCAGCCGTGATTGCAGGGGCCAGATGCTCTCAGCCCATCTACGTTACGGGATGGGATGTGCAGCTCCTGGGCATCACTGTAAGGAGACGCACCATGTGCTGGCACTGAGCTAAACTGAAGGTCACTAGTTAGAAACCAAACAGGGAGACTGGAGGCAGGGTAACATGACGCTTAAGATGGAAATTTTGATTAAGAGAAGAAAGGGAGAAGAAAGCACACGCAGAGCAGCATCTGTCTCCAGCACCAAGAGCCTCACCAGAGCCCTGGGGTCCAAAAGGAGAGATTCCAAGCGTTTTGCCCATTGGATTTGAAAACCCCTTTTACTGTCAGCTTGGTTTTGCTCTCCTTCAAGCATGTGATGGAGAGAGAAAATGAATGCAAGAAGAGAGATACTGTTGATTTAATTGGCCGTATTTGTCACTGGAGCAAGAAAAATCACCCTAGCAATAGCACTGGCTGAGTGACATGCATTTAATTAGTATATGAGATACATTTGCTTTGGTCAATGAAATGTATATAAAAATCTTCATCTTAACCTGACCTTTCCAGGAAAGCTCTGGTCTAAATAGCACTGCCTGATGCTGCTGTGACAGCTGGGCCCTGCCGTGCCACTCCAGCAAGCCCAGAGCATCACCCCTGTACCACCAATGCCTCCCCGCTCACCTCTGCTTTTGCTTTCCCTGTGCACAGTCCAACACTGAGCTGTGTCTTGCTTCACCCCGTTTTCCCAATCCATTTACCTCCTGGCATCTTTACACTGCTTTTCCCAGGCACGAATGAACTGCCTTCCCTCATCGTGACAGCGCAACCAGTGTCATCCAGCAGCCCTGCCAGGGGCTGAGCAACCTCAGCTCCCAGTGAAATCAGTGATTTTTCCCTGGCAAATTCACTGCCTGGTGATGAGCAGGATGCCAGGACACAGGATCTAGAGACTGACCTCCCCCCTCCTGCTGTCCCAATATTTCTTTAGCTGTGAAGGTAACAAAACCAAACTGTTCATTCAGCCTTGAACCCTCTGGTCAGAGGTTTAAAGCCAAACTGTTTTACTGACCCCCTCAAAGTCCATCTTGTGTGGCCCGAAGGATTATTTAAGGCACCATTCTGGGAGCGCTCGAGCCAGTAGTGCAAAAGCAAAACCAGATTTGGTGGGGTCTGGAGTCTGCACCCATGGTTGAGATTCCCACTGCAGGAGTAAGAGCTCCATGAAACCAATTACATCTAATTAGAGCAGGTACATGGTGCCCAAGGAGCATCATCATGCAAATATTTACCTAAGTCTTTAAAAAGGCCTTTGTGAGAGGCAAAGCAAACCATGTTTCTGTAGCCACGGATGGTCCTTCCAGCCAGGCGGGACCGCAGCACTGCAAAGCCATCTGTCAGCCCCTGAGCTCACCCTCTGACACAAACCATACATTTTCCATGCCTCTTTGGGGCAGGATTCATGAGGCTTTGATGACAGCATGGTCCTCTGCAGCATGAGGTCAAGCCAACCATTTCGTCCTTCCCAAGACCTCAGATTTACCCTGGGCGTAACTCCCTCAACTTCACCAGATAGATTTTGGCACTGTGGCCACTCTCTTTTCTTCTTTTTAAGTCCCTCGCTGCAGCGTGAGGAGACACCTGGCAGAATCGTTCCGCCTGAAAATCCATCCTCGGATTGTTTTATCTCTATTAGCCCTCGCAAGCAGATGACAGGGGAGCATGAACATAGACAGCGTGGGATGAGACACTCACCCAGCTGCTAGTTCAAAGGCATGTCATCATTTATAACACTCTCAGCTATTCCAGCTCTCCCTACTTGTTCTCAGTTAAAAGAAATAAAAGCACACCCTTTCTAGTTCTGTATATTTAGCACTCAGGGAGACACTGTTTATTTTGGCGCCTTTGCTCTTGGGGTAGCACAGCTTCCCCGGCTCCATGGGGCACTTCTCTTCCAGAGCAGGGCTACCAAGGTCTGCTGTAACCCCTCAGCATCCTTCTAGCAGGGCTGTGTGACAATGACAGTGCAGGAGCAGCCAGAAAAGATGGGGAGAAGGGGACCAGGTACCAGCTTGGCCCTGCCTGCACCTTGCGTGTCCCGTCTGGCAGCCACTTAGCCCTGTCATTGACAAGTGAGCCACCGCTTCCCCACGCTGGGAAAGAGTTCAAAACCAATATCAAATCAATCTGCTAAAAAGGCTTTTATCTCCATTGGGCTGGCGTTCCCACAGGGCCAGCCCACAGGCACCTCACTGAAATGGGCTGCCCTGGGCTTGAGAAAAATCCCTGTGTCTGAGCCTCAGCCAGCCAAGGGACACTGCGGCACCTGGGAGCCTTAGCACAAGCAGAGGGGAACCTGCTCTGCTGAACACCTCCACCAATGTCACAGCCTGTGGGTGACATCCAACCTGAGACTCCTTTGGTGCCTCGGTCCCCCCAGAAACAACTCCACCACCCCCAGGTTTGAACCAGATCCACCCCACGCTCAACTCTCAGCGTCTGCAGTGGGGAGCAAGAACCTGGCCTAAAGCAGGTCAGTGAAGAAATGGAAGCAGCTCCTGCACATTTCCCACCCACCTGAGCCCCTGCAGCGATCCTGGTGGGTCTGTACAGCCTGGGAAACCTGGCCAGGGCTCCTGGCTTTGCTGCAGTCCCCTCCAGCAGATGTAGGATGCTCAAAGGAGCATCTTACATTAGGCATTGTCACCCCAAAGCGCCTCTCCTCCTCTGAAAAAGGGCAGCAGAGGGGAGTTAAAACAAGTCCCTTCGAGTTACAAACCTCTCTGCAAATAACTTGGGCGCGTTTCCAGCCCATCACTAAGACGCTGCAGAACCAACTTATCCCCGGAGACTGCAAATGGTCTGATCCAAATTCCACTGAAGTCCACGGCAAGGCTCATTACCTCCGTCTGGCATTAGCTCTGGCTCTTTGCTCACGATAGCTCCGGGCAACAACTCCCTCTCCAAGGAGCCCCGACGCAATTAACTGGGGAAGCATCGGTCCCATCTCAAAGCTGGGGAAAAGCCCCAGACCCTTCCCCACTTAACATGGGCACATCGGCACCGACCAAGCCGTTCAGGCTGGGTCCAATAGAGGGCAACAATATCACACGAACTGCTTCATTAAAGTAATTGCAACCAGCCAAGATGACAATCACTGCCCACACTCCTCCAGCACTGGATTTATCCCCCCCGCCATTTCACTGGGAGGTGAGCGGATACAGAGGCAGCCCCAGGCTTCCGAGATGATGGCATGGCCAGCATGGATGGCTCCAAAGCATTTGAGTTTGGGTGCCTCTCAGCCAGCCATGCTGATTTTTCCCCTTGATGCAGGACCCTGCAAAGCTACCAAACCGCCCATCCTCTCCTGGGTCCCACCAGGCCACCCCAGTCCCCACTCAGAGCTCTGCCTCCCTCTCCCCACCTGCAGCTTATTACAGAAATAACAAGATGCACTCCATGTAGAACCACAACCTTCTGCGAGGCTGTTTTGCATAAAGACACCTTATACACCAGCAAACATTTGTTTAATCAACACTCTTGCTTGCCAGAGGTCTGCCCACAACCCCCATCGCTGTGCAGGGAGAGAGATTTTTCCCCACTGCAACCCAGTTCTGACCCCTCCGAGTAGGGGAGTCCGTAGGAGTGAGGCTGGGGATGCACCATCCCCTTTACCCCAGGGAGTCACCCTGCAGTGTACTCACTGCAGCCTCCCCAGCACCGCTCTCTACCCAGGCATATCAGCCTAACGAGTCTGCAATCGTATTGCCCAAGGGGAGCGTATCCCAGGCTCGAGAGCAAGGAATGCCCATGGGACACTGGCAGCAGGCAGCAACGCAAAGCGGCTTGGCTAGCACAGCTCTGGATTGCAGCAGGCCTGGCAAAACAGGGGAATTTTTTGGGGGGGGGAAGCAATACAAAAAACAGAGTTCTGAGTTATCCCTCATCAACTGAGCTGCAGGAATCGCCAGTGCACTTGTATAGTGAAATGAATCAGTGTAACGACTGTTGTGGGAGGTTAAGCTAATATTTTACTCTGGATCCACAGCAGGCAGAGAGCTTGCACGCAGCCAGGCTCTGCAACTCCCCATCCTGGGCTAACGTGGCTCCGTGCATCCATGATTTGAGCTTTTATTACAAGAGGGTGGAAGCAGAGCTGTGGACAGCTTCTAGGAGGTGGGATTTCACCCTCGCTCCCACCTGAGAGTCCCTGGAGGTTCTCCACCAACATCAGCAAAGTCAAGGTTTTACCCTTTCCCATCCCCAGGATAAGCTCATCCCTCCTTGTGTTTGGTTACAGCGTGGGTGGCAACCACGTCTGTCCACGTCTGCCAGCGTGTTACACACCGCATGGCTCCTGTCATCGAAAACAGACTGTGCCCAAGGAATTTGGTGGAAGTAGCAGAGATGAAGAAGCTGGGATTTCACTTGGGTTGGCAGCGGAGCCACAGTCCCAGCATCCCCGATGGGTTTCATTCAGGCAGGCTCAGATGGGTTGCTCACGTCGGAGCAGGGATGAGAGCCTGATCGCCCAAATCCCAGGATCCTGCTGTACCCCAAGCCATCCTCCCTCCCCACAGCACACAGGCCTCCTCCCGCCCACCAGCTCCCTCCCAAAACTTTCTCATCAGCTTTGAACCTCCTTGCGAAGGGCCACCAGAAAGGCCCCATCACCAAGCAAGCCCCATTCAGTCCATGAACCAGCACAAAGGCAGAGCTCAGCTCTTGAGACATCAGAAAAGGCTGGACCCAAGCCACAGAGCTGAGCTCAGGGACCGAGTTACCTCCAAATTTGGGGGACTGGGAGAAAAGGCTCCATTAGACCCTGAAACCAGCAGCTGAGACAAGCTGGGAGCTGCAGTTTGACCAAAGGAATTCCTCCCACCAGCAGCTGCTGAGCCCTGTTCAAAGCCCACAAGCCGAAGGCTTGGCCGAGAGCCTGGAGGACAAGCTCCTCTCTCACTGGATATGTATTTGTTTTCATCTGGATTTACACGATGAGATCAAAGCAGCCGTGCCGAGGTTAGATGGGATTTACCGAGGGCAGAGCTCTGGGGCATTTGGTTGTATAGTTTTGCCCCCCATCTCCATTTTGCCCGAGGGGTTTCCATGCTGTTTGAAGGATGAGCTGGGCTGATTTGCCGTAGCCCACTGCAACCTGTGTGCACCCAGTGCTCAGTGCCACCCGCCTCCCAGCACTAAATCTGCCTCCAGACAGCAACCTCCGGCTGAATATGCCAAAACAAGCTCCATCTCTGCACAGGGGATGGACAGACTGGAACAACTGCAAGCCCACCTGATGGGACACAACCAGGGGACCTGGGCATCTGTATGCAGACACTCAAGTCCTCCTTTCAGGCTGGAGAAGGGACCAACTTTGCTTTTACGGAGGCGAGGATGTTGGTGCATCTTCAGCAGTGCTGGCACAGTCCTGTCCCGCGGCAGGGCAGCAAAGGGCTGCTTTGGAGCCTTTCTCCCAACCCTCGTATCTCATGCGGCCACACATTCCCCTACACAGCGAAAGCAAAATGCTCACATACAGCGACGTAGGGCGCAGGGAATGGCACACGCTGCTGGGCCAGCCCAAATGACTGAACCCCTCTGCAGCAACACTCTAAGAGCTGACCCTCCGCTTAAATACCTAACACAGGAGGTAACGCTGCAGGGAAACACATGGGCTCCAAAGCCACCTTCTCTAAGGCTGATGCCTACGTGGCAGCAGCACTTGAAGCCACGATTCACCCCTTGGTGCTCCATCACCAACGCTGGGTGACACCCTCCCACAAGGGCTGCGGTTACACCGGGTCCACCGGAGCAACCTCCTCGGCACTGAAATTATTAGGGCTGAAATTTGGGGGAGGCGGTTTAAAGAACAGATGGTCGTGCTTTAGTATCGCAACACACTGCCAGTTAATTAATGCTAGCTGTAATTAAACTTTACACAAATTAGCTGTCAGCTATGCTAAAGGGAATCATTTCTCTCAAATGCCACCTTGAATCGCTGAGTTGTGAGACTTTTCTACAACGTAATTAAAAGCAGGAGGCTGGCATGGAAGGGGGTGGGTGGCAGGGGAGGGAATAGCTGGGAGATGAAAGCTGCAGGCTGGGAAGCAGCTGGAGATCCCCACCCTGCATGAGCAGCTCCTCTCCTTTGGTCTGGGGGACCCCAGGGGCTCTGCTTGGCTTTTATCCCTTCCAGCATACAAAGGAGGTTCCTCTCCATGAGTCAAAGTTTTAGTCTGGGGATGAGTTTTTGGCTCTTAGAATGAAAAATTTTGATTTCAAGAGGCCTAAGAAGAAGTGGTGGGACAAGGAGAAAGTTGGGTCAGGAGTTGTTGCGATGAAGCCCTCCTATTTGGAAAAGCAGAAAGCAAGATGAGTTTGCAGGGAGAGGGCTGGTTTTGACAAGTCTCCTGCTTAAAAGAAGGAAGTCTGTCAAAACAGCCATGTTGACATTTTCCAACAAGTTGCATTTTATTCTGAGTGATGCTTTGGAAATTTTAGCTCATTCCTTGCTTTGCATGTTTTCCAGTGCTCATTGAGCTGTGAGATGACTAACACAAGAGCACCACGACCAAGGAGGCGAGCACTCACTTGGGCTTAGGGAGAACTGGGAATATTAAGGCTAATTTATCCCAAACTCAACTCAAGTTTTGGCTGGAAATCAAATTAGGGAAACAGACAACAATTATCTTAGTGTCAGATATATTGAGGGTGACTGGTAGAGGTTTTGAAACGTGCCCCTGTTTGCACACAGACATAGAGAACAGGTTGGGGGGTACCTGAGCACGGAGACAGCCACCTCCAGAAGAAGCTCCAGGGTCTGGATAGGCAGGAGACCACACTGAAAACAAAACGACAGAGGGTCCATGGAAGAAATAGGGCTAGAACCTCCTCCTGGGCTTAAATAGCCTGAGTGAGTGGGTGGGGGTCCAAGGTGAAGCTGCTTAAGGCAATTAAAGCCAATTGGTGCACTCAGGATTCATGAATTCAAATCACAGCCTTAAAGAAGAGCCCAGTAACCTCAGTTAGACTTAATGACTTCAGTCCTTGGGGTTATTTCCCCACTTTCCGGCCCTGCGAGCCACCTGCAACCCTGTCCAGGTGCTGTGGATGGTGCATCACCACCCCAGCCCCACATGGGACCGGGGCGATGTGCCCCAAAGTCAGCTGAGGGGCTGTGCGTGTCCCCTGGGGACCCGTCTCAGGCAGCCCGAGGCGTTACTGATGCTCATGTCTCATGCAGTCATGGGTAATTGATATGCCCAGATGTTTTCCACTCCGTGATACAGAGGAAAGCAAAAATCTCCGTGGTTCCTGCCAGGCTGACATGTGGAAAATTCCTTCCCGATCCCAAATCTGTTAATCAGATCAAGCACTTCAGGGAGACTTGGCGGGCGAGCGTGTCTCAGGAAGGTGTCCCCACACCCCCACCGCCGCGCTCGCTGCCCATCCAGCATCCCACCTCCCACCCTGCCGCCGTTCGGAGCACCTGGGAACACAGCTGGCCAGATGTGCGCCTGAGAAACTGTTTCTCCTCGACCCCTGCAGACAACCGGCTGAGGCTCGGGATAAGTTATAATCCTGGCCTTGCCGCAGAGCTCCAAGTGTTACGAACATCTTGAGGGCAGAGCGGGACGGCCTTCTCTCCGAGGGCAGGAGCAGGGGGAATTTATGAATTAAGGTCAGGAAGGGCCACCGTGACTCTCTCCGCTGCTCCTCCCAAATGCATACGCTGCAGCTATTTTTCTCCTCCAGCAGCTGAAATAAAGCCTCTGGTTTGTAGCAATACCAAATCTCATTTTGGAGGCTCTAAGCAACAGTAAATCCCTGGTCCCTTGCTCTCCGTCAGCCCTCACTACCCTGCAGCGTGTCCTCCTCCAAGGTTGCCTTCAGCTTCCAGCAATTAGGATTTCTCCAGTGTTTTCTTGACAGGCAGTAGGCTCCATTTCCAGCCTGATACGCGCAGAGGAGTTCAATTCCTCTGCACCAGCGCTCTCACACCTCTCCTCGGGGACCCCGAGCCTCCCACCCCACCGCTCACCTCCCACCACCATCAAAGCCCCTTTACCCGTTCAGGCTGGCCGGCGGCGAGCAGGGCTGGCCCCGAGGGCCGGGCAGATTAGCTCAACCCTATTCCCCCGCACACTCTGCAGACTCAAGAGCACTTCTCGGCTTTTCTTTCCTTCTCTTTATTTTATTTATTTATTTATTTATTTTTTTTTAAAGCTCAATCAAGGATCACATCAACTTCTCTTTCTCCCGCAGCTCTGCGCTGGGAGCTCATGATGAGGGAGTTATACACCCATGACCCCTAAATCCTTTTCTGAGTCACTGCCGCTGCAAGCTCTGCTCTCCCATCCTGGAGGCAAACAATCCAGCTCCTTTGTTCCCACCTAAGCTACAGCGGCCTCATACAAAGCACCGAAGTCATTGGTATTTTACACTTCGGGAGTCCTTTTTTTTTCTTTTTCCTTCCAAAGCAGCACAAAACAGTGATAGTACAGCAGTACCTGGAGTGCCCAGCACAGACCAAAGCGGGTCGAGCCATGTATTGCCAGGGTCTGCTATTACTAAGGTAGGGATGAAAAGGCTGAAGATGGGCGTTGATGTGAGCCCAGGCCAAAATATTCGTCCTTTCTGGATTTCTTGAGCTCACTCAGCCTGGCAGCAGGAGGGACCCCCAACCCACTTGGGAATGTCCCTAAGTCTTTTCTTAGCCAAAAGGGACCCACAGCTTTTATACGAGGCTTCTCTGCCCCCAAGTCTTTCCTTCAGGGGAGCCCCGATCCTTGGCTGTGTGTGACAGACTGTTTGTCCAGCCCATGGCTGCCTTGTCTCCAGTCCAGGAGCAACTCAGCCCATTGCAAACCTCATGGGAACCGTTTGGTGGCCTCCGCTTTGCTTCTGTAGCAGGGCTGGGACACCCAGAGCTTTGCATGCAGTTTGGCTGTGGATCTCCCCTGGGTTCAGGGAATGGCTGCACGGATCCTGTCCCACCATCAGGGGTGGAGGAAGGGGACAGAGCTGCTGAGCACAGTGACGGCCAAGATCCAGCACAAAGACCAGGCTCTGCACCTCACCTGCTGCCAACAGCACCCACAGGAGCTCAGTCGTCGCTCGGAGATTCACCCAAGCTCATCTCATGCTGGACCAAGGGCATACTCCCACTTCTTGCTTCTCTAAGCAAAAAGGATGCAATTTAGTTTAAAAAAGAAATCCGAGCACACTCTCAAAGCGGTGGATGGGAGAGCGCTGCGCATGTGACACAGGGCTCTGATTTTGCTCCTTCTTCCCTCTGCCAAAGGATACCTGCCTGAAAGTCCACCAGAAACAGCCCCAAATGCCTGCCTGAGCGGGGGGAGGCAGAGAGCAAAGAGCTCGTCCCACCATCAAGAGCTGCAGGAGGTATCGGCTGCCTTCCCCCACCTCCTCCAATTCAATTAAGGAACAACATGTTTTCCTCCTCTCCTCCATCCTTTTAGCTCCGGCTCCTTCTCCTGCTGCTGTTCCATCTCTCCCTTCGCATGACGGCAGCATCGTGGTACCCAGCTCACACAGCCCCCAGGAGCATGGCTTCCTCTCGCAGCCTGCAGGAGGCTGCAGTGACACACGTGTGTGTGTGCTTGGGTGTGCACATGTGTGTGCACGTGTCCAGGCATGTGCACGCACGTGTGTACATGCACATCTGCATATATGTCACCCCTCACCTCTCCGGCAGCACTGGCACTGGGGAATCACTTTGCTGGCTGCCGCCACTGGGGTGGTTTAAGGTTAAAAAAGGTGGTTTTGGTAGCAGGAAAGGAGTGGGTGTTTGGTCAAGGGCATGGTGTATCCAGCTGCTGAGCTGTGCCTGCCCGGTCACCCCAGCAAACACCCGGCAGCGCCCCGCTCGCAGGATGCTCCTCCAAATTTTCCATGCTCTAATGCGGATGCTCAGCTGGGCAGAGACACGGCCCTGGGGAAAGGTCTGAGCGGGGTTAAGGAGTGGGTGGTGTGTGGGGAGGAAGGACTGTGGGCACAGCGGGTGTTGGGTGGGTGTGCGTTTCCTCCTCCGGCTGCGCTGAATCACCGTTTGCATCTCCCTCGCTGGAGATTTGAGGGCTCGGCTGCGGCGCGCGCCCACTTCCCGATGGTGAAGGGAGCTTTCCTGGAGGAAAGCCCAAACAAAACCCACGAGCGGATCTCCTGCACCCAGGTACGAGGTGTCAGCCATCACCGAGCGTCGCGAGGTGCAGGGATACAACCCCAGACAATTTGTAGATGTCACAAATAAAGTTGACAGCGTTGACAGCGAACAACTCAAGGACATCGCCTGCAGGGAGACCCCACCGGAGCTACAGGCATTAGCTGCGCTGAAGTTGTTCAATAAATTCCTGGATTTAAGGCCAGGAGAAATCGTTCAATCATCCTGGCTGACCTCGTCCATCGCAGTTCCCCCCCTTTGTGCTGGGAATCACAGAGATGGGGGTTTTTGGAGCGGTACCCAGCGGTGCCGTGGATGGGAACCCACTGCTCCGCTCTGCCGCCCGCCCACCCAAACCGCATCTCCCCTCCTGAGTCAGCTCCTGTCTCACACGTCTCTCACTAAATCAAAGGCCCCTCATTCTCCCCGAAGGTAACGCTGTGTTGTAATCTCAGCAGGGAGCTCTTCACATCGCTCACTGTCAGGGTTTTTCTCCTCGCGGTCCCTTCGCTGCGTGCCAGCCCTGGCTCTGAGGATAAGCCTGGCTCCGCGTGGGCGCGGGGGGATCTCACCCCACCGAATGACCCATCTGGGAGGCAGAGGTCTAAACCGAGCACATCACCCTAAACATCACTAGGGTGAGCGAGATGGTCATCCTGGGGGACAAGTGACTCTTTACACTGAATTACAGCAGGTGGGTTTCTGCCCCGCGGCATCTTGTGGTGACACAAGCCACAAGCAAAGGGACAGACCCTGGGACAGACACGGGTCTGGTCCCACTCGCAGAGTCCCTGCCACCCCTCTCCATGGGCTCACCCTGACTGACAGCTTAGGAGGAGGATCAGGCCACTGTCATCGCTTGAAGGGATTGATGGATTCACCTCTCGGGTGAATAACTGGGGGCAACTGAACAACCTCTCCAAAGCAAAGGGGACATTCAGGTCCCAGTAGCTGTATGGTCCAACCGGGAATCCTGCCTGGGCACAGGACCCGTCCGCATTCCGGCTTTGCCATGGTGATGCTGGAGAAATTTAGCAAAAAGAACAGAGTTTCTTGGAATCTTCAGCGATAGGATGGAAAAGTAGAGCTGGGCTGTTCGGGAGCCAGAATACAAAGAGAATAAGCCCTTACAAAGTCTCAGCCCTAGGGGGCTGTTGCCACACTGAGCCCAGGTTTTGCTGTCCTAAAAGCTCCTCTGTGTTTTCTGACATGTGGTAGCAGATGCCGAGCGGGACACACGGACAGAGGGCTGTCCATCTGCCAGGTCTCCCACCATCCAGTGCTGAGGATGGAGACGCCAGTCCTGCCCCCAGCCCCGCCGCTGACGCCCGGTGCGGGACCTGCTCTCGGGTACCACTTCTCCTTGCTCCTCAGCTTCCCCATCCTTAAATCAGGGATAATAAATACTTTTTCTGAGCTGTATTTTTCATGCGTTAGCTTTATTGATGAGCAATACAGGACATCAGGCAGGATGAGGACCCTGGTAAATGAAGCAACACAGAGCTGGAGCTCAAGGCAAGTTGAAATCTGCCCATCTGCAGCTCTGGAGTTCAAGAAATGTCTCCTTAAACCGGGCTGCAATTTTCACGACTCTCTGCTCTGCACTATCTGCTTTTGCTTTATATTGTGCTTGGAGGGCTCCGGATGACAAGGACACTATTATTATTATATACTCCTGCGTGTGCATGCCCGCACACTGGCTCAGGTGTCTGTCGGTCGGAATAAATTACAGAGAGACGGCGAAAGGAAATGTTGCGTTTCAGGAAAGCCCCGCTTTTCATTTGCACTGGGAGTTTCTCCGGTTAGAAGTCAAACTGCACACCCGCCACTTGCTAATTGCACTTTTCAGAATCAAAGGCTTTAGCCAAAGGGATAAATATATAAAATTGTCGGGAAGGAAACATTTTCTTCTTGAATTCCAAGCGAAAACTGAACTAATACAGACTTCTTTTGATAATAAAAGCGGCAGAAACAGATATCTGATCTCTGTGGCTAAAGGCAGCTTGAAACAGAAGTAAAAGATTCACTTATCAGGCCAGGAGGGCTGTTCTAAGTGGCTGAAATTATATTAGGAAAACCATGTCCCTGTTTTCTTCTGTAATTGTCTTTTCTTTTTAATCCTCTTTTCCAGGTAACTCACTCACTGGGATATTTGTTCAATCTCCACTTTTTTTCCCTACTTCTTAGACCATCTTGCCAAAGAGGCCAGCAAAGAGCATCGATGAGACAAACCACGGCGTTCTGCCATCCTGATTGCTGGTTTCCCCCTCCATCTCAGCCACTCACCTCCTTTATTTCCATTTATTTCCCTTTTTTGTCCTTTTTCTGGCCAAACTGTGGCCGTTCCTCACTCCTCGGGCCTCGGGACAAGGAGATGGAGGAGGGAGTCACGCATTGTTAACCCCCACTTTCCTGTGGCTGCCGGTGATTTATTACAAGCAACGAGGCATGAGGACAGTGAGGTGAGGACCAGGGAGCATCTTCACTCTGTCCCAGCTCAGGGCTGGTTAATAAGCCATTTTCAAGGGCTGGGGGGGGGGAGAGGTGGGGGGGCAGTACTTCTTGGGTGAAAAAGTAGAGGACATGAGGTTTTATTTATTTCATGCCTCAATTCTTAAGGAGGAAAAATGTCTCCATTTCAGACGGGGCAGCTTGAAAGCACAATGTCTGCAACACGCCAGGAGGATGAAGCAGAGGAGAAGGATCTGAAGGTCCTGGTGGATAGTAAACTATCCATGAGCCAGCAATGTGCCCTTGTCGCCAAGAGGGCTGCTGGAATCCTGGGCTGCGTAGGGAAGAGTGTGGCCAGTAGGTCGAGGGAGGTCATTCTCCCCCTCTCCTCTGCACTGGTGAGGCCACAACTGGAATACTGCCTCCAGTTCTGGGCTCCCCAGTTCAAGAGAGACAGGGAACTGCTGGAAGGAGTCCAGCGTAGGGCAACTAAGATATGATTAAGGGATTGGAGCATCTCCCTGATGAGGAAAGGCTGAGAGAGCTGGGACTCTTTAGCCTGGAGAAGAGAAGGCTGAGGGGAGACCTTATTAATGATTACAAATATCTAAAGGGTGGGTTGAAGGAGGATGGAGCCGGACTCTTCTCAGTGGTTCCCAGTGACAGGACGAGGGGCAATGGGCACAAGCTGGAACATGGGAAGTTCCACTCAAATATGAGGAAGAACTACTTTCCGGTGAGGGTGCCAGAGCCCTGGAACAGGCTGCCCAGGGAGGTCATGGAGTCCCCTTCTCTGGAGATCTTCAAGCCCCGCCTGGATGCAGTCCTGAGTGATGTGCTCTGGGCAACCCTGCTTTGGCAGGGGAGATGGACTGGATGGTCTCTAGAGGTCCCTTCCAACTCCGACAATTCCGTGATTCAGCCTTGAGCAGAGGGGCCGGATCCTGTTCTTGGTGGCAGTTTCAGAGGTTGGGGTGGATGATTACTGGGTGAGAGCTTCATCTGCTGCTGCGTAACAGAGGCAAACCCCACACACCTGCCCCTGTATTTATGCATTTTCACCTGGTTTCTGGCTCAGTTTTCATCATCTGGTTTTATTTTTGCCATAGAATCAAGTTAGTTCACTGATTAAAGGAAAAAAATTATGTGATTACTAAATAAATAAATAACAAGAATAAAAAAAAACCCTACTGGAAATTCTGCATCTTTTTGCAAAAGCAACTGTGAAATTTATGGAACGACAGCTAAATTGAATGAGATTAGGAAGAAAAGGGCCTGTCTATTTATGTGAAGAGTTTTCAGAGTTATCATAATTAATTATAACAAACATTTCGCAATACACATTAAATTTCAGGCTTCGAGGCTGAGGCTGGTTCCTAACACTCCAGTTTGGGATGATGGGCTGAGCTGCCGGGGGCATCCTTACCGCATCCTCACCAGCAGGACCACAGCAGTGGTGTAACGTGGAGCAGAGTGTGACCCTGCTCCTCCACCTGAGCACCGAAACGAAGCGAGAAATGCATTAAAACCCCCTCATATTGCTTAAAAACTTATTAGGCAGGGCTTGGTTAAAGAAGCCAGACCTGGTCTGTGCATCCCACCAGTTCTCTGGACCAGCTGGGCTCCTTGCAGCAGGATCCGACCCACAGGTGCACGTGGAAATGCATCATCCAGGAGGGAAATAAAACCAGGATGGGGCAGAAATGCCTCACACAGATTTGGGGGATTCCAGGAGTTAACACTGAGACCAGCTTTGCCTCAGTAGCCCCTTCCTTGTGTCCAGCACTGGGTTCCCAACAGAAGAAGGACACTGACCTGTTGAAGTGAGTCCAGAGGAGGTCACAGAGATGCTGGGAGGGCTGGAGCCCCTCTGCTGTGAGGACAGGCTGAGAGAGTTGGGGGGGTTCAGCCTGGACAAGAGAAGGCTCCAGGGAGACCTTAGAGCCCCTTCCAGTCCCTAAAGGGGCTCCAGGAGAGATGGGGAGGGACTCTGGATCAGGGAGGGGAGCCCTAGGAGGAGGGGGAAGGGTTTGACACTGAAAGAGGGGAGATTGAGCTGAGATGTGGGGAAGAACTTCTTTGCTGTGAGGGTGGTGAGAGCCTGGCCCAGGTTGCCCAGAGAAGCTGTGGCTGCCCCATCCCTGGAGGGGTTCAAGGCCAGGTTGGAGGGGGCTTGGAGCAAGCTGGTCTGGTGGGAGGTGTCCCTGCCCAGGGCAGGGGGTGGCACTGGGTGATCTTTAAGGTCCCTTCAACCCAATCCCTTCTATGATTCCCCCAGGTCACCCAGATGGGCACTGACGACTCCATCATCACTTCGCTAAGATTTAAATAGGGACTGGTGTCTGTGGATCCAGATCCGGTCCCACCTGCAGCTCTTGGCTCGGCATAAATGTTAACTCCCAACGTGTAGCAGCCCATAGAAGAGCCTCCCACTCTCCCTCCTGGCCGCCCAGATTGGAAATGGGTTGGGGAAGGATGTCAGGAGAGCCTGGGAGAGATGTACAGACAGGAAAATCGGGGAAAACAGGGTGATGGGGATGCCCAAGGATTCACACAAGGAAAGAGGTGCCTCAGAGCTGAATGATGCCAACCCAGAGTAAGGTTTAAATCTCCTTCCTGGTTTTGGTGCTAAGGCAGGAGGTTCACAGAGCCCCCGAGCGTCTCTGGCCCCGTGGCTCTCTCTGGCTGCGGGCAGCAGTATTATAAATACAGAATTTGCCAAATTCTGTAATTTGGATAAATACAGAAATTGCCAAATCTGCCGTGAGAACTGAAGCGGGCGGAGGAAAGGCAGAGAATAATCACCTCTGCCAGGCTCCGTGCGTGCTCTTGGGTAAGCAAGCGCCAGGCTCGATACCTCACCTGCGGGGTGGTGCCAAGAAAAGGTCCCTTTTGCACCTCTGGACAGAAGCAGGATTTTGAGGTAAATCACCCCAATTTGAGCACAGCCCATCCCCAAATGCAGCAGGGGGCCAGCTCTCTCCTGGGCTGTCTCCAAGGGCTTACTGCACTCACCTTTAAACCCTCCTCAGGTTTTTAAGGTATATTACTGCGGGGCTTCTGTGTTTCCTGAAGTGAAGGTTAAAAAAAAATATAAAAACACTCAGGCTGGGTTTTCTCGCTCTGGCACAGGGATCCCAGTCCCCAGCAGCCCCCTGGGACCAGCCCCGCTCAGCACTAATTAATCATTGCTCGTCCTGCCTGGCTCTCCCCAGCATCTTGTGTTCCCATGGAGCTTTTCCAGCCAAAAAGATGAAGGGGAATAAGCCCAACGAGAGCCCCTGTGCCTCTCCCAGGCACAAGCCCCTTTCTCAAAGGTTAGATGATGCATGAGGATCTCCTCCAGCCCCACTCCCACACAGGGGTAGCTCAGCGCCGTGGTGCCCGGGGCTGGTTCAGGTCCCAGATAGAATCACAGAATCCTTTAGGTTGGAAGGGACCTTCAAGGTCATCTAGTCCAACCATCAACCTAACTCTGACAAAAAAACCATCACTAAACCACGTCCCCCAACACCATGTCAACCCGTCTTTCGAACACCTCCAGGGATGGTACCTCAACCATTTCTCTGGGCAGCCCATTCCAAGGCTGGATAACCCTTTCAGTGTCAAAATTCTTCCTAATATCAAATCTGAACCTCCCCTGGGACAACTTGAGGCTGTTTCCTCTAGTCCTGTCGCCTGTGACTTGGGAGACGGACCCCCCCTGGCTACACCCTCCTTTCAGGGAGTTGTAGAGAGCGAGAAGGTCTCCCCTCAGCCTCCTTTTCTCCAGGCTGAACACCCCCAGCTCCCTCAGCCGCTCCTCACAAGACTTGTGCTCCAGACCCCTCACCAGCTCCATTGCCCTTCTCTGGACCCGCTCCAGCCCCTCAATGTCCTTTTTGCGGTAGGGGGCCCGAAACTGGACACAATGTGCCAGATGTGGCAGGGCTGATCCTGCCCCATCACGGTGTCCTCGGAGCGAGCCGGGAGCTCGGCACGCTGCCGCTCCTCCCTGCCTCCTGCCATCCCCGAAGTCTCCTTGAATATTTGGCCCAGCGACAGCAAGAAATGGATGGTCGGGCTTATCCTGGCGCTAACCAGAGACATTTTTTATTATTACAACTGGCCCCTGATCACCAGCCCCTGCCCTGGGTTGCAATTACCCACCGGGTACAACCGAGACAGACGGAGGGATGTGATCACAGCTTGCAAAAAAAGGGGGATTGGGGGACCCTGTGACACCCTGGTTACCCCACAGCACCCATTCACTGTGAGGGAGACATGGTCCCCAGGCAGAGCATCCCTCCTCCGGCCGTGTCCTGCGGCCGTGGCCCGGCTCCAAATGGACTCTCATCCCACTGCAGATTTGCGGCTGCCTGCAGGACTCGGCCCGCTGTGCCAGGAGGTAAATCATTACAAGTTTTTGTGCTTTCAGCAAAAATGAGAAAGGAAAGGAAGGTGGAATAATAATAATAATAATAAAAAAAAAATAATTCCCCCTGCCCCTCAGCAAAGTAATAAACTGCTGTGGAGCTGTGACCCCCTCTGGCTGCTGCACCGGGGGGGGATGCAAAAGGCACCCAGCATCCATTACTGATGGGCTGCAATGCTGAGAGCAGGGTGAGACACCCCCTGGTGGGATGTGGGACCCCCCCTCCCCCGGTGCCACCCCCCCCACCAGCAGACACGGTGCCAGGAGAGGTGAAAGGATCCTGGGTTCTAGGGAAACGCTCAACAAGAAGGTTGATGTGTCCCCTGCTTTCCCTCGACTTTGGTAGCGTGGAGTCATTTTATATCACAGCATGAAGTGATTCAGGTTTGGTTTCCAATGCTAAAATAAATATTTTAATTTAACATGCATAACGGGCTTGATATTATAATCCACAGAGTTCGTCCAAACAACCTGCTTTAACCATTCGAGGAGAACAATTGTGTAGAGCCCGGAGGGAAATCCCAAAATTCCAGCTACGTGCGCCAATAGTGATCACTGACAAAAGTACTCATAAAGCGTACTGCAATATTTAGCCCCTTCTGTGAAACCCAGGGACAGAAGGACAAACTGGGGACAGACAGACAAGGGTCAGGAGGGCCCAGGGCATTTTTTTTTTTTTTGCATTTTTTTACCATTTCCAACATTTCCTTGCGCTCCAGTGGTGAAGTGAGCAGCCCGATGGCATCAGCGGTGCTGGTAAAAGGAACAGAGTTATTCCTCCTACAGCCTGATGCTGGACCACATCCTGGGTTTACAGATCTGAGGGGTTTAGATTTAAAAAGCTTATTTTGGTTTAAGGATTTTGTTTTAAGCAAGGTTATGAATCCAGCTGCCAGCCAAGGGTGCCAAGATGGGACCCACGGGACCACCAGAAAAAAAAAAAGGCAAGAAATACAGAGTTAGATTCCTCCCCAGATCAGGAATTACCTCAATATTTAAGAAATAAAAAAAAATCCAAGTTATGCCAATGCAACTCCACTGAAAAGTTTTACTTAATCTGCTACCATGATTGAGCCAGATGGATAAAATTAAACCTACTGGGGAAGAGCCACACGTGCTTTTCTTCATTTGCAACCAATATATCAACTCAGCCTTCCTGCATGGATTATGAAACACAAATCTTCATGCTTTCAGAGCCCAGAAATAAAGAAATAATGGCATAGAATTAATATAAATATTGGGAGAAATCAGGTTTCCTGTCATTTAAAGAAGAAATCTTTATACAACAGAAAAGCTGGCAGGTCCATCACAGCGCTGCTGGCTGGAAAAAAAAATAAAAATCATTAGACGGGACCCAGGAATCATGACACTGATGCAAAATCATTACATTTTAAAAAATGGAGATTAAATCGTACCCTTTGATACACGTCCCGCACTCCCACGCTGCATGTCAGAGCAGCAGCAACGGGGTCCGCGGGGATTATTGGTGGGTAAATCCAAGGCTTGTGCTTATATCTGAAAAAGCTGTGGGTTGGCATTGTCATTTCAAATGCTGGGTTAAATATATATTTTTTTTTTATTATTTTTTTTTTTTAATATGTATATATAAACTCTCTCCCAGGACTTCCCCACCGTCCCGTCCACGCAGGGTCTGGGGAGGTTAATAGAGACATCCCTCTCTCTCCCCCTTCCAGGCAACAAATCCATTATGTAGATGGAGCTGCCTTTGACTCGTCAGCCTGTACCTTTTATCCATTTTGGCAGAGGAACATCATTGACTCATATCATAAATCAAATATTTCTCCCTGTGAAGTTCCAGCCAGGTTTTGAACACTTTCATTAGGGTTTGGGGACACCCTGTCCCGGCCGGCCGGGCTCAGACCCAAATCCTCCCCCCCACCCCTCATTTGCATTAGCAGAGGGGAAAGCGGTGGGGGCTCAATGCAGCCCTGGGGATGGGTGAGTTGGGGACAGGGCTGTCCCCCTTTCAAAGTGACCTCTGCTGCAGCGGTGCTGGGAGCAGGCAATGTGCAATGGGGGGGTCTGCGGGTGGGGGAAGCCCAGACACACCCCCCCCCCCCCGCCCGAGCTTTCTGCACGGGCACCCAAGATGGAAGAAGTCAAGCTCTTGCCAGGGTGGCTCCAACTGACCCGTTTTGTCACCCTCTGCCTCATTTTCCTCCTTTCTAAAAACGTCTCTGCTGCTCTTAATATTGATAATTGATTTTTGGGGTGCTCAGATGAAAAATAAAAATTAAAAGCCAGCCAAGTGCAGAAAATCACCGCAAAGTCAGGAGGACTCTGTAACCCCAGGCAGCCCTTCTCAGCCCACCTCACCCTTGCGTCCGCAGCGACAGCCGTCCCTCATCCATCAACGGGGCTCCACAAGAGCCTTCTCCAGCCTTCGCACCTCCTCCCGGGAGGCTCTGATGTGCCTCTGGAGCTTAAACCTGCAGCTGGTTTTCTTACAGACTGCTTTGAGGGGGTTAATTCTCCGTGGAAAACTGTGCCCAGATTGTTTTCCAAGTCCAAAATGGCCAGAAGTGGAGAGTATGGGAGAACAACTCCAGCATTCTGGAGCATTGGACACCAGGCAGGGAGCAAACACCCTCGCTACACCAGAGCGGGACTGGGGGGGACTTTTCCTGACCCACCACCCCAGTTTGGAGGTTCACCCCTGTTTGGAGGATCATCTCACCCACGTTTGCAGCAGCAGACTCCAGACATTTGCTCTTCTCCCCTTGCCTGCTGAAGATGGATCTGCCAAGCCCATCACGTTGCTGCACCCAGAGCTGAGCACACGCATCCCTCCTTAAACACAGAAACCAACGGCTGCCTCTGCCAGGACCAAAGCAACCACCATCAGAGGCTCCTTTAGGAAAATTCCAGCCCAAGGCTCTAAAAGCAACTTAGGGACAGGGAAAAAAAAAAAGGCAAATGAATTTAATAAGAGCTTAATTGGATTCTCCACAGCAGAGAAAGCTGCTGCTTCCCAGCAAATGCCCCCTGCAGCAGCCGATGAGTCAAACCACTCCACCAGTTACACCAGTTTGGGCTGGGGACAAGGTCTCTCCTTGGGTGACCGCAGCCCAGGAGACGTCCTTGTGTCCCCCACCAAGCCAAAATCCATGGGGTGCTGGGCAGGTGGGTGCTGCAATAGGAGCATCCTGTGAGCACCGAGTCAGGCAGCCCAGGGCATCCCCAAGGAGCAAGAAAGCAACTGGAAATGACGGGGAATAAACCCCAGAGCTGAAACTGTCCCCTGCAGCCCCCTGGCCGTGGGTTCAGGCACAAGAAGGGTCTGTGTTTGTCATTGAATCCTTCATGCAGCTCCAAGCAGTAGCTGCTAATTGCAGCCAGGGCCTGAAGCTGCCCCCAAGGCAGATGTGATCCCTCAGATGAGCGTGGGTCCCCGCAGGCAGGGACATGGCAGTGGCTGACCCCCACAGATGGGATTTACTGTCACCTGTGGGGCTGACCATGCAACCTGCCCTCATCCCCACGGCTCCTGGTCTCTCCTGGACATCGTCAGCCCCCTCCACCACTGCCCCACGCTTGGCTATCTCTCTGACCAGCCTCTCCCAACCAGGATGGCTTTGCTGCCTCCCCCCACTGACCCCCATCAGCCACAAATAAAAAAAATCCGTGGAGCAAAGCTGCATTAAATCAATGAGCCAACATGCCTGCTGCTAAGATAAGCACAGCTACCAGGGTCTCTCGCTCCCTCTTTAGTGCTGTAGGATTCTCAGAGCCAGAAAACCCGGGGAGACTCATTAGGAGAAGCGGCACTTCTGGCTGGATTTACTGAGAGTCTCTCTCCAGCCTCCGCGCTCCCCTTTTTCGCTGCAGGAAGCCCTGCCCTTGCTCTGATCTGGTATGCAGCGTGCGGAGCCCATAAGGCTTTCAAAAATAACATGCTATTAAAATAGTTTTAATCAGAATTCCTCCAGCCAAGACACAGCAGCCAGAGATCCTGCTGTCTTTGGCAGAAAGGAGCTCGGAGAAATTAAGCGATGATGGGAGGAAGTGATTTCAAAAAGCCCGATCGTATCGCGCTCCATCAGGATGGACCTGGAGTTTTTCATGAGGTTCGGACCCGGGAGGAGAAACCCAGCCTGGCTGTAAGAACAAATTTAGATTAAGAGATGAAGATCCAACCGCAGTTCCTGTTTCTGCGAAAGGTTTCCTCTATGATCTTGGGCAGATCACATAATTTCTCCGTGCCTCGAGTTCCCCAGCAATCAAATAAGCTTGCGTTTCCCTTTTCTCCTTCCCTGCCTCCCCCTTTGGAGTCAAGGCTTTCTCGGGGTGTTTGCAGAGCAGCAGTTTGATCTCAGCTTCAGTATAATAGTGAAAACCAGGAGGAGAAATCACCTCTGTGCACGGGCAGGATGGCTTGCAAGGAGCGCTTCAGAAATGAATCCTGGAGGCAGCATTTTAAGGAGCAATCCTTAGGTTTGGTGATTTCAGCTCCTCCTTGGCACCTGGGGAACTCAGCAGGACCAGGACCCATTTTGGAGATCGGCGTCTGAGAGCAGTGGGTGCTGCAAAAACCCGTTTCAGCCAATATGGGGCAACAGCTTCGCACACAACAAGGCAACGGACTCAGCTTTTTGGGGTCTCCTCTGCGTAAAGATCCTTGCCCGCAAGATCAGCCTCCAGTTGATGGACTTTGGGGTGAATCCTGGACCAAAGTGTGGCCACTGGTGATCTCTCACTGGAGAACAAGGATCTGCCTGGGGTTTTTTCTGGTCCAAAATCCAGTTTTGCTTATTATGGTTCACATATCTACCCATTTTGAGAAAAATCTGACCTGTGACGTCTCCAGGAACCCACCCCCATCACTGCCCAAACCATTAGGAGAGCCCTAACTCAGCTCTCTACCAGCAACACCACAGGGATGTGTCTACTGGCCAACGGAGACTCCCGATGCTGGTCTGGGTTGGCAGTGGATTGACTTGGGTGTGAGAAGCTTCAAGCCCCATCTGGAGGGTTTCTGCAGCCTTGGGGAATTTTTTAATTTTTTTTTTTCTTTTTTTTTAAAGTCTTACCTGTGTTATGTGTGGATTCTCCAGGGTCTTGTAGGGTCATTGCTGTAAAATCACGTTTAGCCGTGGGACCAAGAATATTGTGTGCTGGAGCAGCAGGGAAATGGCCTGTCCAGAGGAGCCAGAACAAGTTCTCAACAGCAGCAATGAAGATTTTCATGCTCTTCAGGCTCCTCCAATCCTGCAGGAACACAAAAATGAGTGTAAATTGAGATCAGAGCCACCGATGGACACCCTGCGGTGAAGCGCAGCCAGGTTCCCTGGCCCCTAGGGAATGGGGCATTTCAGGGGCATTTTTTACATTAAATTGAAATAGTTAACTTTTTCAACTATCCTCTGGCTGAGGGTAGTTAATTTGCCAGAACAGGCTGAGATTTTATTAGGGCAGGTATTAACCTTCTCCCCGTGGGAGCCAAAACCACTGCACACAGAGCAACCCGTCCGCGGTGGCCACGGGCAGATGGAAGGAGGAGGAGGGTGAGGGATCCCCAAAAGCCATTCAAATCCCTGGAGAAATATTTGGGAGCAGAGACCCGGAGTGCATGGCAGCCCAGGCACAAATGCGTTCACTTCAAAAATAAAACAGATGGTTTATAGCCGAGAGAAATGGGCAAACAATGAATGGATGCGTTGGAAAAAGCCAACAAAAGCCAGACATTCAGGATTGCTTGAATAACCTTAAAATACACCTTTTTTTTTTTTAATTCATAAATTCCTATGAATTGGGATTTTTTTTTTTCCCTCCGTTTCCAGCAATCCTGAGGCATGTGATGGCTCTGCCTATTCCCGTCCCAAATGGACAAGTGGACTTCCCCACTATCTCCTCCTTGCTTTACAGGAGAAAATGGGGTTCAACCCTCATTTTCCACCCACCGCAAAAATCCCTTCTCCACGCACACCCCCAGGCTGCCATGTCCCAGCCCTCCCAGTTTAGCAGCCCCAAGCCCCAGTGCCAACCACCAGTGCAATGCTTTGCTGGATGGACATTATCTCCAGGAGGTTCCTGCCCATCACTGAATGGAAACGTACTGTCACGGCCCCACATTTAATTAAAATAAAATATCCCATGCCAACAGGAGCCTCGTTGTCTTTCAGGGTTGTCTCAATAATTATAAAATAAATTGCATTTCTATTGCGCCTTTCATCCTTGGATCTCAAAGTGTTTTACAAGCGTTAATTAATTTAGCTTTCAAATAGCCTTTCCCTCTGATGTCCTATAAAAAATTAATAAACAGGTAGTGGGAGAGGCAGGGACCTGCTCTGGGGCACGTGGCAGGTCAGAGGCAAGCGTGGAGAGAAAAACCCCCAAACACCAGAGATTGCAAGGTATGAGGGTGTCAAAAAGAGGGGAAAAAAAACCAGCTGTGAAATAGAGATCTGACCATCGCTGCATCCGTTCCCCCTTTGGGACCCCGGAGCCCCCCACGGCTGTGTCCCGACGCAGGGAATTGCTGCCAGGAAAGGGGGAAACCCCGGCTGGGAGTGTCAGGAGTTGTTAAGACACATGACATATTGAGGGAATTAAAACACATTTAGGGAAATCTCCAAATAGGGCTTTTTCTTTTCTTTTTTTTTTTTTTTTTTCTTTTCTCCTTTTTTTGTTTTTTTTTTTTTTTTTAGCTTTAAAGAATAACAGTGACTGTCTCAAGCTGTGGTAATGTATTCAGGCAACACAACTGAGTCAGAGCTAATTGAATTTAAAAGCAGGTATTACATCTGTGCCTTCGGAGTGAGTACATCCTGAAAATCACTTCAGTGATGAAGTGTTTTACCCAACTACTACTTAATCTTTTTACATAGAAAGCAGAATTAACCCTGCTGCGCAGCCTTCATTAAGGAAACCAAATGAAGTTACCTGGTGAGGTTCAAATGTGCTGCAAGTGGTAAAACTTTAGCTGAAGTTTTTTAAATCCAGAGGGACTACTTTTTTTTTTTTTTTTTTTTTTGGTGTTAAATCCTGCAAAGTGGTTTAAACCAGGTCAGTTATCTGGGTCCTGTTTTACTTTCCTTCGTTAAATCCGAGAGGAAATAAGCACACCTGGCCCTGCGTATAAATACATATATGACTAGAGAAATAGGTCAGCTTCCCGCACCCCTCTCCCCGGCCGTACCTGCCCTCTTTTCCCCATTCCCATCCCATTTTCTCTTTCCCTCCAGACCGTCTCCCTCTCTCCAGGAGAGAGGATAAAACAAATGAAGGAGAAAGCGTGCCCTGAAGAAAACTCCAAAAATAATCCATGTTCCCCCCCGCAGCGGCACTGAGCACGGTCCAGAGCCCCCCTGCTCTCCCTCGGGGGCTGAATACGTCCCAGGGCAGGTCAGCAAGCTTAAAGCTACGAGACATTAACTCTTCATGGATGGAGTAAAAGCCCATCGCTTCTTAATATATATTTATTTTTTTATATATAGAGAGAGAGTCATAGAATGGTCTGGGTTAGAAGGAACCTGAAAGATCATCTAGTTCCAACCCTATATATACTTATATACATAAAAGTGTGTATATAGATACACTTATATACATATATTTATATTATATTACTTTATATACTTGGTATATTACTTTTTATACTTTTTTCTCTGTATATCACATTATACGTATTACTTTATGTACTTAGTCTCTTACTTTACACCAAGTAAAAGCCCTAAGCAATTAGCTGAGCACAAGAGCTCGATGCACCCACCATTGCTCCCACCCGATGCAGGGTCCTGGAGGAGGTGACAGACCCTCCTTCCTCGGGCTGGAAACAGAGCAGGGAAAACACCCCGAAGAATCATTTGCAAAACTATTCCAGCAAATCACCATTTTTGGCTGGTTATATTTATCCATCAGCTCCCAAGGCAGCCACGAGGGAGCTGGGAGAGCTGTGGGGATCCCCTCAACGCTTCATGAATTTCAAGCGCAGACAATTGATTTACATCGCCAGAAATTTGCACGGGGATTGAAAAAAAAAAAAATAAAATGAGCTCTTCATCATTCATTAATTTTCTCTAAAATTCATTCATCCAATTAGGCAGCTGAAATGGTGCGTTGTAATTTAGATACCCTGTGACACACCATGACTATTGATGGTTCCCGATTCAAAGGGAACAGGAACAGAATAAATCCCAGGCTACGGGCTCTTCAAAACCTAATTTCCTTCTAGTTACGAACCAGGAAATCATCTGGAGAAATCTGAAGAGATTCAGACAAATTTATGTTGGGCATCAGGAATCAGAGCAGGTTCTTTGTGAGCAAGAGTTTGAGCCTCAGCTCTCAGTTGGAAATTTGGGGGGGGGGATTTTTCCTTGTACAAAATATCCCAGCATTTATCATCGCTGGATCTGAAAGAGGGGCACCCACCCTTGTGTGTCCACCCGGGAGAGCATCTCCTACAGCATCGCCAGATTCTTAATTGGAGTCTCATTTTCAACCTCAGCATCTTTATTAGCAGGGAGAGGTACCGGGCAGGACAACTGCCAAAGTCAGTACGTCAGGTTTGTGCTGCAGAGGGCAGGTTTTAACAATAATAAACAAGGTAATTTTATGTTGCCTCTTTGCCATTAAGAGTCACTGCAATTTGCTGACGGAGGTGGAAGCGGACGTTATCAGGGTAATAAAGCAGCGACGTGGGGGCCTTATGGATGTTACCAGCCAGGTCTTCCCGCTCCACTGGGCTTGACCCATTAGGCAGAGGAGGAAAGCCAAGTGTTGCATATTTCCAAATTTTTCAAGGTATTTTTCAAGTTGAATAAAGTTGCAATCCTAGAAAACAAAAAATAAAATCTCACCGAGATACTAAAAGACATGGAAATCAGGGTTTCCCCAATTCTCTTACTGACCTCACCAGGAACGGGGGGCTCCATCCACTTGTCTGCAAGGTGCATTTAAGTGGCCCAATTTATCACAGTGGTAGAGGGAAATCTGGGGGGCAAATGAAGTCATTTCGAGGCTCCCCCAGGTCAATCACAGGCTGTGGAAGAGAACCGAGGACTTCACCTTCCCCTAATGACCGTGAACCCCCAAGGCTGTGCCCAGGGTCCTGCTCTGCCTCAGGGCTATGGGAACACACAGCATAAATCATACAGCGATAAATATTCAAGTCAGCTGGCTTCATCCTTTAAGTGAATGCGGAGATATATATAGATACGTATTTAGAGAGAGTTATAGGCAACTCATCATCGTAACATGTGAGCACTTATTGAGTTTTCCAGGATTTAGGGTGAGATCCAGAGATGCACTTTAGGTGCTGTATCTTAGGTGGTGCAAAGCCTAAAATAAACGATGGGATGCTCAAGGACATGGCTTCCGGGGGTGGTCGATGCCGAGACCGGTGCTTTCCAAGAGGAAAGTCTCTTTTTCTGGCTGCATCAAAGGCCTTTCCTCAACTCCCACAGAAATCTTGGGGCAGCACCAGGGTTTAAATCCTGATATCCTGATGCTCAACACCTCGGCTCCCAAACCCATGCAGTGAAAGAGAGATATAAACCCATGAGCTGGGGGGGCTGCAGAGGTTTCCCCCCCCTCAATCCCACTTCCCTCTGGATGCATTTTCCCCCCCTGATCCCCATTTTAGGAGGAGAATCACCTAAAATCTCTGCCTGGGGAGGTGTTGGGAGGAGCAGGTGACCAAAACCTTCACTAGCTGCTCTGTTCCATACGGGATGGCTCATGCTGCTTCCATGCAGGGAAAAGCATCTTCCTTCCTTTTTTTTTTTTTTTTCCCCCTCCAAAAAATTAAGCTCCAGAAACACAGAGTTAAGATGCGGAGGTTAAAAGGAAAATCCTGGTGCCAGGTGCCTGTCAGCACCGGGGAAAATAAAAGTCCCCTTTCCCCAAAAGCCTCCCAGAGGGGAAAAAAAAAAAAAAAAAAAAAAAAAAAAAAAAAGGAAGTAAATAAATTTCACTGAGCCTTTTGAAAATGCTGTAATTGCCTTTGTGGTCTAATTGCTCCTGGTTTTACAGCCTCATTTCTTGTCATAAAATTAGTCCCACTTTTTATGCTTTTTTTCCTTTGCTACTGGTCTGTGATTATTATTTTTTAATTGCTTTGGTGTGTTGATCTCTCCCACATCTCCCCAGGGAAGGGGGCGAGGGACCTAATTCTGCAGCTTTCGCCTGCACGGAGGATGCTGCCGCTGGACTTTTTGGGTGAATATTAACATTAATCTCCCTAAAATTGTCATTAATAGCCAGGAGCAGGGCTGGGCACAGGGACCGTCCACCCGAGCGGCTGCGAGGGGAGGAAACAGTTATTAGAAACGCAGCAATTTCTTGCGGGACTTTCTGGGGAAAGAAGGGATCTAGACACAAAGCAGAAGCATCGGGAATGTAATAAGAGCATAGGAGGAAACAAAACCACCTGAAAAAAGATAAAAGCTGCATCATCTGTAACCCTTTTAATAACCATCTTATTTCAAATAGCACCAACTTCTCCTCGCCTGCTCTCCGGAACAGCATCTATATTTGTTTTCTTTTTGATATACAGCTGCAATAGGAAGCCATGCGTGAAGTTTATTAAGCCTGGGTAATTTTCTATCAGTTCTGCGTGCTATTGATTTCATCTGTACTGTTATCTTGCTCTGCCTGAACCTGAAAAGTCATTTAAAAACAAAAAGAAAAACCCATATAATTCTTCAAAAATGCAACTATTATGGGATGTAGGACGTTGCCATTTTGGATGCATTAACAACATGCTGAAAATGAATGTGTCGGAGATACAAATCTTATTAAGGCGACTTTGATGATACCGAGACTAAAAGGGAGGGGTCAGTTTGAGCTGAACCCAAAACACGGAGCCGAATCTGAACTTAACTCCGCACATTTCTCTCTCGGGGTTGGGGAGGGGGGGAAGGGAGGGAGGGAAGGAAGGAAGGAAAATTGCATTTGCTTTGGCTTTCAGCCAGCCTTGCTTCATCCTGAACCAGCTCCCCACTGCCCAACCTCTCCCACATCCTTGGAGTTACTCCCAGTTTATGGCATAAGCAAGAGTGAGCTCAGAGGGAACGGCTCTACCCACTGCGCCGGCGATGCTCTGAGCTGGCGCGGGGCCACCTCGGGCTTGCAAGTCTTGCACGGTGTCAGAAACGCAGCTCCTCAATGCAGAGGAACAAACCTTGAAGCCTTCTCCAGGGTTTGCCAAGATCTTCAGCCCGACACAGGGCTTCCCACGTGCTCCTCCATAACGTGAGAGCACCCAAGGGCCACAGGACGGAAGGGACCGCATCCTTTGTGTGTCCCAGCCCTGTGCCCAAGAGCAGCCATCCCAAGTGAGAAAAGCTTTTTTTTTTTTTTTTTTTCCACAGCTGGATCATCAGCTTCGTGTTTTAAGCTCCACAAATCAAAGAGACAACGGTGACAGAGCAAGTTAGACACGGGTCCCAGCCAAATCCAAACCTTCCCGGAGCCGTGGGATGCCAGGATTTGGGTCAGGCCCATCTGTACTCAATTCATCGGCTCTCTCAGTAACTGGCACAAACCGCCCTGCAGTGACATTTAAAACATATTAATTAAGAAATCAAAATGTAGTCATCTAATTTAGCCTGTTCTCCAAGCACAGCTCTTTGTCAATCATGGGGACTGGCACAGCCTGCATGTCTCCAAGCTCAACTCTCCAGCCCTGCTGCTCTCCCTGCCCTGCCGTAACCAGAAATGTCCCTTTTCCCCCCAGTTTTCCATTATTTTAGGTCACCTTCATTTTCTTACACTGGTCAGACGACTGTAACCCAGGGCCATCAACCATCCCAGACCCACAGCACAAGGAGAATTTGTCCTGGCTGGACTTAAAAAAAAAAAAGAAAAAAAAAGCAGCAAAGTACAGCTGAAGGCTGCAAGATGAGTTGCGGGAATGAGAGTGCTTTGTGGGACATCATCCAATTCCTGCTGGACAAAATCCATCATCCCCTCGGTACTCACCTGCTTCTGCGCCAAGAGACACCAAAGATAGCCAGGAACTTGAGAGACTTCCAAAACTTTGTCCTACCAGCTTGGGGTGGAACACATAGTGGGGACAGGGAGGAGAAACCCCAAATGGGTTTTCTAGAGCTTAGGAGCATCTGGAAGAACCGATGGGAAGCAGCAGGGCTGCTCCCTGTGGCTGCAGCCTGTAATCTTGTGCTTGTCCCAGGCTTTCTCCAAACTTCCCTGGAGAACATCTCTGCAGCGCAATATCACACCTCGCAGGTGGGAGAGGGATGTAGGAGGAGCTCCAGCTCAAATCTCCTCTGCAATTCAGCTCATTGCCAGCATCTGTGGGCGTTTTGGGATGGGGCTAGATGCCTTTATCACCTCCCAGCCCCTGATGTTACAGAGATAGGGAGGGAATTGCTTGTCTTGGGTTTTTTTGTGCAGTGTACTGGGGAGAAGAGGTGGGCAAACTTCATCCGTGCTGCTCCATCATCATCATCAGCTGAACGCAGCCAGGCACTTCCCAAAGAGCGGAGGAGCAGCCCCACGGCTGTGACATTTGCGATGCATTAAGTTTAAACATTTTCAATAAAGAAAAACAATCCATTCAGACTTGCTTTATGATTCATAGTAATTGCAAATAGAAGCAGTTAATATAATTGTCCAGCTGAGACCAGCAGGCTGGGAACATGTAGCAGTGAGATGTACAATCAAGGAAGGTTGGGAGGGAATTTAAGTGCAGGTTAAGCAAATGCATTACTTTAATAACACACAGAGACAGCCCTTGTAGTTATAAAGAGGATAAAATAAATATTGTACCAGAAATCTACAGAATGGGAGGTTTTATCACCAAGAACTGCCCGCTTGCTATTTACTTTCAATTTAGATTTTACAAAAGCTGCACTTGCCATGTTTTTTATGTATGGAAGAGAATGACTTGAATTGACAAATGACCTTATTTCTCCATAAGTTTTACAAGGGAGCCTCAGTTTCTCAAAGAAAAATGATCACCTCCCAGCAGTTGTCCTGGAGAGAGAAAGATGCTTTTTTTCCTTTTTCTTAAAAAAAAAAAAAAAAGGAGGGCTATAATTCAAAGAGGAGATGGTGCTTCTGTTCCTCTCTCCCTTGGAGGTGGGCCAACCTCTTTGACTTCTCCAAATCGTAGAGGGAAGGGACCTGTGTCTCTGCAGTGGTTTTGTGCCTGAATTTCAACCTTTTCATTATTCTGTCTCGGACGTGACCGTGGTGGTTGGTAACGGCCTGGGAGGAAAGTCCAGCTTTGGGACACGGCTCTGATGTTGTGCGCGACCCAACTTTGTACTTCCCAATCCTGAAAACTAGAATTTTCCCCATTTTAAATAATTAACTTGAGCTGGTTCAGTGTGAAGCTGTAAAGAGGAGGGTGGTAGAGAAGCAGCTACTGAAAGACATCATCATCATCATTTATCCGGCTTAACCAAACTCTGGCTCTCCAGAGAAGAACTATAGTGCTTTATTTATTAAAAGATATTTCTGAGGGCAACACATTAAATTAAAGTATCTTGTTCACAGCCTCCCGACTTAACGACACATAAACAGCTAAACAAAACAGAACATCGTCTCATTACAACCATTTATAAAATATTAAGGGTCTTAAAAATTAATTACTCACTGGCACCTTCCGCTCATTTATGGGGGAGAATGAGGATGCACGGGCTCGAGCAGGCTACCTGCAATACAGAGAGAGAAATATTGTTGTAAAACTGCCTCTCTGTGTGTTAGCTGGTGTCCTCCGTTTTTTTTGGGGGGGTGGGTTAATGCAATGGGTTAATTCTGGGGTGGGTTAATGCAATGGGTTAATTCTGGGGTGGCACCATCTGGATGTTGGCACCTCCGCAGAGGACTGCATCCTCCATCATCCCTCATCCAGGTGATGGGCTAAGAAATGCAGGATAAGAAATGCAAAAATTATCAATACCAACTCACCCCCCGAAAAAGAAACCCCCAAACTCAAATGAATAGCAGCCCTTGCAGGGCACCCCAGGACTATCCATTACGCTGCATGGCTGCGATGTAGTAAACAAGCCTGTATCCAGAGGGCTTCATACCAGGGGAAGGAGACAGGGAATGTAATTTTAAAGTCGCAGAATTTAGCATAAGAAGGTAATGGGATTGCAGTGGCTTTCCAGTAAATGTCATTGCTGTAATTAGGAGAACAATTATTGTCAACCGGCAGAATTGTCCCCTATCTGTCATTTCAGCAGGAACAGCCAGAGCCACAATTAACACCCACACAGGTGGGTCGCCCGGATCAAACCCCACTAAATGGGATCGACGAGGGCAGGGCATCACCTGCTGATGGCCGGAGGCACTGGGGGACTGAGGGATTTTGGGGGTCCATGTCACCGGTCCCACTCCCTATTCACACCAGCCCTGCGTAAGGCGATGTCACACCTTTCGTCTTGACGGAGCTATTTATTATGGCACCAGCCCGATACTCTGGCCTTGTAGAGGAAAGTCTTTAAGCAAATGCTTAACTTGGAAAAAATTAATGTACTGAGCTGATTTACAAATTTGAGGCCTTGGAAGCCAAACCTGCCTCCACCTCCAGCCGCAGGAAGCTGGAGGAGCTCCAGGGAGGAGGAGGAGGATGCCCCAGTGATGAAGCCAGCCTAGGAACACGTACGTTATCTCCAGCTTCCCTCCCCCATCTACTTATTTTCTCGGGGAGAAGGTTGCTAAAAGTGCAGCTGCCAGCACATCTGAAGTACGGGGCACGGATGAGTCAAAGAGAAGCTCCCGAGATGTTAGAGAAAGGAGGTGGCTGCAGCCGTAACCTGCTATTAATGGCATCCGAGTCCCCCGGGACGGCTTATCTCCGGCTCGAGCCCTGCGTTTCCCGGGACACGGCCCGGAGCTCCCAAATCCCCCTCTCCTGCTGCACAACCTGACGTGCAAACGCTGCCACGATGCAAACCGGGGCTCGGGGACGCACAGCCCTTCCCCGACTCCGTGAGGGTGTCACCGCCGGCGACGCCGAAATAAAAAAAAAAGCAAGCAGCAGCAGCGAGCATCCAAATTTCTCAACTTGGGGAGGGAAGAGGCTCCTGCTCAAAAGGAAAGGGGGATGCAGTGGAGGGAAGGAATGGGGGGGAGCAATTACATCCACTGAAAGCATTTGCAGCATCTTTGCAGCTTGCTATGATTAAGCGTGGCCAGAGTGCTATTAGCAGCCTGGTATGATGATTAACAAGCTCTCCTAATAGCTGTTTTTAAACCTGCTTTAAAAAAAGCCGGAGCAGAGCTGGAAGGGGGTGGGGAGACCGGGTGGTATCTCCAAGGAAACCAGAAACAAAATGGGCTTTGGCACATCGCAGATCCAGGCGGGTAATCAAAGATTACAACCAGTTTTAATTTAAGGTTAATTATTGTTTACTCTCTGGAGGCCGCCCTGTCGGAAAGCAGCAGTCGGTCTGACCTTCAGCAGCTCGTGGTGGGGCCCTCCGGTTCTCCCCCTCCCCGGATACACTCACCGGCGTCTCCCGGTGGGAGTGGGGATGGAGGGGGGGGGAAATGGGAGCTGCGAGAGGGAGGGATCGATGGAGGAGGATGGCGGTAGGAAACGGGGATGGAGGCATCCGACGCCGAGATGAATCCCGCCCCAGTAGCACATTGAAAAGCTTCATTCAGTTTTATTTAAATGGTTGCCCCCACTGCAGACTTGGTTAATTAATATCGGACTCCCATCGATTTCCCATTCGGTGGAACCACACTGGCATTTTCGCACAAAAGCAGCCCCATTTTTATCAATGAAAATGCTGCGTCTGGAGGCGTCTTCCCCCAGCAAGACCATCTACACCCACGGAGGAGAGACGGAGGCTTTAACATGGGCAGGTCACGGATGCTTGCTCGGGGATGGGGCACAGGGATGGGGATGGGGGCAGCCGGGTGCGAGGATTCCAGGAGCTCCTCTTACCAAGGACCACGACTGGTCAGGCACCATCACAGCCCCCAGCTCCTCTCGTTGTCCCCCAGTGGGTGGATGAGGTTGGATCCTTTCCCCGGACCAGAAATGATGTCTATAGACAGAGGCGGGCAGGGACTGGGCTCAGCACCCTGCGCTCACACATCCCCATCCCTTTTTCTCCTCCTTAGCACCCAAAGATGCCCATGAGCCCAGCTCAACCTGTTGAACCCCAACTTTGCGAAATACCCCTCCTGCTCTAATACCCCCTTGCTCGTCTCTAGGCTGGATCCACCCTGCTTTTAACAAAGCAGAATGCAAAGACGTGGGACATTTCTCAAAGTCTACCCTGGAAGACACGTTTTTCCCAAAAAAAACCATTTTGCCGCTGCCTTGACAGCGCTGCTGAGGAATGGCAGCTGAGATTAAGGATGGTGACAACTCCCCTAAGCTCTCCTCCCTTTGCTTGGAGACAGACATATTTAATTATGATAGAAAGGCGATCCTGGTGCGCGCTGCAAATACTTAAGGTGATTTGAAGCGTGAAGCTGCATACGGTTTGTGAGATTTGAGTTCCCAATCTGTTTGGGCTTGTTTAGACAGTTTCTGCTGTTTATTCCCTCTGTATTTTTAAATGCTTTCTAGCACATGGGGACTTCAGAAAGACAAGTCTCAAAAAAACATTGCGGAAAGATTTGGGTAACTTCATTCCCCATTTAATGCCTGGGATGAAACCCGTTAGCAGCGATGGGAGCATGGGGTTGGGTGAGGAGGGGACAGCTACTGGAGGACACATCACTTATCTCCAGAGCAGTTTTCAGTCCCTCTCTTTAGGATTTGTCTCTTTCTCGGTCATCACTTTGCTGATCGCTTTGCTTTGGCTTCGTAGGGGTTTGCAAAGGTCTTTGTAACCAGGTGTGTGCATTGGACAGAGGCGAAGAAGGAGAGGGCTTCCCCATCATGCTGATCCCTTGGGGTGAGAGCTGTCTGCTGTCCTCTCCGTGGTACAAAATCTGGGGTAGATGCCAGTACAACATGTCTGATGCAGAGCAACTCGGGGTGCAGTAAACATCTCCTTCTACTGCACCCCCAAGACCTGAAGACCCATCAGAAAGCAGCTCTTGGATGGCAACATGGACCTTGGTCAACTCGCTGTCCCCGACGCATTCACATGTGGATCCCAGAGATCAAGGGCTGGTTTGGGATCTCCCCAAGCTACCAGTGAGACATGAAGGCCCAGCAGAAACCAGCTCTTGGAAGTCAATATGGGCCTCGGTTGATCTGCTGTCCTCCAACCTAACTGGTTCACACATGGATCCTGGAGATTGAGAGCTGGTTTGGGATCTCCCTGAGCTACCAACCAACATCACATCCATTTGCTTTTGATCCCAGCAGGAAAGGACTGATAGAAGATTTGAGACCTGGCTAAAGACACGTTTAAATTTTGTATGGCTGGAAACACTGCAGGTATTTGGAGACAATAAAACAAACAGCTTTTCAGTGTTAATATTTACATGGGAGATCAAATGATTAAACCATAATCTCCTCAGAACTTTTCTTCTGTTAAGTTGCCTTTGAAAATATTTATCACACTTCCCCTCTGCAACACCACTATCCTCGCAGGGACCCTGATGCCCTCCCACCCCAAGGAGACCTGCCCAATGCCACCAAAGAGGCCAGCAGCAGAGCAAGAACGTCAAACCAAGACAACAAAGTGTTATCCCAACACTGCTCCATTTGTCCCCAAAAGTGAGATCTTGGCTCCTTTACTGTTAGAGGATGCTCTGGAGCAGCATGATTTGCCCCAAGGGAAGCATCTGGGCTGGAGAAATCACTCTCCCATTGTCGAAATGGAGATGGGGTGAATCCAGGTGGCCTCATGGAGGCCTTTCCCTAAATCTGCCCAAAATCTGCTGAGTTCTTCAGCCACAAACCGTCTCCCTTCCAGGCTGATGGATGCTCTGGCTCCTGTGCTCACTTCATCGCCGTGCTGCCTTCATTTCCAAAGATGCACTCAATTAAATGTAAGCTCTCTGTATTCACTTCACCGAACCAGGTTTTAAGGTACTCAGATATACATAATTAAATCTTACAGATCCTCCAGCATTTCTGCAGATGCATTTCCTATAGGAGGTGTGCTGTGGTTCCCTACAGCATCATTTCTATGGACACCCATTGGTTTTCATCCCCATTAAATATTACAAGAGTCTCTTAGGATTTCTTTCATTGGAACGTGTCGGGATTCCCAAGAGAGTAACTTCTATTAGTTTAATCTCTCTTGTTCCAGCTCCCAGTGCAGCGCCGGAGCCTCACACCATCGGGTTTTGCTGGGAGGTCGGATCCTGGCCGGGTGCGACGAGACGACAGCAGCCACACAGTCTGGCTTTGGCTGAGCTGGGAGCTTGGGTCCGAATGGTGAGCGTTGATGGAGGTGAAAAGGAGAATTATTTTCCCTTAATGGAAAATAAATCACAATTTTCATGCAACCAAGAAATCACCCTGTATCTAAGCACTGGATTTGGGCCAGACCCTCAGCAAGGCACAGCAAACACCCAAAACCCGTGGCATGTAACCGCCACATGTTGCGTGATGTCCCCAGGCACATCCCTGTCCTGAGCAACTCCTTGTGTGCAGGGTCAAAGGATCCTGCAGGTATTTGCACGCTCCCGGGGTACATCACTCGTGTGGACACTCAAGGGCAGTCTGAAGCCCTCAAATAGGGCTCAGGGAAGGAGCATCGTACGCTGCTGCTACAGCTGCAGTGGGGACACAGACAGGAATGGCTCAGTCTTGGTGCGTGTGGCCATTTCACACCTTTTCTTGGGCTTATTTTTCCCCTGTCAAGCTATTGAGGCAAGGAGCACACCACAAACCGTAGTGAGTCGGTGGCCAAGACTGTCAACAACCTCTGCACTGAGGAAGGTGCAAAACACAGAGGGAAAAATTAGCTATTTTGATAAATATACTCAAAACAGTACCTGCTGGAGATATGGCCTGAGAAGACAGACACATGGAGGTGCCTGGGATGCTGCAGTTAATTACACCTCTGGTGCAGAGGGTGCCACCAGGCAGCACCGGCTCCTGATTAGGTCCCAAGAGAAAAAAAACAGGTTGGGGGGAAGAAAGCGAGAAGGATGCTTTGGGTTTCCTGGTGTGGAGGATTTGTTTGTTTTGGGTTTTAAGCAGCAAGTTTGCATCCCTGGTTGCCATGGCAGCGCAAAGCAGACCGCACGCTGCATCCCTCAGAGCTGAGCACCGCGTTGAGCTGGTCCAGCGATGGCCAAGCACAGCTGGGGCCAAAACGGGGTGTCAAAGGCAGCTCAAAACCCACAGTGAGCCTCAGAGCAGAGCAAGGAGCAAGCCTGGGGCCCTGGCACAGGGCTTGGACCCTGCCTACAGGGACACACACTGTCCCCTTCCCAGGAGCTCCTTGGCCATCACTTTCCAGGAGCTCCTTGACCACCATGTTCTGCGGGACCCAGCTGCCTCCTCTGGTGCCGCTCCACCACCCTGCAGATGCCCTTCCAGCTCTGCAGCCAGACACAGCACTTTTAAACCCAATTAACGGCAGCAGCTAGAGAAAATCGGCGCCTTCCCCTTCCCTGCCAGGGCTGACACACACCAAGGAGGTGACCCTGGCATGGCTCTCTCCTCGATCTCATCTTCACCGTGGCATTAAGAGGCTGTTCCTGTTGCCACCCACGCAAAGGGCCACGGCAGCGAGGAAAGGGGGAGCCCAAACTTTACACCTTTAGCACATTTCCCAGCTGCCGTTCCCCTCGTAGTTGCTCCCAGCATCTTCATTCCCATCTCAAATCCGTGCCATCCTTCTCCCCGTTACCTTGAGTGCTTCTCTTTATTGTCCTGTTTGTCTCCTCTCCACAGTGTAATTTTATCTTGTTAGAGCGACACTGAGCTGTGTTTACTTTGTTTTACTTTTGTGGTGCTTTTTATTCTAAATTCTCTTCATCTGGGCAGCACTTTATCAGCGAGGGGAAGCCAAAGGAAGCTATCTTTCATCCTTATCGAGATTCCTCTCCTTTCATTATCTCCAGTGCTGCTACAGAGCATCAAAAGGGCATCTTTGTTCTTGCAATCTAATGTAATTTCAAATATAGCAATTCAAGTCTTTTGAGGAAAATTATGTACGCAAACACACACCCATTACCACCCCTCGCTGCCCCCCTGCAACGCTCCCATGGGAGCTCCATGGCTGTTTTGGGGCTGCCTGGTGTTAAGGGGTGCAAGGTAGAGGAAAAGGACATTTTTAGGGCCATGTAGGCTGAAGACAGAGGATGGGGGTGAGCCAGTGTAGGGCTTGAGCACCTCTGGTCCTGATGCCGTCCCGTGGGTGTGAGGATGACCCCAGGGGCTGTGGGGGCAGTGGGACCAGTCAGGAGCTGGAAGTGGGCAGTGGTTTTGTCCGCTGATGTGCCCATGCTCGGCTGGAAGTGCTGCTCCATGCCAGATGCCAGTGAGATGGTCCAGATGTTTCCCCCCAGCTCCATCTGTGGCAGAGCCATCTGCAGCCATTGATCTCATCGTGTGTCTGATGCGAGGAGCGGTGTGAGGTCTGGGGTGAGCTGGGGGGGTCATTAGCAGTGATGGACGATGCTGCTGTTGATGGGGAGTCCAGCCAGGCACAGGGGAGGAGGTCATAGATCTTCCTTTGCAAGAGGTGATGGTGGACAGGGTGAGTGGCCAAGAGGAGATGGGAAAAGCAAAGTCATGGGGAACTTCTGCCTGGGAGCATTTCCTGGGTGAAGGGACTTGCTGAAGAGGTTTGAGGGGGGTCTGGCTTGAAATTCTCCTTGCTGGGGCAGCAGGAGCTCTGTCCCTCATTGTCCTGCTCTCTCCTAGTCGCAACCAAGAGGAATACCCCGATTTTGCTCAGCCATCAAACGCTGAGAGCCAATGCGGTGTTCTCACCACACCTCCAGACTCTACATGACTTCGTAAGCACATTCACCAAAACCAGTCCTCCAGTTCCCTCAGCCCAGACCTCACCTCCATCTTCTCTTCTCTCTCCCACCCTCAGCCGAGCAGACACCTGAAGGCCTGGATACGGCCAAGTCGAAGCCTGGGGCAGCCCAAGCACCCATCTCCCACCTCCGCACCCCTCCAGCCGCTCTGTCCCCATCACTGCTCCAGCCTGACCCCTCTGCCCACTGCATCCACGTTTCAAAGATAACCAGGTGTGAAGGTGGAAAAGCTTTTTAAAGATGCCGGAATTAAGGAACATGAGGGGGCTTCGATAGGTTTTGGAATAAATTGCCCATGAAAGTGCTGGGGAAAACCTATCTAAGGAAAAAAAAAAAAAAAGAGAGAAAGAGGGTGAGACAATGATATATCTAGGAAGGAGAGAAGAGGAGAGATTGGGAAGCGACTGGCTGATTGTTCCATAAGCACCTCTTAAAAGCAAACACAATAGACATGAGCAGTTTTTAAAATGACAGACAATACAATGGGAGATAATATATTTAAAACCCATATCAGTTGTTAACAGACCATAAAAACGCCGGTACATTAATCTATGCTGTCTGTCATAGACTCATGAAGCAGCTGTGTTATTTTATAGTTTCATTCCTGCGGGCTTCTCTGACACTTCCACAAATACATCTCAATTTATTTGGATAAGAACAAATAGAAATATTGAATTCTTCTTCCTCTGCTTCTGCTGCTTTTTTATTTTTTTCCCCCCAGCCCCAAAGACTCGCGGAAGGCACCCGGTACAGCTTCGCTGGTGTATTTTTATCTGCCAAAATGATTGTTTTAGGAGAAATGCACCATGCGGATACATGCCTCCTCCCTCGCTTTGGACTTTCTGAGCTTCTTCTGTGCCTTCACAGCGAGCGGGATGAAGGCCGGGCTCCCACAGCACCCTTGGGTGCTGATCCCGGCCAGGGTGGTGGTGGGGAGCAGGCGACTTGCTCCCACATCACTTTCGGACTCTCAACCATACGGTTCTTAAATGCCAAAGCAGGACCATTTCTGCCTTAATGTCTGTCTTTCACCTTTGCTTGCAGAGCTCCGTCCCCATCTCCACCTTCCTCCTCCTTCCCTGCAAAGTGGGACCAGCCCGTCCTTAAATCTTGTTCAAAATCCCATCGCCATCGCTCCCTATTTGCTTTTGTTTCTAAAGAGGAAGGAGGAGGGGAAATAATGTGCTCCTTTGCTCCCAAGGAACATGAAGCATGGATGAGGTGTTTGCTCAAAGCCAGTTTTGTTTTCCCTCTAAATTTGCTCTCAACTTCTTTAAGCATCAATTTTACAATCATAAATACACACACACACGCGCGATACTGTCGATGGCAGGGACGGTGGTTCTCCCAGCCCGCTGTTTCCTGCGCAGCCTTTTTCCAGGGACTCACTCTATCAACCCCCATCCTATTAACCCCACCAGCAGCGCTGCTCCCCGGGGGCTCTGCAGACCTTCGGGCACCCCATGAACCCGCCGGCGATGCTCTCAGCCCCTTCCCTGCTCTCGGGCACAGCCCAGGAGCAAGGGGAGCCCTGGTCCCCGCACCGCTACAAGCAAATGTTTAACATGAATTATTCCGGGTGACGACACGCGGTAGGTTCAAAGCTGGGTTACAGGCTTTGGTGTGGGCCCTTCAAAGAAGAGGCATTGCTGCTGCGGGTCCCCTGGGACGCTGGTTGGGAATAGCTCAAGAAGCTGCAAAGCGCTCGGTGCGTGTCTCTAATGAGGGTGGAAGGAGAGCGGGAGCCTGCCTGGGGAAAAGCAGGGAGGAGGCCGGGAAGGGCTTGTGACAAGGGAGTCAAAGCGGCTGTTTTTAATGCTGAACCAGGAGCTCCCATCACCCTTAGGATGTGAGTTGAGGTCTGGTGCCTCCTGCCAGGGGAGCATCGCCCTGTCCCCCTGTCCCGCTCAGCCCGGCTGGGCCATTGCTCTGGTTTGCAGCAGATGGATGCCACAGCGTGGACCCCAAAACTCAGTCCCCGTGGCACCAGCGGCGTGAGGAGCTCCTGGGAAATTTGTGAGCCGCTTCCAGCAGCAGCAAAAAGAGGACAAAACCTTCTGCATCGGCAGAAGCACCTGCCCGACAGCTACCACAGACGAGTTGGTACCCAGGAACTCTTCACCATCCCATTGGATTCTCCCCCATTAGGAAACCCCTGGTCAGATCTCCATCACTGCCGTGGGAGAGGGGAAATCACCTGCAAAGCAGATCAGCTCTACAGAGATGAGGAAAAAGCCAATCATCATCATTATTACCATTATCATCATCATTTTAATCATCAGCATCACCATCATCTTTCTTCTGCAGCTACTTATCCAAAACAGAGCTGGACTCCGACCCTTTCCACGTACCCTGCCCCAAAGGAGGAGGCACATACCTTGAAAACGATTGCCATTCAACCTGCCAAGCCAACACGATTACTCCCCTTCGATCATAAAAATATACAAATAAACATCTGTCATCCACATGTAACCTTTTGGTTTGTCAGCTGAAATACTGCTGCTGTCCCCAGTATATTTTATGTCCCAGCCCAACCCCGTCCCTGTTATCTCCAGCTCTCGGGGCTGTCACTCAGCTGCAATTTCCCACTCTGGATCTGCGAGAAGGCGAAGCGGCGGATCCTCTGGCACTGTCAGGATATCATTAACCTTTGCTTTGGATTTAAATGGTCTCTTCTTGTCAGTCCCGAGCTGTGCAGTCATTTACTTCCAGTCTCCTTGCTCGCAGCCTCCTTCTACCCTCTAGGTCTTGGGCAGTGCTGTGCACAACCTGGAGCTCACACGTCCCACCACACACCTGCAGATGTGTGTGCCTGCCCTACCACTGTCCTCCCCATCTCCAAGGAGGATGCCCATGGCAGATCCAGCTCATCCACCCAGGAAACTTGGCCCTGCCCCAGCGCCGGATGGAAACCGAGCAACCTGATTGAGTTGAAGATCCTGCTCGTTGCAGGGGGGTTGGACTAGATGGCCTTTGAAGGTCCCTTCCAACCCACTACTCTATGATTCCATGATTATATATATATTCTATATTGCAGCAAACCTCATCCTGGTGGTGCTGCCATTCTCAGAAAGACGGGAGCTCCTCCAGCTCCCTCTACGCACACACGGGCTGCCCGGCATGCTGCTCAGCACAACGAGGGATGCTCAGGCCACCTCCTCCTCCACCCAAACTCGCCTTTCCCTCCACTACAGCACGTAGAAATTACACACTCAGTGCAACACCAGGCGCCCTTTTCCCCCCTTGCTTTTATCTTAATTTGTGCTCGTTACTCAAGGCTCCAGAGGACAAGAAAAGCTGTGGAAACAACAAATTCCCCTGTCTCCAACTTGCTGTGCTTCCCCCGGCAGCCCCAGTTTCTCCCTCTCTGGCCGTGCAACTCTTAATTACAGAGGCGGCAGCGAGGGGGGGAGGCATTGATGGGGAGGGCGGCTCGATATGGATATCAGCTGCTTCTCCCCATAAATCACTCCCCGGCATCGGTTTGTGTTTCCCAAAGCGCTGGGGGTGGAAGGGCTGGGGATTGCCATCCCGATGCTGCCAAGGCTTCGGGGCTGATGGCTTTTGGGCCAGTAACTCATGGGAGTTTTCTCCCCTCCGCATCCGAAGAGCTGCGAGAGAATCATGAACACAGCCAGCCCTTTTCCTGGGAACTTAGGAGAAATAAAGTGGCAATTTTTAGGTGTGTGTAGATGTGAGATACAAGCCCTTGGGTGCATTTATAGCAGCAGCTCCTTCCTCGATCAGAATTTTGGAGATCATTTCGGTTCATGGTCTGCACTCCCCTCCCCGTGGCCTTGACACTGCGGGCTGCCTGGATCAAGCATATAAAAAAAATAAAACAGAAATCAAAAATAAGTGAGTTTTCCAAATGCAAGAGAGGAATCTCCTTCCCTGGTCCTTTCTTGCAGGCAGAAAAATGCAGCTGCTCGGGGTGGTTGAGATGCAGCTGCAGCGGCTCCGCACCTCGCCCAGCGCCCAGCAAAGCAAAAGAGCAAAAAATTGCAAACCCTGGGAGCATTTGGCCCCTGCGGTGCCCGGGGCCGCGTGTTTGAGTGAGTGGGGATGCGCATCACATCCTCCTCCGGCAGCAGCCCCGGCGGCTCTCGGCAGATTTCGCCGCTTTCGCTTTTTGCAAAGTTTTTGTCTCCGCGTTTCCTGACGTGGAAACGGAGAGGGCGGGAGTGATGTGGTGGGACCGGAGCGGGGATTGATAGCGATGGGTAAATTGCAGCCCGAGAGTCACTCTGTCGAGTTCCCGGAGAGACTTAACCCTCCTATTAAAAAAATAATAAAAGAAAATACAGAAAAACTAGAAAAGAAGAACACAGCCGAGATGGGATAGCGGGTAAGCAGCACGTATCAAATCTCGCTCCGGAGGGCTGAGAGCAATGAGATCTTCACGGGCGATTGAAGAGACGCGGCCGGGCTGGCCCAAACCGCCTCTGTCGGGAGAAGCCGACCATGTTTTGGGGAAGAAATCAGCCGTTTGGTGATGGAGCTGCAGAGCTCTCCGCCGCCGGTGCTCTGCTCTCCGCTGAGACCCAGCCGGCGCATGAATGTTAAATGATCATCAAATATACAAATATAATGAGCGGGAGGAGGGCGGGGGGGGGGGGAGGGAGAGCGGATCCATGGAATCTGGGACGGGAGCCAGGCGCTTCGCATCAGCCCCGCGCGGCTCCCTGAGCTCCCACCACGGGCACAGAGACTCGGGGTTCGCTTTTGAGCAAGGAAACAAGATTTTCTTCTTCTTTACTATCTTCCCTTTCCCTCCCCTCCCCCAGCAAGGGAATTTTCTTCTGCCAGATCCCCCATCCCAGTCCAGTGCCAAACATTTAACAGGAACTGATGGGAAACGGAGGTTTTGCAAAGGTTTGGGAGCCAGGCAGAGGGGAAAGGGCAGTGCTGGCCCAGGATTTTGGTAAAATCAGATATTTCCGTCATTTTGAAATGGTTCCTGTCTTTTAATGCCGTTTTGCACATGAATTTGTTCTCACCTCAAGCTGGAGGAACAGGGGAGTTATTCTTTCTAAGCACCAGAAAGGAAGTTTTGGTCATTTTGGAGTAGTTTTGTCCATCAAAACCAAATGAACGGTTCAAGAAACATGCGGAAATCAGGTCTGTCCAGCGGAAAACTTCGGTTTTGACATGAAAACCACTCCTGCAAATGAAAAAAATAGCGGAAAGTCCTTTCCACAGTGATGCCAGGAACCCCTGCTCCCTCCGGGCACTCATGGCAGATACAAGTGGATCCGATCCTCTGCCCTGGAGAGGGCACAGAACAGGGGGACGGGGCTGCAGAAGCCTTTGTCCCCATTTTCTCCCCATTTTGTCCCCATTTTGTCTCCAGTTGGAGGCGCGATGCTCGGGTGGTGGCGGTGCTGCTCAGCAATGGGCTCCAGCCCAGCCACCCGCGTGTGCAGGACACGTCTCCCCACGGTGCCATCCTCCCAGATCGTTAGAAGAAAACAATTACTATGCAAATCTTAATGAATCAAGGCCGCAACCCACAACTGGGAACATAAATATCAAAGTGCGGGCTTCGATTGAAGGCAGAGGAAGAAGTGTAATTAATTCCATCACGAACCGCCGCCCCTCTCCAGCCAAGAGCCGGGCTGAGACTCACCACGGGGAGGACAGGTATGGATGTGCCCGTGCCCCGGGCTGGAATCGGGGTGCTGGACCCCATCCCCTTTGGTCAATGCCCCCCAAGAGGACACAGCTCTGTGTATCTGGATCTTGGCTCCCAGCTCAGAATTAAAAGGTTATTTGAGACTTTGCCAATTGCTTTTGATCTGGTGATGAAAGACGATGATAAATCTTAAGAGACCCAAATTAATAGAGAGGAAATTGATTTTGTAACGTGTGGACTTGTTTTATTAGACTCCTGCAGGCTGGGCGAGATCGAGAAGGCAGCAGTGTTCGGCTGGATAACGGCACCAGCACGTCTCTGCCGCCCCGTTCACGCAGGCAGCATCTCATCCCACGCAGGCGCAGTCCCCCACCCACCCACCTTTACATAAATATAAGCAAAATACAGGCAAAATAAACCCATTGCCTGGCCCTGTCCTTGCCATGGGCTGATGGGGTGATGGTGGGGACCATGGAGGTGCCTAAACCCTTCCCCTGCTGCCTCCTTCTTGGCCAATTCACAAGAAATATTTGCTTATTTAAAGGCTGAAAATCCTTTTTCTTCTCTCTCCTCCCCAGATTACCCCCCCCAAACCTGGAGCGTGGCCTTCCAGCTGCAAAGATCTGGAGTGACAGCTTTGCAAATAATGGAGTCAGCAGCCAAAGGACCTGGTGTTCGCATCTGTTTATTAATTATAATGACTTGGGATCGTTCATTAAGAGCTAGAATTTATTAATCAGGCAGAGGTGGAGTGCCACGCGATATTAGGGTTCGATTTTATTCTGTGAGATGGCAGAGGAGCCCAGGAATTAGGAATGACTCTGTGCATTGGGCAGGAAAGAGATGTACGTATCAAGCTAACGACATGAGAGAGAAGCAAAATTGAGATACATGGCGCATGCCCGCTCCGCTCCAGAGGAGTAAATGGACGTACATATTATTATTGCAATATAATTTGAGCAAAGTATTTTCCCAGGATCTAGAGCGTTTGCTATAGTTAATTGAGATCCCGAAGTTCAGTGCCTTTCATTATAGCAGAGCTCTGGAGCGGAATACTCTCGGCTAATGATCAGAGCAAGATGGAAAGGGCATTTACTGGAGCTGCATAATGCGGCTCAGAGGTGGGAGAGTGTCAACAAACACGCTCCGACTCCCATGCCAGGGCTGCTCCGTGGCTCGGCGGCGTAAATCTGGAGTGAGCTGGAAAAAACCACCCTGGGGTGCAAAAGAAAGCAGGGAGAAGCTTTGCACGTTGGCGTGTCTGAACTCCCGGAGCGGGTGAGCACGGCAGGGTTTTGCTCTCCAGGTCTGTGTTTCTGCACAAAGATGCCATCTCCCCTAAACCCACCCTCCTGGGAAGGAGCGGGACCGTCCCCTCCAGCAGCCCCGGTGCAGCCTCGGGGGGGCTGCAGGACTTTCCCTGCCTTCTCCCCCAGCCACCCTTTCCTGCTCAGAACCACACCATCTCCTGAGCATCAGCTTCTCTCTGCCTTTCTCCATCCCAAACTAATCTAAACTAACAACGGGAGCAGTTATCCTAATAACTATCCACGCTGCTGGACAAATAATTACTGCAAGTCCAGAAGCAAATGGTAAAAAAGTAATAATGGAGCTCAATAATGAGCCGAACTCACCGGATGGGAGCCCGGTGAGCGTGCCAGCGGCAGCTCCAGTGCCACGGTCCCCTGCCTAAACCCCATCAGGGCCAAGCTGGATGTCTGATATGTCTGATGATACATCAAGGAGAAAAACCCACTGTGGACCCCACTGGGGTGAGTCAGGTCCTGCATCTGGCAGGAGGCACCAAGCCCTGGTTCTTAGGTCGTTCTCGTGCACCTTGCATGGCTTTTGCACTGATTCCCATAGAATCATAGAATCATTCAGGTTGGAAAAGACTCTTGGGATCATCGAGTCCAACCATCAACCCTACTCTACACAGTTCTCCCCTACACCATATCCCCCAACACCACATCTAAACGACTCTTAAACTCATCCAAGGATGCTGACTCCACCACCTCCCTGGGCAGCCCGTTCCAGTGTCTGACCACTCTTTTTGTGAAGAATTGTTTCTAATGTCCAGTCTAAACCTACCCTGTTGCAGCTTGAAGCCGTTCCCTCTTGTTCTATCGCTAATTACCTGTGAGAAGAGACCAGCACCAACCTCCCTACAATGTCCTTTCAAGTAGTTGTAGAGAGTGATGAGGTCTCCCCTCAGCCTCCTCTTCCTCAAACTAAACAGTCCCAGCTCCCTCAATCGCTCTTCATAAGATTTATTCTCCCAGCCCTTCACCAGCTTCGTCGCCCTCCTCTGCACCCGCTCCAGCACCTCCATATCTCTCTTGGATTGAGGTGCCCAAAACTGGACACAAGACTCCAGGTGTGGCCTCACCAGTGCTGAGTACAGGGGGACAATCACCTCCCTACTTCTGCTGGTCACACTATTTCTAATAAAAGCCAGGATGCCATTGGCTTTCTTGGCCACCTGGGCAACCATCACGGCACGAACTGACCCCACACCCAGGGGATCAGCAAAGCACAAACCAGAGGCACCATCGGAGCGATGCCGCCTGCCACAACCCCTCCACCCCTCACCTCTTCCAAACAAAAAGGTGGCATTTTATCATCGACCAGGTTGCAAAGCCACCAAACACCAGGGGCTTGGGGGGTCCTCCCCTAACCCTCCCTCCTTTCCCCCCCAAAAAAATAAGACCCCCCTGGGAAATGCGAGCCCTCAATCATTTTGATGTGCGCACCTCGGCGCCTGTCATCCATCCCACTCCACCTGTGCACAGCAGGCTTCGCTTTTCATTAGAAATAAAAATAACCCTTGTCAGAAGGTGGTTTTTTTTTTTTTTTTTTTTTTCCCCGCAGTTGAACGCGGAGACGGGAGATGAGTGTCGGCTGAGCCGGGGGCCCCCTGGCAAGGCTGGAAGCCGGAGAATTTCTCTGGAGTTTTTCTAGGTTTAGCGAGGCGGAAAATAGACAAGGAGAACACAAAAGCAAAGGCCGTCACTCAGGCTAACTTTATCTCAAATTAATCCTGCCAAAACATGGCAGTGAGGGAAGAGCTGGAGGGGGAAGGGGAAAATAAAATCACATGTAATACGGAGAAAGTTCTAATAAAAAGGTGTTTTTTCCCACGGCCAGGGTGTCTGGTGGCTCCGTTTGAGGGTGCAGGTGTTCGATCTCTGCTGCAGCTCCCAGGGCGCAGGATTTCTCACTCCAGCCAAGGAGATGCTTGGGATGGGGCCCTGGTGCTGCCTGGGCACCCACCAGTGAGGGATGCACCAGCACCGGCAACTTCAAGGCTTTAACCAGCAAGAAAGCAATTTCAACCCCCAAAAATACAGGTGCTGTGCAAGGCTGGATGGTGCTGGGGATGAGGGGGTGACTGCACCCACCGCCGGAGGGAAAGGGGGTTGAGAAAGACCCCGCGGGTGCCTGGAGCTGGAGTTTGTACTGGTCTATGTTGGAGTTTGGGAGCACGCAGAGCATCTGGCCCTGCTTCTTCTCCCCCATGGACTGTAGCTGCTCTTTGGAAATTAAAATTTAAAGCTGCACAAGAGAAGCAGCCCCCTGGGTGCTCAGCACCAGGTTCCCTAACCTGTGCCTGGGTCCTCTCCTCCTTTTTCCATGGCTCTGCTTTCCACCGATGCCTTTATTTTATTTATTTCCCATCTCAGCTGCCTCCAAGCACCTTTACCAGGTTGCTATAGCACCTCCTGTGCCAGAAATGCCCTCTTTGCCCACAAATCTGCCTGATTTCAGCCCAAAAGAGGCCAGGCAGCTGCAGCCTCTGCCCATCCCACGGGCAGGACAGCCTTTTGGGGGGCAGCTTTGTAGCTCCGGTGCTATCACTCTTCTTTCCCTGGTCCCTACTTCTAGATGAATAGGTTCTCGCTGGAAACGAAAAAAAAAAACCACCACCTCCTTATTGCTGGAAACGAAAACCTACACACCTGCCTGGGGTTAGGCAAGGCGTTATTTTAAGCTAAATCTATTTTAAGTGGGTGATGGTCCTGGGGGAAGTGAAGCGGAGTAAGAGTGTTTACATGAGGAACTGGGGAGATTTGTGGCATTAAGCCTTGTCACGCAAGGAAACACCCTGTTCCCAGCCTTTTCTCCTCTCTCCTGTATTTTTTAGCCCTGGTGCCGGTGCTTTATCCGTGTGGGATACAGGGCTGAGTGCCCTCCCTGCTACATCCCCATGAGCAAACTGGGACCAGCACGAGAGGCAGCGCTGGGTGAGAGCTTTGGGCAGCCAGCACGGAGCGAGGGAGGGCTCAACCCCGAGCCGCAGCTCTCCCTGCGCCTGTTTTATGCTGGTGTAAACGACCACGTTGGTGCCAGGGAAGAAAGCGGTTCTGATTGCGGTGAGGAGGGAAGCAAGCTTAAAATGCAGCGTTTATTATAGTTAACACCAGGGCAGGAGGCTACTGCAAAAAAGTAATAAATAACCAAATCAACAAAAACCTTCCAGATATTATTTACTTCTTTCCTAGCTCGATTTTCCCCTGGAGGAATGACGTTTTCTTTGTGAGGGTCATTCTCCCCAAACTCTGCCCAGCCCCCTCAAACTCTGCCCTCCAGCAGTTCTGTGGCTGCCCCTTTCCTCCTCTTCACTGGTCCTGAGATTTACACCAGGACGTTAAGACCATCCCAGGACGTTAAGACCATCCCAGGGGCGGGTGGGTGACGCAGGGTGCGAGGGGGCAGCATCCGCATCACCCATCTGCCCCGGCACACCTGGGGAAATGGGGGGACGGGGGTGGAGGGATGCAGGGACACATCTGGCAGGCGTGGGTCCGCTCAGCCTTAACACATCTGGACAGATGAGCAGGCGGCTGACAGAGCTTATCAGGCAGGGAGCAGGCAGGGGTTTTGCAGCATTAACCAGGCAAAAAACAGTCCTGCCGGGCAAAGCTCAGCTGGGAAAAAAATAAGCAAACCCCAGGGCACACAGCAGGGAGGGCTCTGGTCCGGCTCCCTGGTCCGGCTGCGTGACCCCGGAGATGAGCTGGGATGTGCCCACACCTCTTGGAGCACTTTGGCAGTGGGTTATAACAGCGCCCTCGTTAAAAGCTAAAAAGCCACCCAGGTAATAGGGATAAACGGGCAACACACCTTCGGAGTTGCTCCGAGACGGCAGGAAAATCAGCCAAGCCATTTGGCAAGCAGCCAGGTGGCAACCTAAAGCTGGAAAGGGGCTTAAAACTCGAAAGGTTTACAGCCCTCTCAAACCCTTTTACACGATTAGAGCGATGGCCACGGGCCATGCGTCAGGGTGAAGGGGGACGGCTCGTACCGACCACGGGGCGATGCGCTCGAGCCCAGCTCGGGAGAGAGTTAAAAATGGAGTGGAACAGCCATAGGTGCCTATAGGCTTATAAATACCGGTGAAAGCACCATTTACACCTGCGATGGCATAGCCGTGTGTCGGTGTGACCAGTGCCTTAATGGATGCCGTGATCACGGGCGGGACGTCCCCACGTCGGTGGGTGCGTAGGTGCTGCGCGTGTTGCCGTGGCATGTATTGCGTGGCATCGTGTGTGCGAGCCCGTGTTGGGCGCAGGTTGCCCGGGGGTCGGGGTTGGCATATCCCGGCGAACCCACGGAGACGCTTCCACCGGGGTTATCTGCAGGTCACCTCCCAGCGCTTGCTGAGAAGAAAGACCTTTTTTTTCCCTGCCCAGTGACCAGGCTGAACTTCCCAAGCTGTTCGAGTGCCTGTGAGTGAAAACTTCAGCTCATTAATTAAGCCTAGAAAATTAGAAACTGGCCTAAATATAGCCACCCAATGAGACTGCAAAACGAAAGGAAAACATCCTTCCAAACCGCTTCGCCCGCCCACCCACCCGAGCTGGCAGGCAAATAAAAGCCAGAAATTCCCATTTAAGCTCCACTTCCCCCGTGCACGAGTGAAGCTTCGGGGACCTGCGCGGGGGAGAAATTCAATTAGAAATAAAGCTGTTTGCCAAGAGGTTGGTCCAGTCTGTGATCCTGCAGGTCCCTGGGATGCGGGAGCTTCCTCTGGGATGGGGAAACCGCCGTTATCCTACACGGTGTGAATGTGCGGTGCCCGTTCCCAGGGCTTGGGCAGGCAGCAGCCGGGTCTCAGGGGGGCTTTAACTGGCTGACATGGAGCCAAATCTCCTGCAGGTTCCTACCTGCCTCTCATTTGGGAGAGGACAATAGGAAAAGGGATGGAGGAAGGAAGGAAGGAAGGAAGGAAGGAAGGAAGGAAGGAAGGGAGGGAGGGAGGGAGGAAGGAAGGAAGGAAGGAAGGAAGGGAGGGAGGGAGGGAGGAAGGAAGGAAGGAAGGAAGGAAGGAAGGAAGGAAGGAAGGAAGGAAGGAAGGAAGGGAGGGAGGGAGGGAGGGAGGGAGGAAGGAAAGAAGGAAGGGAGGGAGGAAGGAAGGGAGGGAGGAAGGAAAGAAGGAAGGAAGGGAGGGAGGGAGGAAGGAAGGAAGGAAGGAAGGAAGGAAGGGAGGAAGAGAGGAAGGGAGGGAGGGAGGGAGGAAGGAAAGAAGGAAGGAAGGAAGGAAGGAAGGAAGGAAGGAAGGAAGGGAGGGAGGGAGGGAGGAAGGAAGGAAGGAAGGAAGGAAGGAAGGGAGGGAGGGAGGGAGGGAGGGAGGAAGGAAGGAAGGAAGGAAGGAAGGAAGGAAGGAAGGAAGGGAGGGAGGGAGGGAGGGAGGAAGGAAAGAAGGAAGGGAGGGAGGAAGGAAGGGAGGGAGGAAGGAAAGAAGGAAGGAAGGGAGGGAGGGAGGAAGGAAGGAAGGAAGGAAGGAAGGAAGGAAGGGAGGAAGAGAGGAAGGGAGGGAGGGAGGAAGGAAGGGAGGAAGGGAGGGAGGGAGGGAGGAAGGAAAGAAGGAAGGAAGGAAGGGAGGGAGGAAGGAAGGGAGGGAGGAAGGAAGGAAGGAAGGAAGGAAGGAAGGAAGGGAGGAAGAGAGGAAGGGAGGGAGGGAGGAAGGAAGGGAGGAAGGGAGGGAGGGAGGGAGGGAGGAAGGAAAGAAGGAAGGAAGGAAGGGAGGGAGGAAGGAAGGGAGGGAGGAAGGAAAGAAGGAAGGAAGGGAGGGAGGGAGGGAGGAAGGAAGGAAGGAAGGAAGGAAGGAAGGAAGGAAGGAAGGAAGGAAGGAAGGAAGGAAGGAAGGAAGGAATATAAATTTTTCTCTTCCTCCTTGAGGACAGACAGAGCATTAAGACCTCATTTTTTCAGCACAGAGATCACCAGAGTCGCATTCAGCACATTTCATTCAGCCTTAGAAGACCGTTTCCTGTTTTATATTCTGTATAATTTAACCCAGTCCAAACAAAAGCTTTTCTCCCTGCCCCAAGCACAGCAATTCCCCAACACACTCGCACACTCCAGTAGGGCACAGACCTGCAAAGAGCCATCCGGGGGGATGAATCCAGACTTTTTTACCCACAGGATCATGCTGGAGGGGTCATTCCCCTGTTAGGTCCTACAGGGACATGGGGACATGCACACACACGTGCACACATATATATTTCAGGCATCATTTTCCATTTCCTTCTGAAGGACTTTTCCATAAAGAGGGACTGGCTTCGTCAGGGAGCTTTGCTGGACCAGGGGCACTGGAGATGGTGATGGTGAAGCATCACTGCTTGTGCCCATAGACAGTCTCACCCATCCGCCACCTCTTGGGAGGTGACAACACTCTGTCCTGTCATTGCACACAGGCTTTTCTTCTTGATGCCTCTTGCACGACTCCTGAGCTCACTCCGGTCCCTGCTATGGCGATATTAACCTGGAGCCACTCCCCAGCATCAGTGGAAAGGGCTCTGGCCCTGGGAGGGCAGCAGATGTGTCACCATCCCATTGCCATTTTCCGGCGGCGGGGCTGACGCCGGGGCTGATGCCGGCTCAGAGGGTGCAGAACCCAACGACGGGTGCCACCAGCACAGCTGCGAGCAGAGCCGAAACGGCAGGACTGCTCCCACGCTGCAGACCTTTGCTCTCTGCCAGCAGCAACGCTGCAGATCCAGCGGACACTCGGCGATGGCAAAGCCAGCAAAGCCACCAGGATGAAGGGCTGCACGTGAGCTCCTGGCGTGACGGCATCTCCCTGCTCCTGGGACACAGGCTGCTATGGCAATGAGGGCTGTATAAATACCAGGCGGCAATTGGCCGTAATTCCCCGGCCGAGGAAAGCAGGGCGGCGGGTTAATGGCAGCCCTCGGGGCCGGATCCTCAGCTGCACAGTGTAGGAGAGCAGAGAGATTCCCTCTCTTCCCCGCGTTTTCCTCCGGCTCGGCAGCCCCAGGTTGTGCCTTGCCGCACGGCGATGTTCTGCCATGGCCCATTGGAGTTTACGAGCCCATTTGTCTCTTCTGCCTTTCTCCCCCCTTTTAGCTCCCGGGCCCACGAGGCAAAACCAGAAGCGGGGACAGGCTGAGTGACACCCATAAATATGTCCCCGCTGGCACGGGGGGGGTGCAAGTGCCGGGGCCGGAGTGAGTCAGCTTCCAGGTGACAGCAATGCTTGAGTGTCTCAATTAGCAGCGGCTCCCAAAGAAGGTGAAATGACTAATGACTAATCTCGCCACGCTATTCCGACCGGTTTTGTTCTCATTTCATTCAGACAAAAAGCCTCTGCTGCCTGCTCCGGCCGGGGAGGAGCGATTATAACAAGGGCAATAGCAGTTAATGCGGGCAGCTCCTGTTCACTCTGTGCTGCCCAAAGGGGAGTTTTTTTGTTGGTGGCTCTGTGGGGTGACCCCGAGCACAGGGGAGGTGGGATGGGGGTGGCCGGTTGCTGAGGAGGACTTTGGGGTGCACCGGGACAGGGATGCGGGGCTGACTGGGGCTCAGCCCTGGCTGCTGGGATCCTTCTGCGCCGGGCTGGAGGAGATGCCTATGGCATGGGAACAAACGGAAGCAAGAATGCTTCATCCCTGGAAGTGTTCAAGGCCAGGCTGGATGGGGCTTTGAGCAACCTGCTCTAGTGAGAGGTGTCCCTGCCCATGGCAGGGGGGTTGGAACTAGATGATCTTTAAGGTCCTTTCCAACTCTAGCCATTCGATGATTCTAAGAAGGGGAGGATGAAGCCTGGTTTAGTAGCTGGAGGTGGAAGAAGAGGAGATAACTAAGGGATGGAGAGCGGGAGGCCCATGGGGGACCCAGCCCAGAGGCAGGAGAAGACAACCCAAAGCACGTCTTACAACACGCTCCCTGCATCCGCCCCAAGCGATGTGTGATTGCTTTGCCTTCAAGAAAGTCTTGTGCCTGGCTAATAGTGACGTGCCACCTCCTCTCAGCCCCTGTTCCAGCACCCACCTGCCTTTTCCCCTGCAAAAGGGAAAATTCATTCACAGCAAGGAGGGGAAATTCCCACCATTGCTTCTCCCTCCTCCCTCGTGGCTCCCACAGGGGCTGGCCGGTGTTCGGGAAGCCACCCTGGGACAGCACCCACCATGGTTTCACGTCAGCGTTGGCTCGTGGTGGGGAAAGCCAAACCTCAGCACGGGTGTGAATTTAGACCTTAAATACGGAGCGGGTTACGTTGGCGGTGAGGCTGTTCGCAGCAACCCACGCAGCTGTTCCTTATTTAGCCCCTTCCTTATTTATCCCACGGGCTCCTCTCCCCACACCAAAACCCAGCTCGATTTAGGCACCGTGGAGCAGAGGGGTGAACTCCAGCCCCACCGAGCAGCTGAGCTGGAGACCTCCCTCCTGGAAATGAAACTGGAGGGAGATGAGCCGGTGGTTTGTTTTCCCAACAGCTTGCTTTCCGCCCCTAACACGTCGCTGTCAGCCCCGGGCACAAGGATGCTGCCGCCTTGATCCAAAGCACCCGCATTTGCACCGAGCCGGGCCGGAGCACAAAGAGCCGTTTCTAGGCTTGGAAGCTGAAAAGATTCATCAAGATTTTATAGCTTTTTGCTCAGCAGTTACGAAATGGTGACCACAAGCCAAATGCCTCTGTCCTTTACCTTCCTGCAACGCCAACGACTTTGGTGCAGCAGAGAGCAAAAGCTCAGCCTGCCATTTTTCACTGCAAAGACAGAACTCAGCCCGTAACGTTCCTGATAAAGCAAAGTACCAATGACACAGCTGAAAAGCACCAGCGGAGCAAAGAGCAGTGAAAACTTCCCATGGCTTCCATATGGCATCGCTCCATCTTGGACCGCGTTATTATTATATTTCATCCAGCTTTAGCCGCTTTCCGTGTTATCCGACGCAGGGAAAATGTTGATGTGGAGGGCTCCGGTACAGACACTTGGCTTTTCTCTCCCGCCAGTGCGTGCCGCATTTGTATTCTCCCCCGTGCTGCGACGTTTTCAAAATGTTTTGTTAAGTTAATTTGTATCCGCAGCCACTTGTGAATTTTTCAGATTATTTGATCTGTAACTGAACTAACATGAAGAGTAACTATTGTTCTGCAGGAGCAGACGGTGCCGAAGCGTGTCTTACGTGTTCGACGCGTGACCGTCTTCTAACCCCAAATGAGGTCCCCAGGCACCAGCAATGCTGCTGGAAACCAGGCTGGGGGTGGCACTGGGTGCATCCCTGCACCTCTCCGGCCTGAGATGCCGCCCCGCAGCCCCCAGGTACCATCACACCCCAAAAAAACCTTGCTGGAAGGCATTTGTCTCCATTGGGAGTTAGCCCAGATCACAAATTGTGCCTCAAACAAGCTCCTGCAGCGCAGGGAGCTTTTTCATGTGTCTCATGGACACGTGGAGAATGGAGGGTTTTCCTTTTTCCTCATCAACCTTGGCAGCTCCGTTGCGTTTGGGCAGCGCGGGGGCTGAGGCTGGGGCTGGCGTGGGTTCTGGTGGGACGACAGCAGTGGAGAACCCCTCTTTACGGTAGACCAGGAGATGAGTTTCTGCCTCAGGAAGAGCCTGGGATGAGTTTTTAGGAGTGATTTCTCAGCCACTGATGAGACTTGGCCCAGAAGGCTCTGGAAATCGGGGGGTTGATTGCTCCCCCTGGTTGACCTGCCAAAATCCTCCGGTGACCACTGAAACTGCTGATCTGCCCTGGTTGGAAGCAAGTGGAAATTAGACAGAAAATGTGATGAAATTGCAGACTCGGTTACCCACAGGTACGTACGCATTCGGCATCTGCCAGACGCGATATCGGTGACACCACCCTCCGCTCAGGGTCCTGCACCAGCTCCGCTCTCGGCGGATGGGGGTTATGGATCAGCACCTGCCCTTTCAACCGGCAACAAGCCAGCATTGATCGCACACTGCACGTGTTCTTTAACTTGTTGTTTTACCAGCTTTAATTTAAGAACTGAATTCAAATGCCATCAAGGGGGGAGATCAATAGCTTTTTTCACAACCCACCACCAGTGACCACGTCTGGGCAAAGCGGCTACAGCTGCTGGAGCAGACTTGCTTTCCACCCCAGCTTTTAGAGAAATTAAAACACAATGGAAACAAAAATGGGTTGGAAAAGAATCATAGAATCATGTCGGTTGGAAGAGACCTTTAAGATCATCAGGTCCAACCGTTAACCCAGTACTGCCAAGGCCGCCACTAACCCATGTCCCTCAGCACCACATCTGCCCGTCTTTTAAATACCTCCAGGGATGGCGACTCCGTCCCTTCCCTGGGCAGCCTCTTCCAAGGCTTGACAGCCCTTTCAGTGAAGAAATTTTTCCTGATATCCAATCTAAATCTCCCCTGGTGCAACTTGAGGCCATTTCCTCTCATCCCATTGCATGTTACTTGGCAGAAGAGAAGTTGGGATCAAAGTTGCCTCCGGCACAACCCCAAGGTCAAGTCCAAACCGTTGATCCCCTCAGGTGATGCCTTTGGGTGTGGGTGTTGGGTTTTCAGGATGCTCCAGCCTTCAAAAAGTCTCCGCCACACTTTGGAGGACCCACAAAACCTGTCTGCATGGGCCAGATCACACCGTCTGGGTACAACGTGATGACAAGATGGCATGAAGATGTGACTATTTCCCACCGCAGGGAGCACTGCGGTAGCTTCTCCGCACCAACCGCCACCGGGCTCACGAGAAGATGTCATAAGCTTCAGCAGATCGACCGATAAAAAAAAAAACAAACCCATCAAGCAGGATCCGGGGGCACATCTCCGCAGGCTCCACGTGCACCTGAAAACTCAGCCATTAGTCATGAGGACACCCAGCAATTGCGCATCCCCGCAGTCATTCACGGCTTTATGGCAAGTCATGAGATATTTGGTATTTTCCTCTGAGCAAACAAAAGCAGATGATTAAGGAAGAGGCGCAGCTTGCTCGCTTTCAGGAGGAAGACAGCTTGCAAAATGCAACTCTCAGAGCTTCAATAAAACTCCAGAAAGCAAATAAACAGCCTGGCTGAGAGGATAACGCTCCCAGTTTCCTGATTGTTAAGCCAAATTTGGGATTCTGGAGGGGGGAAGGATGGGGATTACCTCCTGCAAAACTGGCACCAGTGCAAATGTCATGAGAGCGTGGATGCTGAAATGCAGAGAAACGTGCGGCGCAGCCCCAGCCGGACTTTTCAGGCTGTGTATGCACCAGAAACTTCTAAAACTTCGAGTGGAAAACCATTTCCAAATGGAAAACCAAAAAGAACGCAGCTGAGTTTCACCCTCCTTCTAATTTTTTTTTGTGTGTTATTATTTTCATTTCCAAAGCCATTTTTTGCCTGAGGCAACATGTTTATACAAAATGCTTCATTCTCAAAAAAAAAAAAACCAAACAAACAAAAAAAAAAAAAAACACAAACCCAAACCAAGAAAATACTCCTTGCAGACGGAAAAATCCTCTGTCAGAAATTTCCTGGCCACCTCTCCATTTCATGCCAACACTTCGTGTGCTTTGAAGGGCTATAAATGACTGTACAGCGGCAAATTTGGCCAGTGAGACTTTTAAACCGTGGTAGAGCAGCCCTCTACGCACAGGATTTAACCCCCCCCTCCACTTATTTTCCGCTTTTCCTCCACAACTATCTCTCAGCTATAAAATATACATGGGTGCATCGATTGCTCTAGTGATCAAACCTCTCTGCCTTCAAAAAGATACCCTACCCAGAAATGTAAGCATCCTAATTAAAAATATGTTGGAGAGTTGAATTGCAAATGAATCAATTCCTTCCCCCCCTCAAAAAAAATTAAATAAAGAAAGAAATAAAACATCTCCAGTCAAGCAAGACCAGAATGGGATGGTTAATAATTGATATTTACATTTCTCCCATGTCTGATCAAAGGATTTGATTGCATGACAAATGAGGAAATTACTGTAAAGTATTATACATCCATTAAGAACAGAGATGCAGCGATAGGGCGCGGGAGCCGTGGTGATGTGGTGGTTGCCACCAGGCTCGGCAGCCCTTCGGGAAGGAGTTGGGCCGATGGTGAGAGCGGGTATTTTCCGGATGCGGAAGAAAATCAGCGATCGAGCCCCTGATTTATAGGAGATGCTGTAGGACATGATGGGAAGGGGTGTCCTGGACTCTTCCAGGAGGTGAGAAGGTGGGGCCGGACCCCGCAGCAGCATGGGGGGCACCTTGTAGCTGGTCCTATGGGTCCCTATGGGCTCCTATGAACCCCTGTGGGGTCCTGTGGATGCATATGGGCTCCTGTGGACTCCTATGGGTCTCTGTGGGCCCCCATGGAATGCTATGGATCTCTGTGGGTTCTCTATGGACTCCTTTGGATCCCTACGGGCTGCTCTGGACCCCTACAGGTCCCTGTGGGCCCCTACAGGTCTCTGTGGGCTCCCATAGACCACTATGGGACCCTACAGGCTCCTACGGGTCATATGGGTCCCATGGGCTGCTGTGGGCCTCTATGGGACCCTATGGGCTCTTATGTTCCTCTATGCATCTCTAGGGGTTCCTACAGACCCCTACAGGTCTATATGGACCCCTATGGGTCTTGATGGGCTCTTATAGAACCCTGTGAAGTCCTATGGACCCCTACTGGTCTTGATGGGCCCTTACGGACCCCTATGGAGTCCTGTGGACCTCTACGGATCTCTGTGGTCTCCCAAAATTGGAAATCGCCCTTTCTCATGAAGGAAAAGGAATTTTAAAATCAGTTTGAAGGTTCCCCGTCCAACTGCAGCACCTCCCCACGGCAGAGGGGACGTGGTGCTGCCCCGCACCCTCCTGGCTCGCGCAGCACCTCCACCCACAGCCCTGACGCCGGCACCGGGAGCCGATGGCGTTTTCCTGGTGTCTCCAGGAAAATGGAGGAGGTTGAACGCCCACAATTGATTTCCGAGGCCGTAGCAACGGCAACCTCTCGGCTCAGCACCTGGCGGTCCTCGTCACGCAGGAAAACGGGCAAAATCCGGAATCGATGCCCGTGCCCCGAGGCTGCGCAGCGGAGCGGCTCCTTTCGGACACGGGAAGAGAAATAATAACATTTTTTCTGCCGGCTTTTCCCCAGAAGAGTTAAAGCTCGGCGCTGGGCTGACATTTGGTCAGTATTAGGAGGCGCACGAGGGGATCAAGGAAAGTTCACGGAGCAGCAGATGGGGGAGCGGGTGGTTGCCCTCGGAGCGAGAGCCTGGCACGCTCAGGAGCTTCAGAAAAGGCAAATTATTTAAATTATTCAAAAAAGGTTTCCTCCAATTCTCTCTTTTTTTTTTTTTTTCTTGTTTCTCCCCCCTTTTTGTTTCCTCCCCCACCTTTATTTGTTTTTTTTTTTTTTTCCTGTTTTAAAGGTGCTTCTGTCTCAGAGCACCCACCGTCGATTCTCCGGCTTGGGATTCCGAGCCTTCCCGTGGGCGACGAACCGTCAGCCATCGGCCCCGCTCTCCCAAAAACACCCCTTGGGGGAAAATTTTTGGCTAATTTTTGGTGTTTGGTGATCAGAGTCGAGGGGCATCCCGGGGTATCCAAGGCCCCAGGGAACAACGGGGGGGTTAGAAATGGGAAAAGCCGCGATGGTGGGGTCAAAGGGTGGGAAACAGCGAAGGGGGAGTACGGGAAAGGCATCGTGGGTGGGAATTATATTAAATATAGAGAATATATTAAATATAGAGAATATATTAAATATGGGGAATATATTGAATATGGGGAATATATTGAATATGGGGAATACATTAAATATGGGAAATATATTGAATACGAGGAATACGTTGAATATGGGGAATACATTAAAGATGGGAAATATATTAAATATGTGAAGTGTATCGACAACGAGTAATATATTAAATAGGGGGAGTATATTAAACACAAAAAATATATCAGATATGAGGAATATATTAAAGATGGGGAATATATTGAATACGAGCGAAATACTGAAGGTGCAAAAGACCAAATATGATGAATTTATTACACGTATGTATTGAGTATGGGAAATATTTAGGGAAATATATTGAATATAGGCAATGTACAGAATATTGGCAATCTATTAAATATGGAAAATATGTCCAACAGAAGCGGTAAATTAAAGGTGATATATTCATTACGGGGAATACGCTGAATATGAGAAATTCGTTGAGAATTGACAGAGGGAACGTCGTTAACCCGCGTAGAGAAGAGACGGAACATCCGTGACGGACTGAGAGAAATAACGTTAAATGTCAGAACTAAACCGCCGGCGGCAAATAAACACAACAGCGCAAATGTGCCCCAAACGGGAAACACGCTGAAAAAGGGAAAATTTATTGAAATAGCGGCTGCGGGGCGAGAAGGGCGACACCGCAGCCCCCCCCCCCCCGTGCCTCGCCGCCCCGCGCCCACGTGCGCCGCACCCGCGCGGGGCCTTTAAGGCGCGGCCACGCCCCGCCGGCGCGCGCCTCGCCTCCGCGGTGACGTCAGCCGCCCCCCCCCCCCCTCCCCTCACGCCAGGCCGGGGAGGGGGGGGGAGGAGGAGGAGGAGGAGGAGGAGGACGGGGACGGGAGGGGGGGGGTGGGGGGTGTGGCCCTCCCCGCGGTGACGTCAGGCGGCGGCGGCTCGGGGAATGACATCACCTGTGCGAGTGGCCGGCGGCGGGCGGGAGCTCGCGCCGCAGTGTCCCCGCGCCGCGGCCCCAGCGCAGCCGCCGGGCGGAGGCGGAGGGAGGAGGAGGAGGCGGAGGAGAAGGAGGAGGAGGAGGGCGGCCGCGGCCCTTCCGCGCCCCTCCGCCGGCCAGCATGGGAGCGGGCGGCCGCGCCGGCAGGTACGGCGGGGGGGGGGGGGGGGCGCGGTATAGCGGGGGGCATCGGATGTGTGAAGGGGGGGGACACGTCGCGGCGGGGCCGCTTTGTCGGGCGCAGGCGGGGTGCAGGGGGCGCGCGTTGTAGCGGGGGGGGGGGGGCCCAGGTGGGTCGCGTGGCAGCGGTGCGCGGTGGAGCGAGGGTGGGCTTGGCGGAAAGGGGGCAGATGGGGGGCGGGGGGGGGGCGGTTGTAGCGGGGGAAGGTTGCGATGGGGAGGGGGGAGTCGCGTTATAGCGGGGTGCGCGGTGGAGCCGGGGGTGGGGTGGGGTGTCGCGGTGAAGCGGCGCTGGACGGGAGAGGGGTGCAGGTGGCTCGCGTTATAGCGGGGGCAGCGCTTGGGAGGGGTGTGGGCAAGCAGCGTTGAGGTCTCGTTGCGGGGCGTGCGGGCGGCTGGCTTTGGGGGGGGGGGGGGGGGGGTCGCGTTGTAGCGGGGGGGGGGGAAAGGGGTCGCCGGGGGATGCGGGTGGGTGGTACCGGAGAGGCGGGGGCGTGTTATAAAGGGGGGGGAAAACGAGGAAGGGGGGGCTGCACTGAGGGGAAGGGGCCGCGCTATAGCGGGGGGTGCAGGGAGGGGGCGCGCTGGACCACCGGCTCTTGCAATGGAAAGGATGCGAGGGAGAGCAGGGGCGGGGGCACCGGTACCGGGTGGGGGCTTCCCCGGGGCGCATCCCGCCCTGGTGCCGGTCCCCGGGGTGAGCCCCGCTCCGTCCCACGCCCCGGTGCCGGGGGGTGGGCTCCGGTGCTGGGGGGGCTCCGGTCCCCGCTCCGTCCCACGCCCTGGTACCGGTTCACCCTCCCCGCGTCCGTCCCCCCCCCCCCCCCCCGCCTTTAGGACAAGGTTCCCCCGTTTCCCCGCCGTGCTCTGCCCTCGCTGTCCCCGCTCCGCCCGCCCCGTCCCCGTGTCCCCCCCCCCCCCTCCCCGGCCGGCTCTTCCCGACCGCGGTCCCACCGGGCGGGTGGGTGCTCGGTGCGGGGCGCTGACCCGCGGGACGGGATTTGGGGTGTTCTGGTGTCACCTCCGTGTTAAGGGCTGAGGGACCACCCGTGCTGGTGGGTGGGTGGGTGGGGGGGGGGGGGGCCACCCGTGTCACCTCTCGGTAGGATCGGTGCCTTCTCCACCTCCCGGCATCCGCGTGCGCCGGGGATGCTCCGGTGGCAAAGCCGGTGTCGCTGCCGGAGCAGCATCGCCGGGATGCGGGTACCGGAGGAGGTGTCGGATGCGGGTACCGGAGGAGGTGTCGGACCCCGGCTGTCCCCGTCTCCCCCCACCCGGGGCGCTGCCCTCACCCTGCCCCGAGCCCCGGTGGTCCCAGGGGTCCCTCGTCCTCCCCGCCAGCTCCGGAGCCCGTCGGGAAGCGGGTTTCGCCGTGCGCTGGCCCCATAATGGTGACAGCAGCAAGGAGAAGGGGTCCAGGTCACCTCAAAACTACCCGAGACCCCGTGTCCGGGGGGTGTCCCCTCCCCTGCACCAAACCCCCCTCCTCCTGCCAAGGCGCAGCTGGCTCCGGGGAGCGAGGGACACCCCTGGGTGTCCCTTTTCCATCCGCCTTCAGGGATTTCAGCTGAAATCCCGAGCCCTAGGGCCATCCTGTGGCGGGCGAGAGCTGCCCCCGGAGCCCCGGTGTCCCCCGAGCCCAAACTTGTCACACGGAGGGCGGAAAAAAATCCCCACCCGAAATAAGAGTAATGATTAACGGTGTTTGTGTTTCACCGGGAGGATCCCGGTCCAGTCGCTCCTGGGGATAAAGGAGGTGGGGGGGGGGAAAGGAAATGCTGGTAACAGGGTGTTGCCTGTGGGAGGGGTGATGGGGGGGGGGGGTCTCCGGCGGGTGCTGCACCCTGCCGGGGTGGGGGGGGGGGACACAGCTCTGCTCTTTGGGCGTTTGTCCTCTCCGGGTCCCCCGGTGGCTTCGCTTTCGCAAAAGCGCTTGTTGCAATTGGGAGGAAAAATCGGCTTTGGGTGGTGGTGGGGATGGGGGGGGGGGGGGGAGAGGTTTCCAGCCCTTCCTCCGAGCCGGGGGGGCTCTGCGGGGGTGAGGGGGTGCCTGCCTGGGGTGTCCCCCCCCCCCCCATCCCCTCCCCGGATACCCCTTGGCTAAATTTGTGGGGGACCCTCCCCGTGCGCACTCGGCTCCTCTGCTCCCGGGGCTGCCAGCGCTGCCTCGCAGCTCCGCTCGGCGGGGACCTGGGTAGCAAAATATTATGGATTTATGTGGGTTCCCCCCTCCCCCCCCCCCCTCTAAAACATATTTTGGGTTTTTTTTTTTACCTGCACCGGGCTGGGGGAGCCGACGGTGTGACCCAAAGGGGGTCACGCTGCGGGGGATGAGGCTGCTCGTCCCCTTGGGCTGGGGGAGCTCCTCTGGAGGGGGGGGGTGTGGAAATATCACATCTGGGTCCTGAGCGTGAAGCTGGTGGGTTTGGCAGGGCAGGGTGAGTGCCAACGTGGGGACCCTCCTGCCCCCCCCTGCCCCCCCCAAGAGGGGACGGTATCCCTCCTGCCAACCTGACGGTGGGAAAGCTGTTAATTGTTCCCTGCCAGATTGACTTATAAATTAACGAGTTTGCTGGCACTTTCCTCCTCCTTCCTGTGCGTGGTAAGGGCCCATATTTCAAATGGGGAAAAGTCATAAATACTTTGAGTAATGCGAGAGGAGCTTCCAGCTGAAGCCGTGCCACCGGGTACCGCGGGGGGAGAGGGTCCCCCACAGCCCAGCCGGGCATACGCCGGGGGGCAGGAGGAGGTGATGGGGGCCAGGAGGAGGTGATGGGGGCCAGGAGGAGGTGATGGGGGCCAGGAGGAGGTGATGGGGGCCAGGAGGTCCTCGAGGCCTCTTGGAGTTGCCTTCTGGGATCGGCCTCGCTGGCAGGATGGGGTCAAGTCCTTCCTGTCCCCTGGGTCTCTGTCCCCCTGGTCACCAGGTTTGATGAACCCCGTCCTGGGGTGTCTCCTCCGTCTCACCCCGAGGGGAGCGGGTCTGCGCTGCCTTTTGTCTGAACGCTACAGAATAACCCGCGTGATGCGTCACGTACAGAGAAAAGGAAAAATGTGCCTTTGCTTTTCCTCCAGGAGGGTGGATTGTTGTTAGAGCCCAAATTCTGCTACTGTTTTGGGGGGAGAGGTGGGAATGAGGGTGAAGAGACCCCTGGGGTCCAGCCAAGTGGGATGTCTGAGGAGATGGTGTGGCCACATGCTGGGGAAACTGAGGCTGGAGGGGTGGTGATGTTTGTGGTTCTTCACAGCATAGGAGCACCTCCTGCCCACCACGCTTCCCCAAAGAGCTTGGGCCGTATCTGGAGACCTCAAAGGTGTCTTTGTGGTGGGAGACAGTCCCACCGGATGCGGTCTGAGGTCTCATAATGCAGCCCAGTGGTAGGTGGGGATGGATGCCCAATGTGACCGTGCCCCCCATGGTTCTCCAGGCTTGAACCCAGCGCGGAGCGGGGTGAAGGTCCCACCAGCTTCTCGCTTTGCTGCAGAATAACTCAAGGTGGGAAGGCCTGTTGGACTGTTTATCCGCTTTTCCACGTGGCGTATGAGGTTGTGTGGGTGGCGAGTCGCCCTGATGGATGTGAGATGCTGCCACCACGTATGGATTTCTATTTGAACTCCCTCCATTCCCAGCTAAAATGGTTTTTCTTTTGCATTGCAGAGCTAAAATTGTGAGTGTAGGATACCCAGCTAAAGTGAAGCCAGATCTAACCCGGGTTGGTGTGGGCAGAGCGGGCGTACGGTAAGGAGAGAGGTTATTCAGTGGCATTAAGGAGGTGCTGCTGAGCAGTTTAATCCGCAGTTGCTGAACTTTGAGCTTTAAATTCTTCTTATATGAGTTGATAAGAACATGCACATTATTCATGACTCTTCCTCCCCCCTCAAAAAAAAAAAAAAAAGAAAATCTGCAAATGCCTTTGGTTAAATATCCTTGCTTCAACAGCGTGAAAAATGTGCCGAACTTTCTACTTCAAATAATCCCTTCCCTTGGCCCGGCTCCCTCCATCCGGGGAGCTCTTTGCGTCCTGCTGCTGGCGCAGGGGTCGGAGGGAGCAGGGTTGGAGCCCCGAGTCCTGGGTTTTGCTCCGGGCAGGATCCCCAGAACTTTTTATTTTTTGATATTTGCAAAATGAAGAAAATAGCCTGGCTGGGCGGGCTGCGAAGCTCCTGGCTATAACAGTATTATTTTTTTAAAATTGTTGTCGGTTTTAAACTCACGAGCCCTGAAGTAGTAAAGCTGAGGCCAGCTTCCTTTCTGCAAAGTTTATTACACAATAAGCTGGAACAATCTGAGGGCTCTGTTTGTTAGACTTTGTTTTTTGCTCTTGTCCTCTCTTTCTGATTGTTTTCTTTATAACTTGACTGATTTTTTTTTTTTTTTTTTTTCTCTTTGACATCAGCCTAGCAAACTGGAAATTGTCCTTTTTTTTTTTTTTTTTTTTTTTGCCCCATCCTTTAACTCATAAACCTTCTAGACTTTTGGGTCTGATCCAACATAATTCTCTTGGACTTTTTTTTTTTTTTTTTCTCTTTAAATTTCTATCTTGGGCATCATTGTCTTGGCTTAGTAATTTATCGAGCTTGGCGTTCCCCTTGCAATAGCTGCCTGCGCTGTCGGATTATTTGCTGCTCGTCTGAACAAGCCCTTGCAGAGCCGCGTGTCCTGCACGCAGAGCCCTTCGCAGATGGCCACGTCCCGGTGCAGCCCCAGCATCATCCCAAAAAAAAAAAAAAAAAACCAGGAATTTTCAGCCTGTGTTGCCTTCCTGACATCACTCGATGAGGAGCTGGTTGGGAGGCGTGAGTTTCTTTAAACTTTTATTTATTTATTTAAATCCATGGAGCCTCTTGGCTCCCGTCCTCCCACCAGCTCCCGAGGGCTGGGGTGGTTGGCACGGGGCTCCCACACGCGCGTGCGAGCAGCACACGGAGGGGGACGGGTACGTGTGTGTGTGTGTCCCAGCGTGTCCAGGCGTGAGGAGGGAGCCCGTGCAGGTGTGAGGAGAGTGGCACGGGCTATTCGCAGAGCAGAGCACGCTGAAGGAAATGCAGATCCTCGGAGGTGCTTAGGGATGCTCTGCTCCGTCTCTGGAGACAAAGAGTTGGAGATGAGGGTGACGGCAGCCCAGCTCGTGGGGATGGGGACATGCCAGTGCCCAATGCTGGGATTTCTCCCTGCCCCTGGGGCTTGCTGGCTCCATCAGCGACTTCTGTTCCCTGTCCTGGAAAAACAAGGCTTTGCCATATCCTGCCCCAGCCAGCCTGCTGTGGCCCTGGGCTACTGGGGACTCACCTGGGCTTCTGTGTCTCAGGTTTGGAAAGCTTTGGAGATGGCCCTTGCACAGCTCCTGGTGCAGCAGAGCTGGGGTTGTGGAGCCCAGCTGTATGGACATGGCCAGCTCAGAGGGAGACAGGATTTTTAGCATTGCCCTCTTCCGTACACTATCATAGACTCGTTTATGTTGGAAATGACCTTCAAGGTCATCAAGTCCAACTGTTAACTTAACACTGCCAAGGCCACCACTAACCCATGTCCCTCAGCACTATGTCTACATGACTTTTAAATACCTCCAGGGATGGTGACTCCATCCCTTCCCTGGGCAGCCTGTTCCAAGGCTTGGCAACCCTTTTGGTGAAGAAAGTTCTCCTAATATCCATCCTAAACCTCCCCTGGTGCAACTTGAGGCTGTTTCCCCTTGTCCCATCGCCTGTTTCTTGTGAGAAGAGCCTGACACACACACACACACACACACACACACACACACACCCCTGCCCCCAGCTACATCC